>NC_089493.1:138876760-139196661 GCF_036850765.1 Saccopteryx bilineata
AGAATAGAAAAAACAAAACAAAAAACCTTAAGAATAGAACTACCATATGACCCAGAAATCCCTCTATTGGATCTCTACCTCCAAAACTTGAAAACATTGATACGTAAACACATGCACCCCCACATTCATTGCAGCATTATTCACAGTGGCCAAGACATGAAAACAATCGAAGTGTTCCTCAATGGAGGATTGACTAAAGAAGATGTGGTACATATATACAATGAAATACTACTCTGCCATAAGAAACAATAATCTAGTGCATTTACAACAGCACTGAAGACCTTGAGAACATTCTCCTGAGTGAAATAAGTAAATCATAAAAAGCAAAGGACTACATGATTCCACACATAAGTGAGATATAAAACTGAGGCTCATAGACATAGATAAATATGAAGTGGTCAGTTTGAAACCCTGGGCCTGCCTGGTTAAGGCACATATGGGAGTTGATGCTTTCTACTCCTCCTCTCTTCTCTCTCTCTCTCTCTCTCTCTACCTCTCTCTCTCCTTTCTAAAAATTAATAAATTAAAAAAAGATTTAAAAAAGAAGTGGTTACCAGTGTGATAGGGTTGTGGGGGAGGGATACAATATAATCAACAGTTCAAATGCTATAGAAGTATTTACCTGAAGCATATGAACTCTTATTGATCAACGTCACCCTGTTAAATTTAATAGTTTGAATAAAATATAAATAAAATTTTAAAAAGTCTACAGCTTTCCTATATGCCAACAATGAAACTTCAGAAATAAATTGGAAAAAACAAATTTTTTTACAATTGCAACAACAAAATATACATAGGAATTAAGTTAACAAAGGACGTGAAGGACCTTTATACTGAAAATATAAAGCATTATGAAAGAAAATTGAGAAGGAGTGCAATGGTTACCAGGAGAAGGGAGATGTGGGGGAGGAGAGGGGAAGGGTATTGAGAGAAGTGTCTAAAGAGGAATAAATATAAGGTAATGAAAAATGATTTGACTTTGGGTGATGGGTATACAACATAATCGACTATTCAAATGATATAGTGATGTTTACATGAAATCTATGTACACTTGCTGATCAATGTCACCCTGTTAACTTTAATTTTCTTATTTTTTTCCTTTCTCCAGTGTAAATAGGGGAGGCAGAGACAGACTTCCACATGTGCCTTTACCAGGATCTACCCCACAAGCCCACTGAGGGCAATGCTCTGCCACCTGGAGCTGTTGCTCCCCCCAAAAATTTTGGTTTTGATTTCTATTATAACTTCCAAAGAAAATTATTTGCAAGCATAATATGTGCTCCAAACATTTCTGTTGGAGTGTGTTGTAGGAGAGTAAAAGATGGTTTGATTGTTAAATCTGTGAAAATATCCTATTATGTCTTTTTATTTTGTATGTTTTTAAGAAGCAGCTCAGGCTACATCAGTAACATTTTCCCCTGACCAAAGGTCACTTGTTTCTTTTTCCTTGGCTTTTCTTTCTGAACCATTACCCATCATTCCAGGTGTTGCTAATCCCATGCACTTGAACCTGCCAGGTAGAGTACTCCGTACCCTTCTAAAACTGAGTAAAAAGAGCTTGGGGCCAGCAGAGGGAGCTTTCTATCCAGATTGGAACTGCTTCCAAATTTGCAACATAGATTCATATTCTCTCTCTTTTTAAAACTCCTTTTAGAAGGAGTTTTCAGGCAGCTTAGCAGAACTTGAAATTTGAGCCTGGCTTTGTGCATCAAATGGTGTGTGTGATTCCACATCTAAGGCATATATGTGATGTTTCTCATGAGCACCTTTCACATGGTAGTTTACCACTGAGGGAGAATGCTTACAACTTTCCTGTGCATTGACTTCAGGTTAATTTTCTCAATCCTGCTTCACTCTCCTACCCTTGTTATAAAACCATATGTGATATTGGACTCTCAATGAACTTTCTTGTTCTTTGTTGTTTCATTTATAAAAAGAGGCTCTACAACCCTGTGTAAAATAAACAATGACCTCAGCAATGTGTAATACAACTTAGAGCTAAAGCCAAATCCAGGATCAGGGAATCCCAGAATCTCAAAACTAGAAAGAGATTGGGAGAGAGGGCTCCTGGTCCAAGACTCCATATGAAGAGGGAGAACAGCTTCCAGGATGGGAGGGTGGTTGTCACTTGGCTGCAATCTTTGTACTTGAGATTGCAGGCTATTATATTAGATTTCTGCAGTCCTGTTTGTGTGACTCTGATGAGTCACATTTTTTGACTCCAAGGAAAAGAAAACTGAGCTCTCGGATATGGCTTTTACCTGAATCCTGCATTTTTCTGTGAAACAACACCATTCCAATTAGAAGAAGCTATGGCCAAACTGACTACTCCATCTGCTTCACTTGTTTGATATACTCATTTATTCAACAAATAATTTTTGAGTTCTTCCTGAGTATTGGATACTGTGCTACATAGTAGGGATATAGCCATAGCAAAAGAATTGTCTTTGCACAGTGCACAAAGAATGTTGGGGTAAATATATTCAGTTTGATCTTCTTATATGTTTGCCTCATTCCCTTTCTATGGGTGTAGTGTTCTGCATCTACACACTACATTTCAATGTCTGTTTTATTTATTTTCAGTGGTACAACAGCATGGGATTCATAAAAAATTTCCAACTCTCTGCCTTGCAGGCTCATAGGAAGTTTCTATGTTCTGGCCCCTTGATTTGAATGGGGCCATGTGATTAGTTCAGGCCAGAGACCTGTGAGTATGATGTATTTTGCTTTGAGGCCAGAATGTTTGTTATGGGTTTCAGACCCTCCAAATGGAAGCTCTGGGGAAAGGATGGCAGATATTCCTCAGCCTGGTTCTCTAAGTGATTGTACTGAGCAGTTTCCTGCTAATGCACAAGGATCACATGTCCTGAATGAAAAATAGACAACTGGGCTGTTTCTTGCCAGGGGCCTATCTCAAATGATTAAACTCTTATGAAATATGGCAGCTTTCTATAGAGGATCACCAGGATAAATTGATTTATCTATTAATTAAATAAAAAATAGGTAGTGAAGTACATGTACGTCAGATACCATTCTGGGAATCCAGCATGAACTCAGAGTCCATAATCTGACCTCTTATGAATTTATCATTCCAGTGGAGAAGAAGATGTATGAGCATAATAACTTCCAAATAAGAACAGAAAGAGAAAATTCAGTGGGCTTTGCAATTAATGAGATTATTCCTAAAAAATTCTGGCATTTCAGAATATTGCACAGGAGATACATAGTGACAACAGACACCCTAAACTGTCATTCAACTGGATAGTGCTCAAAAAGAGCTTCAAATAAGACTGGAAGGCCCAGAGTGTATGAACTTTTTGCATACTACTGATGAATGCTTCAAGATAGCTGGTCAGTTTAGGGAAAGTCCATTAACACCCCAATGAGTTACATAAACCCTGAGACTGAGGAAATTCTCTCTATTCATCTGATTCTCCCAACTCCTATTTTCACTCACTTCAACTTAGCCTTTTTTTTGCCACATAGGTGAGAACAGGAGTTAGCAGAAAATAGAGAAAGATCATCTCAGAAGGGGAAAAGTCCTTTCCACCTTTGCCCAGTCACAAAGGAGAGAACTTCACAAGAATGATAGCAATTTAGACTCATCTTCAGGAACAATCTCAATTCTCTGTTTCCTGGTTTATGTGGTCTTGGGCAAGTCATGTACTCTTTATGAACCCTAATTCATTCCTCTAAAATAAGAATAAAAGCTACCTTACAGTAACCCTGTGAAGATGAGATGCAGTATGAGGAGTGCCTGAATGCACACAAAGCACTTACTGGTAGTCATTATTTTATGGAGGTAGAATGTTTTTCTAGAAGGGTATTAGAATCTATTGTTTCCTTTATTACAAGACTCCTGAAGAGAAGTGTAGAGAGGAGGCCATGTTGTTGTGATTCCCCAAATAAGAGCTGTGCACATTGTCTATAAAATATTACCACTTTGCTATTAAGTCACTATGTATATTTGGTGAAGTATCTTCTTTTTAATGAACATCGATTTTTATATTTCAAATAAACACCTGTGAAAGGATATTTAATTGAATGTATTTGTAACTCATGAATTAGGAAATACTCCTAATGATCTTTATTGGTGGGTACCTTAGGAAGCTAAACATCCATTACAAATATTCAGACCTATTCAACGTGTAATCGTGAACTATTAAGGACTGATACAAGCCTAGTGGTTGTAAATTTATGACTGCTTATTTGTGAATAATTATGCTAAACCTGTGGGCCATCCTATCTCAAAACTCAGATAGGTTCTTTTCCTTAAATTTTTTCCAATTATAGTTTACGTTCAATATTATTTGTATTAGTTTCAGGTGTATAGCATAGTGGTTAGACAAACATATACAATAAAAGTGTTTCTCTTATATTTCCAGTACCCACCTGGCACTATAAATAGTTATTAAAATATTATTGACTATACATGGTTTGCTGTACTTCACATCCCCTATTTTGTAACTACCAACGTATTCTATCTAATCCCTTCAACTTTTACACCAGTCTCAATAGCCCTCTCCTCTGGCCACCATCAGTCTGTTCTCTGTATCTATGAGCCTGTTTCTGTTTTGTTTGTTTGTTTATATTTTTCTTTAGATTCCATATTTAAATGAAATCATATGCATTTTGCCTTTCTCTTTTTATTTTATTTATTTATTTTAGAGAGGAGAGGGAGAAACAGAGGGAGAGAAAGAGAGAGGAGAGACAGAAAGAGAAGGGGGAGGAGCTGGAATCATCAACTCCCATATGTGCCTTGACCAGGCAAGCCCAGGGTTTTGAACTGGCAACCTCAGCATTTCCAGGTTGATGCTTTATCCACTGTGCCACCACAGGTCAGGCCATTTTGCCTCTCTCTAAATGGCTTATTTCATTTAGCATAATACTTTCCAAGTTCATCTATGTTATCACAAAAGGTAAGATTTTCTTCTTTTTTCTGGCTGAGTAGTTTTCCACTGTGTAGATGTACCACAGCTTTTAAAAAAATTGCATTTAAAAGGGTGACATTGATCAATAAGAGTATATAAGTTTTAGGTAAACATTTCTACAGCATTTAAACAGTTGATTATGTTGTATACCCATCACCCAAAGTCAAATAATTTTCCATCACTGTATATTTGTCCCTCTTTACTCCCTCCATCCCTCCCCCACATCCCACTCCCCTAGATAACCATTTCACTTTTTTTTTTTTTTTTTTTTTCATTTTTCTGAAGCTGGAAACGGGGAGAGACAGTCAGACAGACTCCCGCATGCGCCCGACCGGGATCCACCCGGCAAGCCCACCAGGGGCGACGCTCTGCCCACCAGGGGGCGATGCTCTGCCCATCCTGGGCGTTGCCATGTTGCGACCAGAGCCACTCTAGCGCCTGAGGCAGAGGCCACAGAGCCATCCCCAGCGCCCGGGCCATCCTTGCTCCAATGGAGCCTTGGCTGTGGGAGGGGAAGAGAGAGACAGAGAGGAAAGCGTGGCGGAGGGGTGGAGAAGCAAATGGGCGCTTCTCCTGTGTGCCCTGGCCGGGAATCGAACCTGGGTCCTCTGCACGCTAGGCCGACGCTCTACCGCTGAGCCAACCGGCCAGGGCAATAACCATTTCACTTTAATCTATGTCCATAGTCTCAGTTTTATATCCCAGCTATGAGTGAAATCATATAATTTTTAGCTTTTTATGATTTACATATTTCACTAAGTATAATGGTCTCAAGGTCCAACCATGTTATTGTAAATGTCACTATGTTATCATTTCTTATGACTGAGTAGTATTCCATTGTATATATATACCATATCTTCTTTAGCCAATCCTCTATTGAAGGACACTTTTGTCATTTCCATGTCTTGGCCACTGTGAATAATGCTGTGAGGAACATGGGGCTGCATGTGTTATTCTTAAGTTTTTGAGAGACTACCATACCATCTTCCATAATGGTTGAACCAGTTTATATTCCACCAGCAGTGAATGAGGATTTCTTTTTCTCCACAGCCTCTCCAACACTTGTTATTACCTGTCTTGTTGATAATATCAAATCTAACATATGTAAGGCTAGTGAAGATGAACATCTTTTCATATATCTGTTAGCCATTTCTATGTCTTCCTGGGAGAAGTGTCTGTTCATATCTTTTCCTCATTTTTAATTGAATTGTTTGCTTGTTTGTTGCTGAGCTTTGCAAGGTTTTTTAATATATATTTTGGTTATTAAACCTTTATCAGAGCTGTTGTTTATAAATGTCATCTTCCATTTGGTTGGCTGCCTCTTTATTTGTTGTTGGTTTCTTTTTCTGTGTAGAACCTTTTTAGTTTGATATAGTCCTGTTCATTTATTGTTGCCTCTACTGTCTTTGTATTTGGGGTCAAATTCATAAATTGTTCTCTATGGTCAAGGTCCATGACTTTAGTACCTATGCTTTCTTCTATGTAATTTATTGTTTCAGATCTTATATTTAGGTCTTTGATTCATTTTGAATTAATTTTTGTGCAGGGGGACAAACTGTAGTCAAGTTTCATTTTTTTGCATGTGGCTTTCCAATTTTCCCAGTGCCATTTATTGAAGAGGTTTTCTTTTCTTTATTGTGAGTTTTTGGTTCATTTGTCAAAGATTATTTGTTCATATATATGTGGTTTCATTTCTGAGCTCTTGATTTTGTTACATTGGTTGGTATGTCTGGTTTCTGCCAGTACAATGCTATTTTTATTGTTGGAGCTTTGTAAAATAACTCGAAGTCAGGTAGTGTGATACCCCAGCTTCATTTTTTTTTCCCTCAGGATTGTTTTGGGTATTTTTATGGTTCTATACAAGCCTGGTATTTTTTTTGTTCTATTTGTTTAAAAAAGATATTGAAATTTTAATGGGGATTGCATTAAATTGGGATATTATTTTGGGTAATGTGGCTATTTTAACTATGTTAATTATTTCAATTTATGAACATGGAATATTTTTTAATTTAATTATGTCTTTCTCAATTTCTTTCAATAATTTTTTGTAGTTTTCAGTATATAGGTCCTTGAGTCCTTTGTTAAGTTTATTCATAGGAATTTTTTTGTTGGTGCAATTTCAATAGGAATATTATTTTATGTGTTCATTTTTTAAAGTTTTATTGTTGGCATTTAAGAAATTGTAGCCAAGACATGGAAACAACCAAAGTGTCCCTCGGTAGAGGATTGGATAAAGAAGATGTGGTACATATATAAAATGGAATACTACTCAGCCATGAGAAACAATGACATAGGACCATTTATGACAACAAGGATGGTCCTTGAGAACATTATGCTGAGTGAAATAAGTATATCAGAGAAAGCTAAGAACTGTATGATTTCACACATAGGTGGGATATAAAACTGAGACTTGTGGATATAGATAAAAGTGAAGTGATTACCAGGGGGAGGGGACTTGTGGGTGTGGGGGTACAGTGGGGAAAGAGTGTAAAAAGGGATAAATATAAGGTGATGGGAAATAATTTGACTTTGAATGATGGCTATACCACATAATCAACAGTTCAAATGTTGTAGAAATGTTTACCTGAAACCTATGTACTCTTTTTGTTTGTTTTGATTTTTTAAAATTAATTTTAATGGGGTGATATTGATAAATCAGGGTACATATGTTCAGAGAAAACATCTCTAGGTTATTTTGACATTTGATTATGCTGCATTCCCATTACCCAAAGTCCAATTGTCTTTCGCCACCTTCTAACTGGTTTTCTTTGTGCCCTCCCCTCCCCCAAACCCCTCTTTCTCCTCCCCCCCCACCCGTAACCCCCACACTCTTGTCCATGTCTCTGAGTCTCATTTTTATATCCCACCTATGTATGGAATCATATAGTTCTTAGTTTTTTCTGATTTACTTATTTGCTCAGTATGATGTTATCAAGGTCCATCCATGTTGTAAATGATCCGATGTCATCATTTCTTATGGCTGAGTAGTATTCCATAGCATATATGTACCAAAGCTTTTTAATCCACTTGTCACTGACGGACACTTGGGCTGTTTCTGGATCTTCGCTATTGTGAACAATGCTGCCATAAACATGGGGGTACATTTCTTTTTTTCAAACAGAGCTATGTTGTTCTTGGGGTATATTCCTAAAAGTGGGATAGCTGGGTCAAAAGGCAGTTTGATTTTTAATTTCCTAAGGAATCTCCATACTGTTTTCCACAGTGGCTGCACCAGTCTGCATTCCCACCAGCAGTGCAGGAGGGTTCCCTTTTCTTCACATCCTCGTCAGCACTTATTCTGTGTTGTTTTGTTGATGAGCGCCATTCTGGCTGGTGTGAGATGATATCTCATTGTGGTTTTAATTTGCATTTCTCTAATGATTAGTGATGTTGAGCATTTTTTTCATATGCCTATTGGCCATCTGTATGTCCTCTTTGGAGAAGAGTCTATTCATTTCTTTTGCCCATTTTTTTATTGGATTGTCTGTCTTCCTGGTATTGAGTTTTACAAGTTCTTTATAAATTTTGATTATTAACCCCTTATCAGACATATTGTCAAATATATTCTCCCATCATGTAGTTTGTCTTTTTATTCTGTTCTTATTGTCTTTAGCTTTGCAGAAGCTTTTTAGTTTGATATAATCCCATTTGTTTATTCTGTCTTTTATTTCCCTTGCCCGTGGAGATAAATTGGCAAATATATTGCTGCGAGAGATGTCGGAGAGCTTACTGCCTATATTTTCTTCTAAGATGCTTATGGTTTCATGGCTTACATTGATCAATGTCACCCTGTTAAATTAAAATTTCTAAAAAAAAGAAAGAAAGCAGTAGATATTTGTATATTGACTTTGTATCCTGCGACTTTACTACATTGTTTTATTGCTTCCAATGGGTTTTGATGGAGTCTTGTGGTTTCCCATATATACATATAAGATCATGCCATCATCAAAAAGTGATGCTTTTACTTCTTTTCTCATATGGATGCCTTTTATTTTTTTCTCTTGCCTCATTGCTCTGTCTAAAGTTCCAGAACTATGTTGAATAAAAGTGGAGAGAGTGGAAAGATTTTTCTCATTTCTAATGTTAGAGAAAAATTTTTAGTTTTTCACCATTTAGTATGATCTTGGCTGATGGTCTTTCATATATGAGTTTAATATGATGAGTTACTTTCCTTTTATACCTAATTTTTGAGTGTTTTAACCATAAATAGATGTTGTATCTTATTGAATGCCTTTTTTGCATCTATTAATACAATTGTATGATTTTTGTCCTTTGTTTTGTGATGTAGTATATTATGTTGACTGATTTACATATGTTGAACCATCCTTGTGCTTCTGGAATGAATCCCACTTGATCATGTTGTATTATTTTTGCAATGTATTGTATTTGATTTGATAGTATTTTGTTTAGGATTTTTGCATCTGTATTCATTAGTGATTATTGGTCTTTATTTTTATTTTTCTGTGTGTCCTTGTCAGGTTTTGGTATGAGGGTAATTTTGGCCTTCATTTATTTCTTTCAAATTAGTGTTTTGGGTTTCTTCAGACATAAATCCAGAAGTGAAATTGCTGAGTAATTAGACAGTTCCATTTTTATGTTTCTGAGCAATCTCTATAGTGTGTTTTACAATGGCTGTGCCAACCTGCTATTTCCACCAACAGTGTACAAGGATTGTCTTTTGTATATATTATCACTAACACATGTTATTTGTTGATTTATTGATGGTAGCCATTCTGACAGGTGTGAGGGGATAGGCTCACTGGCATTTTAATTTGCATTTTTTAGAAATTTAGTGGCATTGAATATCTTTTCATGTGTCTATTGGCCATCTGTATGTCCTTTTTGGAGAAGTGTCTATTTAGGTTCTTTGCCTATTTTTTTTTTTGTATTTTTCTGAAGTTGGAAACGGGGAGGCAGTCAGACAGACTCAGTTCTTTGCCAAATTTAAAAGCAAAAGATTTTGTATTGTTTATTTGGCATAGAGTTTTATAAGTTCTTTATAAAATTTTGTATATTAACTTCTTGTCAGATAGGTTATTGCTAAATTTGTTCTTCTGTTTAGTGAGTTGTCTTTTCATTTTGTTGACAGTTTCCTTTGCTGTACAAGAACTTTTTAGTTTTATTATTCCCACTTGGTTTTCTTTTGACCTAGAAGGTATATTAGAAAAAATATTGCTTGAGAAATGTCTGAGATATTACTGCCTATGTTTTCTTCTAAAATTTTAATAACTTTGAGTATTACATTTAAATCATTAATCTTTTTTGAGTTTATTCTTATGTATGTTGTAAGAAGGTGGTTTAGTGTTCTTTTTGTATATATCTGTCCAATTTTTCTAACACCAGTTATTAAATAGACTATTTTACCCCACTGTATATTTTTGCTTTCTTTGTCAAATATTAACTGACTACAAAGGTGTGGGTTTATTTCTAGGCTTTCTAATTTGTTTCATTGACCTATATATCTGTTTTTATGTCAGTACCATGCTGTTTTAATTACTACAGCATTATAGTGTACTTTGGTATCAAGTAGCATGATACCTCCCACTTTGCTCTTCTTTCTCAAGGTTGCTAAGACTACTTGGGATTTTTTGGAGTTCTATATAAATTTTTGGAATATTTGTTCTAGTTCTGTGAAATACAACATTGGTATTTTTTTTTCTGAAGTGATAAGCGGGGATGCAGAGAGACAGACTCCAACATGCGCCTGACTGGAATCCACTTGGCATGCCCACTGGCGGGCAATGCTCTGCCCATCTGGGGCATTGCTTCGTTGCAACTGAAGCCATTTTAGCACCTGAGGCGGAGGCCATGGAGCCATTGTCAGCACCAACTTGCTGCAATGGAGCCTTGGCTGTGGGAGGAGAAGAGAGAGATAGAGAGAAGGGGGAAGGGTGGAGAAGCAGATGAGTGCTTCTTTTGTGTGCCCTGGCTGGGAATTGAACCCGGAACTTCCACATGCCAGGCTGACGCTCTACCACACCATTGGTATATTGATAGAAATTGTATTGACTCTATACATTACTTTGGGTAGTGTGGACATTTTAATGATATTAATTATTTCTGTTCATGAACATAGTATATTCTTCCACCTATTTGTATATTCTTCAGGTTCTTTCTTCAGTGTCTTATAATTTTCCAATATAGGTCTTTTATATCTTTGGTTAAATTCATTCCTAAGTATTTTATTTTTTATTTTGCTGTAACTGTAACTGGGATATTTTTTTGTTTGATTTTTATTTTTTGTTTAGTTTTTTGTCTTGTAGTTTATTTTTAGTGTTTAAAAAGGAAATGATTTCTGAATTTCTATTTTGTATTCTGCTACTTTGTTAAATTTATTTATCAGTCTTAGTAGTTCTTTTGGTGGAACTTTAAGGGTTTAATTCTGTTTCTTAATCACCCCATTGTCTGTGTAGGACCCACTCATTCAACATCACCACCCCTCCTACAAATCTTGAAGTGCATTTATATATATAACTTCAGTTTAGATATTATCATGTATGGAGACAATCTTAGTATTTATCCACTCTACAATCTTTAGAAATTCATTATTTGTTTTAGTAAATACATGATTGTGCTTTGTGATTAGTATTTTCTGGATAACATTTGAGATTGAGAAAGTTTGTTTTCTTTCAACCACTCTTAGATATATTCTCTTGCCTTAAAAGTACAAGTGTTGATCCCAATAAGAACTAGTGTATATATAGAGAGATAAATCATTGGCTCTATTTTTACAGGTAGTAAAACAACTCAAATAATATTTTCTACTGAATCAGCGTTTTGATTTTTATATTCTATGAATAGCTCCTTAAGTGACATCTTCAACTTTAAAGTTATTGCCATCATATTTTCTATGGATTAAAATAACCTTTTGCAAATAGCAATGATATTTTAAGGGAAAGTTCTACCAGTGTTCAGATTCTACATGTAAGAAAAATCATATGACCTTTGCCTTTCTCTGTCTGACTAACTTAACTTAGCATAAGGCCCTATAGATCCATCCATATTGTCACAAATTGAAATTTTTTATGTATTTTACTGCTAAATAATATTCAAAGATAGATATGTATATATCTTCTTGATATATAGTGCGTATATATATTTTTATTTATACATATGCAGATTTATAAATAAATTATATATATATCTCTTTATTCATTTATCTCTTGATGAACATCTAGGTTGCTTACATATTTTGGCTATTACTAGTAATGCTGCAAAGTGCAGAGGGAAGCTTATATTTTCTTAAATTAGTATTTTTGCATTCTTCAGATAAATACCCAGAAGTGGAACTGCTGTTTTGTATGGTAGCTCTATTTTTAATGTTTTGAGGAATCTACATTCTGCTTTCCACAGTGGCTGCCCTAATTTACAATTCCACCAATAGTGTGTATAAGATTCCCTTTTCTTCACATCATCACCATCACTTGTAGTTTGTTAATTTATTGATGATAGCCATTCTGACTGGTGTGTGGTTATATCTCATAATTTTAATTTTTCCCTGATGATTAGTGATTTTGAGTATCTTTTCAGTATCTGTTAGCCATGTGTATATTCTTTTCCTCTCCTTTTTTATTTTTAATTTATTTTTATATTTTTATTTATGATTTTAATTTGTGCTTACATAGATTCAAGTGTCCCACTGAATATATCTCCCCCCACCTCCTTATTCCCTTTGGCAGCCCCACTTCCCATCCCCTCAATGCCTACCCCTTCTCTCTAGGATTTGCTGTCCTGCTCTCTAAAAGGCTGTGTTATATATATATATAATTTTATTAATCTCTTTCCCTTATCTGATTCCATCTTTTCTTCTACTTTCCCTCTGACCACTTTTCCTCTGGTCCCTTTGATCCTGTCTCTGCCTCAGTTCCATTGCTCAGTTCATATTGTTCATTGGATTCCTCAAATGAGTGAGGTCATATGATATATTTCTTTCTCTGCCTGGCTTATTTCACTTAGCATGATAGTTTCCAGGTCCATTCATGTTGTCATAAAAGGTAAGATTTCCTTCTTCCTCAAGGCCATGTAGCATTGCATATATGTACCACTGCTTTTTAATCTACTCATCCTCTGATGGACACTTGGGCTGTTTCCAGATCTTGGCTACTGTAAACAATGCTGAAATAAACATGGGGGTGCATTTTTTCTTTTGAATCAGTGATTTGGTATTCATAGGATATATTCCTAAAAGTGGGATAGCTGAGTCAAAGGGCAGTTCCATTTTTAATTTTTTGAGGACTGTCCATACTGTTTTCCAGAGTAGCTGCACCAGTCTGCATTCTCACTAGCAGTGCAGGAGGGTTCCCTTTTCTCTGGACCCTCTCCAGTACTTATTATGTGTTGTTTTGTTAATAAGCGCCATTCTGACAGGTGTGAAGTGGTATCTCATTGCGGTTTTAATTTGCATTTCTCTAATGACTAGTGATGTTGACCATTTTTCCATATGCCTATTGGCCATCTGTATGTCCTCTTTGGAGTAGTGTCTATTCATTTCTTTTGCCCATTTTTGATTGGATTATTTATCTTCCTGGTGTTGAGTTTTACAAGTTCTTTATAAATTTTGGTTATTAACCTCTTATCAGATGTATTGGCAAATATATTCTCCCATTGTGTGGGTTGTCTTTTTATTTTGTTAATAGTGTCTTTTGCTGTGCAAAAGCTTTTTAGTTTTATATAGTCCTATTTGTTGATTCTGTTTTTATTTCACTAGCCCGTGGAGATAATCAGCAAAAATATTGCTGTGAAAGATATCAGAGAGTTTACTGCCTGTTTTCTTCCAAGATTTTTATGGTTTCATGACTTACATTTAAGTCTTTTATCCATTTTAAGTTTACTTTTGTCAATGGTGTAAGTTGGTGAACCAGTTTCATTTTTTGCAAGTACCTGTCCAATTTTCCCAACACCATTTGTTAAAGACACTGTCTTTACTTCATTGTATGCTCTTATCTTTTTTGTCAAATATCAATTGTCCATATAGGTGTGGGTTTATTTCTGGGTTCTCTGTTCTGTTCCATTGATCTGTATGCCTGTTTTTATGCCAGTACCAAGCTGTTTTGAGTACAATGGCCTTGTAGTATAACGATATCAGGAAGTGTAATACACCCCACTTTATTCTTCTTTTTCGGGATTGCTGAGGCTATTCGTATTCTTTTTTGGTTCCATATAAATTTTTGGAATATTTGTTCTATTGTATATCTTTGAAGTATGTCATTGGCATTTTAATAGAAAGTGCATTGAATTTATAGATTGCTTTGTGTAATATAGACATTTTAATGATGTTTATTCTTTCTATTCATGAACATGGTAAATGCTTCCACTTGTTTGTATCTTTCTTGATTTTCTTTATCAACGTTTTATAATTTTCTGAGTACAAGTCTTTAACTTCTTTGGTTAAATTTCTAGTTACTTTATTTATTTTGTTGCAGTAGTGAAGGGGATTGTTTTTTTAAATTTCTCTTTCATACAGTTCATTGTTGGTGTATAAAAATGACACTGATTTCAGAATATTCATTTTATATCCTGCCACTTTGTTGAATTCATTTATCAGGTCCAGAAGCTTTTTAACTGAGACTTTAGGGTTTTCTATGTACAATATCATATCATCAGCAAATATTGATAGGTTTACTTCTTCTTTTCCAATTTGGATGCCTTTTATCTCTTTTCTTGTCTCATTGCTGTGCCTAGGACTTCCAGAACTATGTTCAATAAGAGTGATTAAAGGGGGCACCCTTGGCTTGTTCCTGATGCTAAGGGGATTTCTTTTAATTTTTTTTTTGTTTTTCTGAAGCTGGAAACGGGGAGAGACAGTCAGACAGACTCCCACATGCGCCCGACCGGGATCCACCCGTCACGCCCACCAGAGGCGATGCTTTGCCCATCAGGGGGCGATGCTCCGCCGCTCTGGGGCATCGCTCTGTCGTGACCAGAGCCACTCCAGCGCCTAGGGCAGAGGCCAAGGAGCCATCCCCAGCGCCCGAGCTATCTTTGCTCCAATGGAGCCTTGGCTGCGGGAGGGGAAGAGAAAGAAAGGAAGGAAAGGGGGAGGGGTGGAGAAGCAGATGGGTGCCTCTCCTGTGTACCCTGGCCGGGAATCGAACCCGGGACTTCTGCACGCCAGGCCGATGCTCTACCACTGAGCCAACCGGCCAGGGCCGATTTCTTTTAATTTTTGCCCATCGATTATTATGTTTGTTTTGGGTTTGTCATAGATGGACTTTATCATGTTGAGGTGTAATCCCTGTATCCCACTTTACAAAGAGTTTTGATCACAAATATGTGCTGGTTTTTATCAAATGCTTTTTCTGCATCTATTGATAGTATCATGTGATTTTTATTCTTTCTTTTGTTTATGTGTTGAATCACATTGATTGATTTGCCAATATTGTAACAGCCTTGCCTCACTAGAATAAATCCCACCTGATCATAATGTATGATTTTTTTCATGTATTGCTGGATCAGGTTTGCTAATATTTTAAAAGAATTTTAGTATCTAAATTCATCAGAGATATTGGTCTATAGTTTTCTTTCTTTGTAGTGTCTTTGCCTGGTTTTGGAATCAGTATTATGCTCTCCTCATAAAAGGAGTTTGGAAGTCTTTCCTCCTCTTGAAATTTTGGAAATAGCTTGAGAAGAATGAGAGTTAGTTCTTCTTTAAATATCTGGTAAAAATCACCTGTAAAGCCATCTGGCCCAGGACTTTTGTTTGATGGGAGTTTTTTGATAACTGTTTTAATCTCATTTGATGAAATCAGTCTGTTTAGGTTTTCTAATTCTTCTATATTAATTTTTTAAAGATTATATGTTTTTAAAAATTTGTCCATTTTGCTTAGGTTGTTTAATTTTATGGCATACTGTTCTTCATAGTATTTTCTTACAATCCTTTGTATTTCTGCTGTGTCAGCTATTTCTCTTCTCTAATTTCTAATTTTATTTATGTGAGTCCTCTCTCTTTTTCTTTATGAGTCTGGTTTAAGGTTCTTCTATCTTGTTTACCTTTTCAAAGAACCAGCTCTTGGTTTTACTGATTCTCTGTATTTTTTCTTTTTTAGCCTCTATGTAATTTATTTCCACTCTGATCTTAATTATTTTTTTCTTCTACTGCCTCTGAGTTTTATTTGCTGTTCTTTTTCTAGTTCTTTTAGATGCAGAGTTAAATTGTTTATTTTACCTTTGTCTAGCTCTTAAGGTATGCCTGTAGTGCTATGAACTTCTCTCTCAGGACTCCTTTTGCTGTGTCCCATAGATTTTGAATTTATGTATGTTCATTTTCATTTGTTTCAAGGAAAATTTTTTATTACTGCCTTGATCTCATTGTTAACCCATTCATTATTTAATAACATGCTGTTTAGTTTCCAATGGCTTGAGTGTTTTTCAGTTTTTCTATTGTAGATGATTTTTAGTTTCATGCCATTTTGATCTAAGAAGATGCTGATATGATTTCAATCTTCTTAAATTTGTTGGGACTCATTTTGTGTCCTAGCATGTGGTCTATTCTAGAGAATGTACCATGAGCACTTGAAATGAATGAATATTCTGCTGCTTTAGGGTGAAAGGTTCTGAAGAAATCAATTAAATCCAGTTGATCTAGTGTGTTTTTAATTCTGCTGTTTCTTTGTTCATTTTCTTTCTTGAGGATCTATCCAGTGATGTTAGTGAGGTATTGAAATCCTCTACTATTATAGTATTGATGTTGATCTTGTCCTTTATGTCCATCAAAGTCTGCTTTATATATTTAGGTGCTCCTATATTAGGTGCATAGATATTTATAATGGTTATATCTTCCTGTTGAATTGTTCCCTTTATCATTATTTAGTGACCTTTTTTCCTTACTATAGCCTTTGTTTTAAAGTCTATTTTGTCTGATATAAGTATTGCTATCCTAGCTTTTTTTAAATTTCCATTTGCATAAAATAATTTTATCTATGCCTTCACTTTCAGTCTATGTGCATTTTTTGTTCTGAGGTTGGTCTCTTGTAGACAGCATATGTACAGATTCTGTTTTCTTATCCACGCAGCTAAACTATGCCTTTTGATTGGAGTATTTAATCCATTTACATTTAAGGTTATTATTGATATGTAGTTGTTTATTGCCATTTTATTCTTTAAATCTACATTCCACTTTTACTAGATTCCCCCCCCCTTTGTTCTGTTTAGAGCAGGCCCCTTAACATTTCTTGTAACATTGGTTTGGTTGTAATAAATTCCTTTAAAAAAATTTTTTTACCTGGGATGTTTTTATTTCTCCTTCAATTTTAAATGATAGCTTTGCTGTATAGAGAAGCCTTGGTTGTAGGCTCTTGGTTTGCATTACTTTTTTTTTTTTAACAAATAACCATTCTTTTATTAGAGTCAGAAAATATTTTAGAGTAATCTGAAGTACAGAATTTGTAACTAAGATAAAGTAAATACATTTGACATCTTCCTCCAGTCTAATCTAAAGAGATAAAATAAAAGTGTTAACATAGGCAGGTAGCTATATATTCATCGGGAAATAGAGCAAAGAGAGTTAAACATTATATATAATAAAACTTGGGAAGCCTGCTTCAGTAATAAGTTTCAGCATCCCATTTAGCTAAATTTGCTAGAAGGCTAAAGTAGTTATAGGCAGTACAGAGAGAAATGAGACACTGAATAACTGTAAACACCTTCTTATTTTAACCCTGAATAAATCTTACGGCAAAAGCCTAAGCTTCTCAATGTATGGTTTTTTTTTTTAAATTTTATTAAATTTTATTATTTTTTTTAATGGGGTGACATCAGTAAATCAGGATACATATATTGAAAGATAACATGTCCAGTTTATCTTGTTGTTCAATTATGTTGCATACCCATCACCCAAAGTCAGATTGTCCTGTCACCTTCTATCTAGTTCTCTTTGTCCCCCTCCCCCCTTACCTCTCCTTCGTAACCACCACACTCTTATCAATGTCTCTTGGTCTCACTTTTATGTCCCATCTATGTATGGAATAATGCAGTTCCTGTTTTTTCTGATTTACTTATTTCACTTTGTATAATGTTATCAAGATCCCACCATTTTGCTGTAAATGATCCGATGTCATCATTTCTTATGGCTGAGTAGTATTCCATAGTGTATATGTGCCACATCTTCTTTATCCAGTCATCTATTGATGGGCTTTTTGGTTGTATCCATGTCCTGGCCACTGTGAACAATGCTGCAATGAACATGGGGCTGCATGTGTCTTTACGTATCAATGTTTCTGAGTTTTGGGGGTATATACCCAGTAGAGGGATTGCTGGGTCATAAAGTAGTTCTATTTTCAGTTTTTTGAGGAACCACCATACTTTCTTCCATAATGGTTGTACTACTTTACATTCCCACCAACAGTGTATGAGGATTCCTTTTTCTCCACAGCCTCTCCAACATTTGCTATTACCTGTCTTGTTAATAATAGCTAATCTAACAGGTGTGAGGTGGTATCTCATTGCAGTTTTGATTTGCATTTCTCTAATAGCTAAAGAAGATGAGCATCATTTCATATATCTGTTGGCCATCTGTATTTCTTCCTGGGAGAAGTGTCTGTTTATATCCTCTTCCCATTTTTTTTTATTGGATTGTTTGTTTGTTGTTGAGTTTTATGAGTTATTTGTATATTTTGGATATTAGGCCTTTATCTGAGCTGTTGTTTGAAAATATCATTTCCCATTTAGTTGGCTATCTATCTTGTTATCAGTTTCTCTTGCTGAGCAAAAACTTCTTAGTCTGATGTAGTCCCATTCATTAATTTTTGCCTTCATTTCTCTTGCCTTTGGAGTCAAATTCATAAAATGCTCTTTAAAGCCTAGGTCCATGAGTTTAGTACCTATGTCTTCTTCTATGTACTTTATTGTTTCATTTCTTATGTTTAGATCTTTGATCCATTTTGAGTTAATTTTTGTACAGGGGGACAAACTGTAGTTCTGTTTCATTCTTTTGCATGTGGCTTTCCAGTTTTCCCAGCACCATTTGTTGAAGAGGCTTTCTTTTCTCCATTGTGTGTTCTTGGCCCCTTTATCAAAAATTATTTGACGATATATATGTGGTTTTATTTCTGGGGTTTCTATTCTGTTCTATTGGTCTGAGTGTCTATTTCTCTGCCAATACCATGCTGTTTTGATTGTCGTGGTCCTATTATATAGTTTGAAGTCAGGTATTGTAATGCCCCCAGCTTCATTCTTTTTCTTTAGGATTGCTTTGGCTATTTGGGGTTTTTTATAGATCCATATAAATCTGATGATTTTTTGCTCCATTTCTTTAAAAAATGTCATTGGAATTTTAATGGGAATTGCATTAAATTTGTATATTGCTTTGGGTAATATAGCCATCTTGATTATATTTATTCTTCCTAACCAAGAACAAGGAATATTCTTCCATCTCATAATATCGTTTTCAATTTCCCTTAACAATGGTTTATAGTTTTCATTGTATAAGTCCTTTCCATTCTTTGTTATGTTTATTCCTAGGTATTTTATTTTTTTTGTTGCAATCGTGAAGGGGATTATTCTTTTGAGTTTGTTCTCAAATGTTTCATTGTTGGCATATAGAAAGGATATGGACTTCTGTATGTTAATTTTGTATCCTGTGACCTTACTATATTGGCTTATTGTTTCTAGTAGTTTTTTTGTGGATTCTTTGGAGTTTTCGATGTATAGGATCATATCATCAGCAAAAAGTGATACCTTTACTTCTTCTTTTCCAATATGGATGCCTTTTATTTCTTTGTCTTGTCTGATTGCTCTGGCTAGAACCTCTAGTACCACATTAAATAAGAGTGGCAAGAGTGGACAACCCTGTCTTGTTCCTGATTTAAGGGGGAAAGCCTTCAGATTTGTGCCATTTAATATTATGTTGGCTGATGGTTTATCATATATGGCCTTTATCATATGGAGATATTTTTATTCTATACCCATTTTGTTGAGAGTCTTAACATAAAATTGTGTTGTATTTTATTGAATACCTTTTCTGCGTATATTGATAAGATCATGTGGTTTTTGTTCTTTGTTTTGTTGATATGGTGTATTACGTTAACCATTTTAGGTATGTTGAACCATCCTTGAGATCCTGGGATGGATCCCACTTGATCATGATGCATTATTTTTTCAATATGTTATTGTATTCGATTTGCCATTATTTTGTTTAGTATTTTAGCATCTGTATTCATTAGAGATATTAGTCTGTAGTTTTCTTTTTTTGTGCCATCCTTGCCTGGTTTTGGTATGAGGGTTTTGTTCGCCTCATAAAATCTGTTTGAAAGTATTGCTTCTTCTTCAATTTTTTGGAAGACTTTCAGTAGAATAGGAACCAAGTCTTCTTTGAAGGTTTAATAAAATTTGCTGGGATAGCCGTCTGGGCCTGGACTTTTATTTTTGGGTAGGTTTTTAATGGTTTTTTCTATTTCTTCTCTGCTAATAGGTCTGTTAGGCTTTCTGCTTCTTCTTGACTCAGTCTAAGAAGGTTGTATTGTTCTAGGAATTTATCCATTTCTTCTAGGTTGTTGAATTTAGTGGCATAAAGTTTTTCATAGTATTCTACAATAATTCTTTGTATATCTACGATGTCTGTGGTGATTTCTCCTCTTTCATTTTGGATTTTGTTTATATGAGTTCTTTCTCTTTTTTCCTTGGTAAGTCTTGCCAACGGTTTGTCAATTTTGTTGATCTTTTCAAAGAACCAGCTCCTTGTTCTATTAATTTTTTCTATAGTTTTTCTGTTCTCTATTTCATTTATTTCTGCTCTGATTTTTATTATCTCCTTTCTTCGGCTGCTTTTGGGTTGTCTTTGTTCTTCTTTTTCTAGTTCCTTAAGGTGTGAAGTTAAGTGGTTCACTTGGGTTCTCTCTTGTTTGTTCATATATGCCTGAAGTGATATGAACTTCCCTCTTATCACTGCTTTTGCTGTATCCCATAGATTCTGATATGTCGTATTGTCATTTTCATTAGTCTGTATATATCTTTTGATCTCTGCACTTATTTCTTCTTTGACCCATTCATTTTTTAAAAGTATGTTGTTTAGTTTCCACATTTTTGTGGGTTTTTTCCCTCTTTTTTGCAGTTGAATTCTCGTTCAAGGCTTTATGATCAGAAAATATGCTTGGTACAACTTCGATTTTTCTGAACTTGCTCATGTTGTTTTTGTGGCCCATCATATGGTCAATTCTTGAGAATAATCCATGTACATTGGAGAAAAATATATACTCAGTCACTTTGGGATGAAATGTCCTGTAGATGTCTATCATATCCAGGTGCTCTATTGTTTTGTTTAAGGTCACTATATCTTTGTTGATTCTCTGTTTGGATGACCAATCTAGAGCCGTCAGCGGTGTATGGAGGTCTCCAAGTATGATTGTATTTTTGTCAGTTTTTGTTTTAAGGTCAGTACATAGCTGCCTTATATATTTTGGTGCTCCGTGGTTTAGTGCATATATATTAAGAATTCTTATTTCTTCTTGATTCAGTGTTGCCTTCGCCATTATGAAATGGCCATTTTTGTCTCTGAGTATTTTTGGCTTGTAGTCTGCATTATCATATATGAGTATTGCTACGCCTGCTTTTTTTTGGATGTTATTTGCTTGGAGTATTGTTTTCCAGCCTTTCACTTTGAATTTATTTTTATCCTTGTTACTTAGATGAGTTTCTTGTAGGCAGGATACAGTTGAATTTTCTTTTTTGATCCATTCTGCTACTGTGTGCCTTTTTATTGGTGAGTTTAATCCATTTACATTTAGTGTAATTATTGACACTTGTAAGTTTCCTATTGCCATTTTACAGATTGCTTTCTGTTAGTTTTGTGTCTTGTTTGATCCTTCTTTTTCATTTTTCTATCTTTTGTTTTTATTTAGTTGTGTTCCATACATCTTTCCTCTGTTGCTATCTTTTTTAAATCATGTGCTTCTGTGCTGGTTTTTTCAATGGTGGTTTCCATTAAGTAATGAAATGAGTTCCTACCCTGTTCATTGTAGTGCACTATTTTGTGAGTACTTTTGCACTCCATCGTCCTTTGCTACTGTTAATCTCCATCCTCTCCCCCCCTTTCTTTTTGTTGTCACAGTTTAAATTTGGTTTTATTGTGTTCTTCTTGGAGTTTTACTTGTGTCTTTGTTTTTCTTGTTCTTTGTATCTGATTGGAGAACCCCGTTTAGTATTTCCTGGAGTGGGGGTTTTCTGATGATAAATTCCCTCATCTTTTCTGTATCCGTGAATGTTTTTATTTCTCCTTCATATTTGAAGAATAGCTTTGATGGGTATAGTATTCATGGCTGAAAGTTCCTCTCTTTCAGTACTTTAAATATTGAGATCCACTCTCTTCTAGCTTGTAGAATTTCTGTTAAGAAATCTGATGATAATCTAATTGCATTACTTTTAATATTTCTTTCCTTTCCATTCTGGCCTCTAATATATCTGTTGAGAAGTAAGATATCATCCTTATGGGGGCTCCTCTTTAGGTAATAGACTGCTTTTCTCTTCCAGCTTTTAATATTTTTTTATCTCTTAATTTTTATATTTTAATTATGATGTGTCATGGTGTTGGCCTTTTTGGGTTCATCCTTTATGGAACTCTATGTGCTTCTTGAATTTTTTTAATCTGATTTTTATCAATTTTAATGCAGTGACATTGATAAATCAGGGTACATATGTTCCGAGAAAACATCTCCAGATTATTTTGACCTTAAATTATGCTGCATACCCCTCACTCAAAGTCATATCGTCCTCCGTCACCTTCTATCTGGTTTTCTTTGTGCTCCTACCTGTCCCCCACTCCCTCCCTCTCCTTCCTTGCCCCATCCCCAACCCTCTACCTCACTCCCTGTTACCATCACATTCTTGTCCATGTCTCTGAGTCTTATTTTTATGTTCCATCTATGCATGGATTTATATAGTTCTTAGTTTTTTTCTGATTTACTTATTTCATTTCATATAATGTTATCAAGGTCCATCCATGTTATTGTAAATGATCCAATGTCTGAGTAGTATTCCATAGTATATATATACCAAAGCTTTTTTTTTTTTTTTAAATAATTTTATTTTTTTAATGGGGTGACATCAATAAATCAGGATACATATATACAAAGATAACAAGACCAGGGTATCTTTTCATTCAATTATGATGCATACCCGTCACCCAAAGTCAGATTGTCCTCTGTCACCTTCTATCTTGTTTTCTTTGTGCCCCTCCCCCTCCCCCTTTCCCTCTCCCATTCCCCCCTCCCCCCTGTAACCACCACACTCTTATCAATGTCTCTTAGTTTCATTTTTATGTCCCACCTACGTATGGAATAATGCAGTTCCTGGTTTTTTCTGATTTACTTATTTCGCTTCGTATCATGTTATCTAGATCCCACCATTTTGCTGTAAATGTTCCGATGTCATCATTTCTTATGGCTGAGTAGTATTCCATAGTGTATATGTGCCACATCTTCTTTATCCAGTCATCTATTGATGGGCTTTTTGGTTGTTTCCATGTCCTGGCCACTGTGAACAATGCTGCAATAAACATGGGGCTGCATGTGTCTTTACGTATCAATGTTTCTGAGTTTTTGGGGTATATACCCAGTAGAGGGATTGCTGGGTCATAAGGTAGTTCTATTTTCAGTTTTTTGAGGAACCACCATACTTTCCTCCATAATGATTGTACTACTTTACATTCCCACCAACAGTGTATGAGGGTTCATTTTCTCCACAGCCTCTCCAACATTTGCTATTACCTGTCTTGCTAATAATAGCTAATCGAACAGGTGTGAGGTGGTATCTCATTGCTGTTTTGATTTGCATTTCTCTAATAGCTAAAGAAGATGAGCATCTTTTCATATATCTGTTGGCCATTTGTATTTCTTCCTGGGAGAAGTGTCTGTTCATATCCTCTTCCCATTTTTTTATGGGATTGTTTGTTTGTTTGTTGTTGAGTTTTATGAGTTCTTTGTATATTTTGGATATTAGGCCCTTATCTTAGCTGTTGTTTGAAAATATCATTTCCCATTTAGTGGGCTTTCTGTTTATTTTGTTATCAGTTTCTCTTGCTGAGCAAAAACTTCTTAGTCTGATGTAGTCCCATTCATTAATTTTTGCCTTCACTTCTCTTGCCATTGGAGTCAAATTCATAAAATGCTCTTTAAAACCCAGGTCCATGAGTTGAGTACCTATGTCTTCTTCTATGTACTTAATTGTTTCAGGTCTTATGTTTAGATCTTTGATCCATTTTGAGTTAATTTTAGTACAGGGGGACAAACTGTAGTCCAGTTTCATTCTTTTGCATGTGGCTTTCCAGTTTTCCCAGCACCATTTATTGAAGAGGCTTTCTTTTCTCCATTGTGTGTTCTTGGCCCCTTTATAAAAAATTATTTGACGATATATATGTGGTTTTACTTCTGGACTTTCTATTCTGTTCCATTGGTCTGAGTGTCTATTTTTCTGCCAATACCATGCTGTTTTGATTGTCGTGGCCCTATAATAGAGTTTGAAGTCAGGTATTGTAATACCCCCAGCTTCATTCTTTTTCTTTAGGATTGCTTTGGCTATTCGGGGTTTTTTATAGTTCCATATAAATCTGATGATTTTTTGCTCTATTTCTTTAAAAAACGTCATTGGAAGTTTGATGGGAATTGCATTGAATTTGTATATTGCTTTGGGTAATATAGCCATCTTGATTATATTTATTCTTCCTAGCCAAGAACAAGGTATATTCTTCCATCTCATTATATCTTTTTCAATTTCCCTTAACAATGGTTTATAGTTTTCATTATATAAGTCCTTTACATTCTTTGTTATGTTTATTCCTAAGTATTTTATTTTTTTTTGTTGCAATCGTGAAGGGGATTATTCTTTTGAGTTCCTTCTCAGTTGTTTCATTGTTGGCATATAGAAAGGCTATTGACTTCTGAATGTTAATTTTGTATCCTGCGACCTTACTGTATTGGCTTATTGTTTCTAGTAGTCTTTTTGTGGATTCTTTGGGGTTTTTGATGTATAGGATCATATCATCTGCAAAAAGTGATACCTTTACTTCTTCTTTTCCGATATGGATGCCTTTTATTTCTTTGTCTTGTCTGATTGCTGTGGCGAGAACCTCTAGTACCACATTAAATAAGAGTGGAGAGAATGGACAACCCTGTCTTGTTCCTGATTTAAGGGGGAAAGCCTTCAGTTTAGTGCCATTTAATATGATGTTAGCTGATGGTTTATCATATATGGCCTTTATCATGTTGAGATATTTTCCTTCTATACCCATTTTGTTGAGAGTCTTAAACATAAAATTGTGTTGTATTTTATTGAAAGCCTTTTCTGCATCTATTGATAAGATCATGTGGTTTTTGTTCTTTGTTTTGTTGATATGGTGTATTATGTTAACCGTTTTACGTATGTTGAACCATCCTTGAGATCCTGGGATGAATCCCACTTGATCATGATGTATTATTTTTTTAATATGTTGTTGTATTCGATTTGCTAGTATTTTGTTTAGTATTTTAGCATCTGTATTCATTAGAGATATTGGTCTATAGTTTTCTTTTTTGTGCCATCCTTGCCTGGTTTTGGTATGAGGGTTAAGTTGGCCTCATAAAATGTGTTTGGAAATATTGCTTCTTCTTCAATTTTTTGGAAGACTTTGAGTAGAATAGGAACCAAGTCTTCTTTGAATGTTTGATAAAATTCGCTGGTATAGCCGTCAGGGCCTGGACTTTTATTTTTGGGGAGGTTTTTAATGGTTTTTTCTATTTCTTCTCTACTGATAGGTCTGTTTAGGCTTTCTGCTTCTTCTTGACTCAGTCTAGGAAGGTTGTATTGTTCTAGGAATTTATTCATTTCTTCTAGGTTGTTGAATTTAGTGGCATAAAGTTTTTCATAGTATTCTACAATAATTCTTTGTATATCTACGGTGTCCGTGGTGATTTCTCCTCTTTCATTTTGGATTTTGTTTATATGAGTTCTTTCTCTTTTTTCCTTGGTAAGTCTTGCCAAGGGTTTGTCAATTTTATTGATCTTTTCAAAGAACCAGCTCCTTGTTCTATTAATTTTTTCTATAGATTTTCTGTTCTCTAATTCATTTATTTCTGCTCTGATTTTTATTATCTCCTTTCTTCGGCTGCTTTTGGGTTGTCTTTGTTCTTCTTTTTCTAGTTCCTTAAGGTGGGAAGTTAAGCGGTTCACTTGGGCTCTCTCTTGTTTGTTCATATATGCCTGAAATGATATGAACTTTCTTCTTATCACTGCTTTTGCTGCATCCCATAGATTCTGATATGTCGTATTGTCATTTTCATTAGTCTGTATAAATCTTTTGATCTCTGCACTTATTTCTTCTTTGACCCATTCATTTTTTAAAAGTATGTTGTTTAGTTTCCACATTTTTGTGGGATTTTTTTCCTCTTTTTTGCAGTTGAATTCTAGTTTCAAGGCTTTATGATCAGAAAATATGCTTGGTACAACTTCAGTTTTTCTGAATTTGCTGATGTTGTTTTTGTGGCCCAACATATGGTCAATTCTTGAGAATGATCCATGTACACTGGAGAAAAATGTATACTCAGTCACTTTGTGATGAAATGTCCTGTAGATGTCTATCATATCCAGGTGCTCTAGTGTTTTGTTTAAGGCCACTATGTCTTTGTTGATTCACTGTTTGGATGACCGATCTAGAGCCGTCAGCGGTGTATTGAGGTCTCCAAGTATGATTGTATTTTTGTCAGTTTTTGTTTTAAGGTCAATAAGTAGCTGTCTTATATATTTTGGTGCTCCTTGGTTTGGTGCATATATATTAAGAATTGTTATTTCTTCTTGATTCAGTGTCCCCTTAGCCATTATGAAATGGCCATTTTTATCTCTGAGTACTTTTCCTGTCTTGTAGTCAGCATTATCCGATATGAGTATTGCTACACCTGCTTTTTTTTGGATGTTATTTGCTTGGAGTATTGTTTTCCAGCCTTTCACTTTGAATTTGTTTTTATCCTTGTTACTTAGATGAGTTTCCTGTAGGCAGCATATAGTTGGATTTTCTTTTTTAATCCATTCTGCTACTCTGTGCCTTTTTATTGGTGAGTTTAATCCATTTACATTTAGTGTAATTATTGATACTTGTGAGTTCCCTATTGCCATTTTATATCTTGCTTTCTGTTAGTTTTGTGTCTTGTTTGATCCTTCTCTTTCGTTTTTCTATCTTTTGTTTTTATTTGCTTGTATTCCATACATCTTTCCTCTGTTGCTATCTATTTTATCTCATGTGCTTCTGTGGTGGTTTTTTCAATGGTGGTTACCTTTGAGTAATGAAAAGGGTCCCTACCCTGTTTATTGTAGCAAACTATTTTGTGAGTACTTTTGCACTCCATCGTCCTTTGCTACTGTTAATCTTCATCTTCTCCCCCTCTTTCTTTTTGTTGTTGTCACAGTTTAAATTTGGTTTTATTGTGTTCTTCTTGGAGCTTTTACTTGTGGCTCTGTTTTTTTTTTTTTTTTTTTTTTTGTTCTTTGTATCTGATTGGAGAACCCCCTTTAGTAATTTCTGGAGTGGGGGTTTTCTGATGATAAATTCCCTCATCTTTTCTGTATCTGTGAATGTTTTTATTTCTCCTTCTTATTTGAAGGATAGCTTTGATGGGTATAGTATTCGTGGCTGAAAGTTTCTCTCTTTCAGGACTTTAAATATTGGGGTCCACTCTCTTCTAGCTTGTAGAGTTTCTGCTGAGAAATCTGATGATAATCTAATGGGCCTTCCTTTATATGTTGTATTCTTCTTTTCCCTGGCTGCCTTGAGAATTTTTTCTTTGCTGTTGGTTTGTGTCAATTTCATTATGATATGCCTTGGAGTAGGTTTGTTGGGGTTAAGAAAACTCGGTGTTCTGTTTGCTTCTTGAATTTGAGGCTTTAGTTCTTTCCACAGGCTTGGGAAGTTCTCATCTATTATTTGTTTGAGTATGTTCTCCATTCCATTTTCTCTCTCTTTTCCCTCTGATATACCTATTATTCTTATGTTATTCTTTTTGATGGAGTCAGATAATTCTTGTAGGGCTATCTCATTTTTTTTTAATTTTTGAGTCTCTTTCTTCTTCTCTCTGTTGTGCCTCAAGTTGCTTGTCTTCTATTTTACTAATCATCTCTTCTATCTGACCTGTTCTATTAGCTAAGCTTGTTACTTCGTTTTTCAGCTCGTGAATTGAGTTTTTCATCTCTGTTTGATTTGTTTTTATAGTTTCAATTTCTTTGGACATATATTCTTTGTGTTCATTGAGTTGTTTTCTGAGCTCCCTAAATTGCCTTTCTGTGTTTTCTTGTATATCTCAGAGGATTTTTAGGATTTCTATCTTGAATTCTCTGTCATTTAGCTTCAAGGTTTCCAATATATTAAATTTTTTCTCCATAGATTTTTCCTCATCTAGCTGTGTTACCTCTCTTTCTTTTGTATCCATGATATTCGATTTTCTCTTCCTTAATGGCATCTTCGGGTGTATTGTGAAGCATCTGGAGGCTCCAAGTATAGGTTTTTCTTTTTCTGGTTGAAGATCTTGTTGAGTTTTGGGGGAGATTTATCGGTATCGATACCAAAGCTTTTTAATCCACTTGTCCTCTGATGGACACTTGGGCTGTTTCCAGATCTTCGCTATTGTGAACAATGCTGCTATAAACATGGGGATGCATTTCTCCTTCTGGAACCATTCTATGGTGTCCTTGGGGTATATTCCTAAAAGTGGGATGTCTGGGTCAAAAGGCAGTTCGATTTTCAATTTTTTGAGGAATCTCCATACTGTTTTCCACAGAGGCTGCACCTGTCTGCATTTCCACCATCAGTGCAGGAGGGTTCCCTTTTCTCCACATCCTCGCCAGCACTTATTCTGTGTTGTTTTGTCGATGAGCGTCATTCTAACTGGTGTTTGGTAATATCTCATTGTGGTTTTAATTTGCATTTCTCTACTGATTAATGATGTTGAAAATTTTTTCATATGCCTATTGGACATCTGTATATCCTCTTTCGAGAAGAGTCTATTCATTTCTTTGCCCATTTTTTGATTGAATTGTTTGTCTTTCTGGTGTTGAGATTTACAAGTTCTTTATACATTTTCGTTTTTAACCCCTTATCAGACATACTGTCAAATATGTTCTCACATTATGTAGTTTGTATTTTTTTTCTGTTTTTATTGTCTTTGGCTGTGCAAATCTTTTTAGTTTGATATAGTCCCATTTGTTTATCCTGCCTTTATTTTTCTTGCCCATGGAGATAAATCAGCAAATATGTCACTGCAAGAGATGTCGGAGAGCATACTGCCTATGTTTTCTTCTAAGATGCTTATGGTTTCACACCTTATATTTAAGTCTTTTATTCATTTTGAGTTTATTTTTGTGAATGGTGTAAGTTGGTGGTCTAGTTTCATTTTTTGGCAGGTTGTTGTCCAATTTTCCCAACACCATTTGTTGAAGAGGCTGTCTTTACTCCATTGTATTTCTTTACCTCCTTTGTCAAATATCAGTTGTCCATAGAGCTGTGGGTTTATTTTTGGGTTCTCTGTTCTGTTCCATTGATCTATGTACCTGTTTTATGCCAGTACCAGGCTGTTTTGAGTAGAATGGCCTTGTAGGGAATGGCTTCATATCAGGAAATGTGATACCTCCCACTTTATTCTTCTTTTTTAAGATTGCTGAGGCTATTCATGTTCTTTTTTGGTACCATATAAGTTTTTGGAATATGTGATCTATATCTTTGAAGTATGTCATTGGTATTGCATTAAATTTATAAATTACTTTGGGTAATATAGACATTTTAATGATGTTTATTCTTTCTAACTATGAGCACGGTATATGCTTCCACTTGTTTGTATCTTACTTAATTTCTTTTATCAATGTTTTATAATTTTCTGAGTACAAGTCTTTAGTTTCCTTCGTTAAATATACTCCTAGGTACTTTATTTTTTTTTGGTTGTAATAGTGAAGGGGATTGTTCCCTTAATTTCTCTTTCTGACTGTTCATTGTTGGTGTATTAAAATGCCTCTAATTTCTGAGTATTAATTTTATTTCCTGCCACCTTGCTGAATTCGTTTATCAGGTCCAGTAGTTTTTTGACTGAGACTTTAGGTTTTTCTATATACAATATCATATCATCTGCAAATAATGATAGCTTTACTTCTTCTTTTCCAACTTGATTGCCTTTTATTTTTTCTTCTTTTTTGATTGCTGTGGCTAGGACTTCCAGAACTATGTTGAATAAGAGTGGTGAAAGGGGGCATCCCTGCCTTGTTCCTGATCTTAAGGGGATTGCTTTTAATTTTTGCCCATTGAGTATGATGTTGTCTGTGGGTTTATCATATATGGCTTTTATCATGTTGAGGTGTGTTCCCTGTATTCCTACTTTGCTGAGAGTTTTGATCATGAATGGGTGCTGGATTTTATCAAATGCTTTTTCTGCATCTATTGAAATTATCATGTGGTTTTTCTCTTTCCTTTCATTTATGTGATGAATAATATTGATAGATTTGCGAATATTGTACCAGCCTTGCCTCCCCAGAATAAACACCACTTGTTCATGCTGTATAATTTTTTCCATATATTGTTGGATCCGGTTTGCTAATATTTTGTTGAGGATTTTAGTATCTATATTTATCAGAGATATTGGCCTATAATTATCTTTCTTTGTGTTGTCTTTGCCTGTTTTTGGAATCAGAATTATGCTTGCCTCATAAAAGGACCTTGGAAGTCTTCCTTCCTCTTGAGTTTTTTGAAATACCTTGAGAAGGAGAGGAGTTATTTTTTTTTTTGAATAGTTTGTAGAATTCATTTGTGAAGCAATCTAGCCCAGGACTTTTTTTGGTTGGGAGTTTTTTGATAACTGTTTTGATTTCATTTGGTGTAATTGGTCTGATTAGGTTTTCTGATTCTTCCAGACTGATTTTTGGAAGATTGTATGTTTCAAGGAATTTGTCCATTTCATCTAGGTTGTCTAGTTTTTTGGCATACAGTTCTTCATAGTATTTTTCACAATCTTTTGCATTTCTGTTGTGTCAGTTGTTATTTCTCCCCTCTCATTTCTAATTTTATATATTTGAGTCCTCTTTCTCTTTTTCTTGGTGTGTCTAGTTAAAGGTTCATCAATCTTGTTTACCTTTTCAAAGAACCAGCTCCTAGTTTCATTGATCCTCTGTATTGTTTCTTTAGCCTCTATGTCATTTATTTCTGCTCTGATCTTTATTATTTTCTTCCTTCTACTACATTTAGGCTTCACTTGCTGTTCTTTTTCTAGTTCTTTTAAATGCAGGGTTAAGTTGTTTATTTGAGCTTTTTCTAGCTTCTGAAAGTCTGTGTAGTGCTATGAACTTCCCTCTCAGGACTGCTTTTGCTGTGTCCCATAAATTTTGAGTTGTTGTATGCTCGTTATCATTCGTTTCTAGGAATTTTTTTATTTCTTCTTTGATCTCATTCTTGATCCATTCGTTATTTAACAACCTGCTATTTAGTTTCCATGTGTTTGAGAATTTTTGAGCTTTTCTGTTGTGGTTCATTTCTAGTTTCATTTCATTGTGATCAGAGAAAGTGTTTGATATGATTTCAATCTTCTTCAATTTGTTGAGACCACTTTTGTGCCATAACATGTGGTCTATCCTAGAGAATGTACCATGAGCGCTTGAAAAGAGTGTGTATTCTGCTTCTTTAGGGTGAAAGGTTCTGTAGATATGTATTAAATCCAGTTGATCTAGCGTGTCCTTTAAGTCTGCTGTTTCTTTGTTAATTTTCTTTCTTGAGGATCTATCTAGTGATGTTAGTTGCGTATTAAAATCCCCTACTATTATAGTGTTGCTGTTGATCTCACTCTTTTTTTTTTTTGTATTTTTCTGAAGCTGGAAACGGGGAGACACAGTCTGACAGACTGCTGCATGCGCCCGACCAGGATCCACCCGGTACGCCAACCAGGGGGCGACGCTCTGCTCACCAGGGGACGATTCTCTGCCCCTCGGGGGCATCACTCTGTTGCAATCAGAGCCACTCCAGTGCCTGGCGCAGAAGCCAAGTAGCCATCCCCAACGCCTGTTCCATCTTTGCTCCAATGGAGCCTCGCTGTGGGAGGGGAAGAGAGAGACAGAGAGGAAGGAGAGGGGGAGGGGTAGAGAAGCAGATGGGCTCTTCTCTTGTGTGCCCTGGCCGGGAATCAAACCCAGGACTTCTGCACACTAGGCCAACGCTCTACCACTGAGCCAATCGGCCAGGGCTGATCTCTCTCTTTATCTCCATCAAAGTCTACTTTATATATTTAGGTGCTCCTGTATTAGGTGCGTAGATATTTATAACGGTTATATCTTCCTGTTGGATTGCTCCCTTTATCATTATGTAGTGGCTTTCTTTTTCTCTTATTATATTCTTTGTTTTAAAGTCCATTTTGTCTGATATAATTATGGGTGGCCCAGGTTTTTTTTCATTTCCATTTGCATGAAATGTTTTTTTCCATCCTTTTACCTTCAACATATATGTATCTTTTGTTTTAAGGTGTGTCTCTTTTAGACAGCATATGTAAGGGTCCTGTTTTATTATCCATGCAGCTACCCTATGTCTTTTGATTGGATCATTTAATTCATTTACATTTAAGGTTGTTATTGACATGTAGTTGTTATTGTCATTTCATTCTTTAAAGCTGTATTCCTCTTTTGCTATATTCTTTTCCCACTTTGATCTGTTTACACCATGCCCCTTAACATTTCCTGCAGCATTGGTTTGGTTGTAATAAATTCCTTGAGTTTTATTTTTGTCTGGAAAACTTTTTATTTCTCCTTCAATTTTAAATGATAGCCTTGCTGGATAAAGTAGTCTTGGTTGTAGGTTCTTGTTCTGCATTACTTTGAATATTTCTTGCCATTTTCTTCTGGCTTTAAGTATTTCTGTTGAGAAGTTGGATTTCATCATTATGGGGGCTCCTTTGTTGGTGATAGCCTTTTTTTCTCTTACAGCTTTTAATATTTTCTCTTTATTACTTAGCTTTGGTATTTTAATTATGATGTGTCTTGGTGTAGGTTTCTTTGGGTTTCTTTTTGGTGGAGTTCTCTGTGCTTCTTGAATATGTGAAAGTTTCTCCTGCTTTAATTTAGGGAAGTTTTCAGCTATGATATGATTGAATAAAGCCTCTATCCCTTGTTCTTTCTCTTCTTCTTCAGGAACCCCTATGATGCAGATGTTAGTTCTCTTTATGTTGTCACAGAGCTCTTTAAGAGTTTTCTCAGACTATTTGAGTCTCTTTTCTTTTTTCTTCTTTGCTTTCATGCCTTCATTCCAGTTGTCCTCCAACTCGCTGATTCGATCCTCTGCTCTATCCATCCTGTTTTTAATTCCTTCCATTGTGGTCTTTATTTCTGACATTGCATTTGTCATCTCTGACTGATTCTTTTTTAATATTTCAATATTGTTTTTTATACTTTCTATTTCTTTATTTAGGTGTTCGTGATGACCATCCATTTTTGTTCTAAGATCCCTAAGCATTCTTACAATCATTATTTTAAACTCCACATTCGGAAGTTTGGTTATTTCCATATCACTCAGTTCATCACCTGAAGGTCTCTCTTGTGGTTTCATTTGGATTGCACTTCTTTGTCTTTTCATTGTGCCTAGGTGTCTGGGTGTTTTCTTTGTAGAAGTGGTTGAGTCTAGGCTTGGTGTTGTCTGCCTCTAGTTTTTGCTTGTGTTGTTTCTAAGTCTTCCTGGGTTGGCATCAGCTATTATTTGTAATCCACTTTAGGGTTTTGGCCACTTTGAAGTCTTGATTTGTTTGTTTTCTTAACAGGTGATTGTCTTGTTTGCTGATCTCATCAGGGGGCTTATTTGAAATGGTATCCAGGAATGTGGTGGGTGTGACCTGAGGCTCTGTAGTCCTCTTCTGCCAGTTAATCTTTCTGGGGGCGGGTTGCTTTCTCAGCTTCAGTAGGGGGAGGTGTATCTCAGATCTCCATGGAGACCTGAGTTACTGCCTCTCTTCCCCACTTCTTGTTTTCAGCTGTGTCTTGATGAGCTGATTGGAGCTGGAGAGATGTCTGTATCTCTGTGACCTGGAAGTACTTTTCATTTTGCTTTGTGGAAGGATCAGCCCCTTCTCCAGTTATAGCCACCTCCAGCAATGAATGAGTCAGCTTTTTATGTCATCACCTATATTCCTCTCCCCCTCATCATCCATCTCTCTCTTTCTCTCTTTTTGGAAGACAAGCGGCCCTTTCAACACACCTCGCTCCCTGGTTGCCAGGCAAGTGGCTGTGAGCAGTATTTACGGCTCTTTTCCTTGGAGTGATAGCCCAGCCTCACCTCCCCCCCCTCCCCCCCGTTCCTGTAAGCAGGGGAGATTCAGGCGCTCCCTACCAGGTTTGTTGTGGCTTCCTCTTTGCTCCTTGGTTTTTAAAAGCTATTCTTGTAGTCCAGATTTGTTTTTTCACGCTGATTGTTCATAAATTATTTTATAATCCAGTTCGGAGGTGTGAGCTGGGTGTCTGTGCGTCTGCCTACTCCGCTGCCATTTTCAGGTCCTACTTGAATTTTTTTCTTCATCAGTTTAGGGAAGTTTTCAGCTATTTCTTCAATCAGATTCTCTGTTCCTTGTTTTTTCTCTTTTTCTTCAGGACCCCCTATGATGCAGATGTTATTTTTCTTCATGTTGTCACAGAGCCCTCTTAGAGTTTTCTCAGACTTTGTGAGCCTTTTTTCTTTTTTTGCTGCTCTGCTTCCATGCTTTTGTTTATTTTGTCATCTAACTTGCTGATTCAATCCTGAGCTTCAATCATTCTGTTTTTAATTCCTTCCAGTGTGGTCTTCATTTCTGATATTGTATTTGTCATTTCTGGCTGATTCTTTTTCATTATTTCAATGTCCTTTTTTTATACTTGGTATCTCTTTATTTATGTGCTCATTATTTCCATTCATTGTTGCTCTAAGATCTTTAAGCATACTAACAATCATTATTTTAAGCTCTGCATCTGGTTTTTTGGTTATTTCTGTTTCATGTAAATCTTTTTCTGGGGATTTCTTCTGTTTATTCATTTGGGTCACGTTTCTCTGCCTTTCCATGTTGTCTGTGTATAAGATGGGTGTGGCCACAGGAGTTCAATGGGTGTGGCCTCTGTATTCTTTAGCTGTGAAATGTCTGTAGGCCCACCACCCCTTTTGCCTGTTCCTTGAGCATTTGGGCATGGGCGTTGCCAGTGCCAGCCCACTGAATTGGTCACTTTGGCTTCAGCCTCACCTCTGCAGGCAGGACTGTGTTCTTGTGTCGTGACTACAAGCCATGGCCAGCCCAGCCTTCACACTGCTCCTTAGGGCAACACTGAACTCATGTGCCTGTGCTGCAAGCCCTGTCTGTCCCTGGCTTTTTGCCTTACCCGCACGGGTGTGACTGCATTCACATGTTTGGGCTGCCAACCCTTGTCAGTTTCCTGCCTCCACCTCACCACCAGGGGTCGTACTGTGCTCTTGCTTCCAGGGGTGCAAACCTTGGCTGACCAGGCCTTCACCCTGCCCCCATGGGCAGGAACACACCCGTACACTGGATCCGCAAGCCTCTGTCCTGAGGGCGGAGCTGTGCTCCTGCACCTAGCCACAAGTCTCAGCTGGGAACCAGCTTTTGCCTTGCCACTGTGGGCCAGACTGCTGGTGGGATTGCTCTCACATGCTTGGCATGCAGCCACAGGTTGAACTGCTATCCTGTACCCCTTCTGCTTCCATGGCTGCCTTTGTCCTTCACCCCTGCTGGGTGGGACTGTGCTCATGCTGTGCCTTAGTCACCTTCCACTTCTGTGGTCAGGACTGCACTCATGCCTGGGCTGCACCTGCAGCCATCCCCAGATTCTGCCCCCAACCAATGGAACCATAGTCCCATGTCCTGCTGCCACCCACCCTTCACCAATAACTCAGCAGTGTGTGGGGGGCAATGCAGCTCAGATCTTAGCACTCAATACTATATCCCTGATGGCTTCCAGCTTCTAAGCGATTCTTTGTTCTGACTGAAGCAAGAGATCCTCTATTTGGTTGGTGACCTGCTTCCCTTTACTGGTATTGCTGGTTCTAGGAAAAATATTTACTTTAGATTTGGAGAATGATTCAGCCCAGGGGTTAGGGTGGCTGTCCCTCAAAGTGTTTCTCCCTGTGCCTCCTACATTACACTCTCTTCCTGCTACTCCAGTCATCTCATCTCTCCCCATCCCCTGGAGCCCTAGGTGAGTGGTTGTGAAAGAGGTTTTCTGCACAGAGCCTTTAAGTCAAATCCTGGGTGTGAGAAATCTGTCTCTTTCTTGCAAGCAGTATCCTGTCTTGTTTTGCAACTAAATACTGTCTGTATGTCTCTTCTAGGCTCTGAGGCTGCAGGCTGAGGCTTTGTTCCTGGGGCCCAGGACTCTCCCCTCTCTGCTAAACTCACTTCTCACCACGCAAGTCACTCTGGGCTGCCATTCACCCCCTGGGAGCTGGGCAGCCCTCTCTGCATTTCTGCTTTTTCTACTAGTCTCAGTGTGGCTTCTTTAGTGATCTTTGGTTAAAGAGTCTTCTTAGTTTAGTTCAAAGTTGGTTTTTCCAGATGATTGTTCTTAAAATTAAGTTGTAATCCACTTTGGGTCGGGAGTTGGAAGTTGGTATGTCTGCCTACTTTATCGTCATCTTGCCCCCCCTTTATTATTATTATTATTATTATTATTATCATTTTTATTGAATTCAATGCAGTGACATTGATAAATCAGGGTACATATGTTGAGAGAAAATATCTCGATTATTTTGACATTTGATTGTGCTGTATACCCCTCCCCCAAAGTTAAATTGTCTTCTGTCATCTTCTCTCTGGTTTTCTTTGTGCCCCTCCCCTCCCCTAACCCCTCTCTCCTTCTTAACCCCCTCCCACCTCCCCGAACCTCCCGCCCCTGTTGCCATCACATTTTTGTTCATGTCTCTGAGTCTCATTTTTATGTCCCTTCTATGTATGGATTCATCTTAGTTTTTTTTTTCCTGATTTACTTATTTCACTCCGTATAATGTTGTCAAGGTCCATCCATGTTTTTGTAAATGATCCGATGTCATCATTTCTTATGGCTGAGTAGTATTCCATAGTATATATGTACCAAAGTTTTTTAATCCACTCGTCCTCTGACGGACACTTGGGCTGTTTCTAGATCTTCGCTATTGTGAACAATGCTGCCACAAACATGCGGGTGCATTTCTCCTTTTCGAGCCGTTCTATGGTGTCCTTGGGGTATATTCCTAAAAGTGGGATAGCTGGGTCAAAAGGCAGTTCAATTTTCAGATTTTTGAGGAATCTCCATACTGTTTTCCACAGTGGCTGCACCAGTCTGCATTCCCACCAGCAGTGCAGGAGGGTTCCCTTTTCTCCACATCCTCACCAGCACTTATTCTGTGTTGTTGTGTTGATAAGCACCATTCTGACTGGTGTGAGGTGATATCTCATTGTGGTTTTAATTTGCATTTCTCTAATGATTAGTGATGTTGAGCATTTTTTCATATGCCTATTGGCCATCTGTATGTCCTCTTTGGAGAAGTGTCTATTCATCTCTTTTGCCCATTTTTGGATTGGGTTCTTTGTCTTCCTGGTGTTGAGTTTTACAAGTTCTTTATGAATTTTGGTTATTAACCCCTTATCAGACGTATTGTCAAATATGTTCTCCCATTGTGTAGTTTGTCTTTTTATTCTGTTCTTGTTGTCTTTAGCTGTGCAAACGCTTTTTAGTTTGATATAGTCCCATTTGTTTATCCTGTCTTTTATTTCACTTCCCCGTGGAGATAAATCAGCAAATATATTGCTCCGAGAGATGTCGGAGAGCTTACTGCCTATGTTTTCTTCTAAGATGCTTATGGTTTCACGGCCTACATTTAAGTCTTTTATCCATTTTGAGTTTATTTTTGTGAGTGGTGTAAGCTGGTGATCTAGTTTCATTTTTTTGCAGGTAGCTGTCCAATTTTCCCAACACCATTTGTTAAAGAGGCTGTCTTTACTCCATTGTATTTCCTTACCTCCTTTGTCAAATATCAGTTGTCCATAGAACTGTGGGTTTATTTCTAGGTTCTCTGTTCTGTTCCATTGATCTATATGCCTGTTCTTATGCCAGTACCAGGCTGTTTTGAGTACAACGGCCTTGTAGTATAACTTGATATCAGGAAGCGTGATACCTCCCACTTTATTCTTCTTTTTTAAGATTGCTGAGGCTATTCGTGTCCTCTTTTGGTTCCATATAAATTTTTGGAATATGTGTTCTATATTTTTGAAGTATGTCATTGGTATTTTAATTGGTATTGCATTGAATTTATAGATTGCTTTGGGTAATATAGACATTTTAATGATGTTTATTCTTCCTAAACATGAGCACGGTATATGCTTCCACTTGTTTGTATCTTCCTTGATTTCTTTTATCAATGCTTTGTAATTTTCCGAGTACAAGTCTTTAGTTTTCTTGGTTAAGTTTACTCCTAGGTACTTTATTTTTTTGGTTGTAATTGTGAAGGGAATTGTTTCCTTAATTTCTCTTTCTGACTGTTCATTGTTGGTGTATAAAAATGCTTCTGATTTCTGAGTATTGATTTTATATCCTGCCACATTGCTGAATTCATTTATCAGGTCCAGTAGCTTTTTGACTGAGACTTTAGGGTTTCTATATACAATATCATATCATCTGCAAATAATGATAGTTTTACTTCTTCTTTTCCAACTTGAATGCCTTTTATTTCTTCTTCTTGTCTGATTGCTGTGGCTAGGACTTCCAGGACTATGTTAAATAAGAGTGGGGAAAGGGGGCACCCCTGCCTTGTTCCTGATCTTAAGGGTATTGCTTTTAATTTTTGCCCATTGAGTATGATATTGGCTGTGGGTTTCTCATAGATGGCTTTTATCATGTTGAGGTATGTTCCCTGTATTCCCACTTTGCTGAGAGTTTTGATCATGAATGGGTGCTGGATTTTATCAAATGCTTTTTCTGCATCTATTGAAATTATCATATGTTTTTTCTCCTTCTTTTTGTTTATGTGATGAATCACATTGATTGATTTACGAATATTGTACCAGTCTTGCCTCCCCAGAATAAATCCCACTTGATCATGGTGTATGATTTTTTCCATATATTGTTGGATCCGGTTTGCTAATATTTTGTTGAGGATTTTAGCATCTATATTCATCAGAGATATTGGCCTATAATTTTCTTTCTTTGTGTTGTCTTTGCCTGGTTTTGGAATCAGAATTATGCTCGCCTCATAAAAGAAGGTTGGAAGTCTTCCTTCCTCTTGAATTTTTTGAAATTATTTGAGAAGGATATGAGTTATTTCTTCTTTGTATATTTTTTAGAATTTTTTTGTGAAGCCATCGGGCCCTGGACTTTTCTTTGTTGGGAGTTTTTTGATAACTGTTTCCATCTCATTTGGTGTAATCTGTCTGTTTAGGTTTTCTGATTCTTCCAGATTGATTTTTGGAAGATTGTATGTTTCAAGGAATATGTCCATTTCATCTAGGTTGTCTAGTTTTTTGGCATACAGTTCTTCACAGTATTTTCTTACAATATTTTGTATTTCTGTTGTGTCAGTTGTTATTTCTCCTCTCTCATTTCTAATTTTATTTATTTGATTCCTCTCTCTCTTTTTCTTGGTGAGTCTACTTAAAGGTTCATCAATCTTGTTTACCTTTTCAAAGAACCAGCTCCTAGTTTCATTGATCCTTTGTATTGTTTCTTTAGCCTCTATGTCATTTATTTCTGCTCTGATTTTTATGATTTCCTTCCTTCTACTACATTTGGGCTTTACTTGCTGTTCTTTTTCTAATTCTTTTAGATGCAGGGTTAAGTTGTTTATTTGAACTTTTTCTAACTTCTGAAAGTGTGCCTGTAGTGCTATGAACTTCCCTCTCAGCACTGCTTTCCCTGTGTCCCATAAATTTGGAGTTGTTGTATGCTCATTGTCATTTGTTTCTAGGAATTTTTTTATTTCTTCTTTGATCTCATTTTAATCCATTCATTATTTAACAACCTGCTATTTAGTTTCCATGTGTTTGAGAATTTTTGACCTTTTCTGCTGTGATTCATTTCTAGTTTCATGCCGTTGTGATCGGAGAAGGTGCTTGATATGATTTCAGTCTTCTTCAATTTGTTGAGAGCACTTTTGTGCCCTAACATATGGTCTATCCTAGAGAATGTACCATGAGCACTTGAAAAGAATGTATATTCTGCTGCTTTAGGGTGAAAGGATCTGAAGATATCTATTAAATCGAGTTGATCTATTGTTTCCAATAAGTCTGCTGTTTCTTTGTTAATTTTCTTTCTTGAGGATCTATCTAATGATGTTAGTTGGCTATTGAAATCCCCTACTATTATAGTATTGCTGTTGATCTCGCCCTTTAAATCCATCAAAGTCTGTTTTATATATTTGGGTGCTCTTATATTAGGTGCATAGATATTTATAATAGTTATATCTTCCTGTTGGATTACTCCCTTTATCATTATGTAGTGGCCTTCTTTATCTCTTACTATATCCTTTGTTTTAAAGTCCAATTTATCTGATATAAGTATTGCTACCCCAGCTTTTTTTTCATTTTCGTTTGCATGAAATGTTTTTTTCCATCCTTTTACCTTCAATCTATGTGTGTCTTTTGTTCTAAGGTGTGTCTCTTGTAGACAGCATATGTATGGGTCCTGTTTTCTTATCCATGCAGCTACCCTATGTCTTTTGATTGGATCATTTAATCCATTTACATTTAAGGTTATTATTGATATGTAGTTGTTTATTGCCATTTTCTTCTTTAAAGGTGTATTCCTTTTTTTGCTATATTGTTTTCCAAATTTGATCTGTTTACAACAGTCCCCTTAACATTTCTTGCAGCATTGGTTTGGTTGTAATAAATTCCTTGAGTTGTTTTTTGTCTGGGAAGCTTTTTATTTCTCCTTCGATTTTTAACAATAGCCTTGCTGGATAAAGTAGTCTTGGTTGTAGGTTCTTGTTCTGCATTACTTTGAATATTTCTTGCCATTCCCTTCTGGCCTCAAGTGTTTCTGTTGAGAAGTCAGATGTCATCCTTATGGGGGCTCCTTTGTAGGTGATAACTGTTTTTTCTCTTGCAGCTTTTAATATTTTCTCTTTATTGCTTAGCTTTGGTATTTTAATTATGATGTGTCTTGGTGTAGGTTTCTTTGGGTTTCTCTTTAATGGAGTCCTCTGTGCTTCTTGGATTTGTGAGAGTTTCTCTTGCATTAATTTAGGGAAGTTTTCAGCTATGATATGATTGAACAAAGTCTCTATCCCTTGTTCTTTTTCTTCTTCTTCAGGAACCCCTATGATGCGGATGTTATTTCTCTTCATGTTGTCACAGAGCTCTCTTAGAGTTTCCTCTGACTTTTTGAGTCTCTTTTCTCTTTTCTTCTCTGCTTTCATGCCTTCATTCCAGTTGTCTTCTAACTCGCTGATTCGATCCTCTGCTCTATCTATCCTGTTTTTAATTCCTTCCATTGTGGTCTTTATTTCTGATATTGTATTTGTCGTCTCCAACTGATTCTTTTTTATACTTGTTATTTCTTTATTTAGGTTTTCAAACTGCCCTTCCATTGTTGTTCTAAGATCCCTAAGCATCCTTACAATCATTATTTTGAACTCCGCATCTGGAAGTTTGATTATTTCCATATTACTCAGTTCATCTCTTGAAGGTGTCTCTTGTGGTTTCATTTGGGTTGCACTCCTTTGTCTTCTCATAATGGTGTTTTATTTGTAGAGTTGCTTGAGTCTAGGCTTGGTGTTTTCTGCCTCCTGTTTTCAGTTGTGTTATTTTTAGGTCTTCTTGGATTGGTATCAGCTATTATTTGTAATCCACTTTCGGATTTGGGCAGCTTTGAAGTCTTGATTTGTTTGTTTTCTTAACAGGTGATAGTCTTGTTAACTGATCTCAGCAGGGGGCTTCCTTGAAACTGTAACCAGGAATGCTGTGGGTGTAACCTGAGACGCTGAAGGTCTCTTCCACCAACTAATCTCACTGGGGGCAGGGTTTTTTCTCAGCTTCAGTAGGGGGAGGTGTATCTCAGATCTCCATGGAGACCTGAGTTACTGCCCCTCCTCCCCACTTCTTGTTTTCAGCTGTTTCTTGTTTTGCTGATTGGAGCTGAATAGATGTCTGGAGATCTCTGATCCGGAAGCACTTCAGCTCTGTTTTGTGAAAGGTTCAGTCCCTCCCCCAGCTATGGCCGCCTCCAGCATGAATGAGTCAGCTTTTTAATTTCATTTCTTGCATACCTTAGCCCCTCACAGTCTGTCCCTCTCCTTGTCCTTTCCACTTGGGAGATAAGCTGGTCTTTTCAACCCACCTTGCTCCCTGGTCGCCAGGTAAGTGGCTGTGAGCAGTAGTTTCTGCTCTTTTTCCTCTGTGAAATCCTCTCTGGGCTCTCAGCCTCACCTCCCCTGCCGTTCCTTTAAGCAGAGGAGATTCAGGCACTCCTTACCAGGTTTATTGTGGCTTTCTCTTTGCTCCTTGGTTTTTGAGAGCTGTTCTTGCAGATCAGTGTTGGTTTTTCATGATTTTTTCTAAATTGATTTGTATTCCAGTTTGGTGTTGAGAGCTGGGCGTCTGTGCGTCCGCCTACTCCGCTGCCATCTTCAAAAGCCTCTTGCCCCCCCTTTTTAATGAGAGAGATGGAAACACAGACATGAAGGGAGAGAGATGAGAAGCATCAGCTCATAGTTGTGTTACCTTAGTTGTTCACTGATTGCTTCTTATATATGCTTTGACCGGGGGCTCCAACTGAATCAGCGACCTCTTATTAAAGCCAGTGATCTTGGGCTCAAACCAGTGACCATTGGATTATATCTATAATCCCACACTCAAACCAGCAAACCCATGCTCAAGCTGGTGACCTCAGGGTTCTGAAGTTGGATCCTCAGCATTTCAAGTTGATGCTCTATATACTGCACCACCAGTGATCAGATTGTATGTTTTCTTTAGAGAAATATCCACTGAGGTCCTCTATCCATTTTTAAATTTGGTTGTTGAGGGATTTTAAAATATATAATTTTTGAGTTTCTTATATATTTTTTATATTAACTACTTGTAGAATGTATCATTTGCAAATGCACATATGTACTCCCATTCAGTAGGTTGTATTTTTATTTTGTTGATGGTATTCTTGGTTATGCAAAATTTTTTAGTCTGATGTTGCCTGAAGATTGCTAAGAGTGAAGTAAAATAACTTAATATATTTTCTTCCAGGAGTTTTATGGTTTCAGGTGTTAGACTTAAATCTATAATCCATTTTGAGAAATTTTTGTTTATGTGTAAGAAACTGGTCCAATTTCATTTGTTTGTACATATCTGTTCAGTTTTCAAAACACTACTTATTGAAGAGACTGTCTTTAACTCATTATTACTTTGCCCCATTCTTACTTCCTTTTTGAGATTAATTAATTGATCATATAAACAAGAATAAATTTCTAGGCTCTCTATTCTATTCCATTTATCTATATATTTGTTTTAATGCCATCATCATACTGTTTTTATTATTGTAGCTTTGCAGTAGTTTGATACACTCAGGGAGTGTAATGTCTTCCATTTTGTTCTTTCATAAGATTTCTCTGGTTATTCAGAATCTTTTGTGGTTCCATATAAATTAGTTGTTCTAATATTGGGAAGAATTTCATTGGTATTTTAATAAAGATTTCATTGAATCTGTATATTGTTTTGAGTAGCAATATTAAATTTTCTAATCCATGAGCAGGATATATTCTTCCATTTATTTGTATTTCCTTTCATTTTTTCTTCAATTTCTTATAGTTTTCAGAGATATCTTTCACTTTTTTGATTATACTTATTTGTAGTTAAATTTATCCCTAGTTATTTTATGTTTAGTGATGCAATTGTAAATGAAATTATTTTCTTAAATTTTGCTTATCATTTGTTAATTGTGTATAAAAATGCAACAGATTTCTGAATATTGATTCTGTATGCTGAAACTTTACCAAATTTATTTATTAGCTCTAAGAGTTTTTAGGGTTTTTTATATAAAGAATCATATCATTTACAAATAATGAGGGTTTTACTGTTTCCAACAGTAAGTTACAAAAAATTATGTAGATGGTTGTCTCAAAATTTTACCTGATTTTACTTCCATTTACTCACACATTTTTAATTTATTACCTTACTTTCCTATGTTTGATCTGATTTAACAAACCCCGGAAGATACATAAATCACTGTTGTCAGCATAATCAGCTTTTATTAAGAGCTAGAATCCATCTGGGTGCCACAAAAGCATTATGACATTTCTATCTCATTATCTAATTTAGGTCCCCAGAAAAAAATTTTTCAGTGGAAGTATGATAAACACTGTTCAAATGTATTTTCTCTATTTGCTAAAGTGCTCATATGTACACATACACACGTGTGTGCGCGCACACACACACAAACACATTTCTGAGTTACTTAGCCATATTGAATAGGTATCTATAACACAGTTTTCACAGTACAGGAAAATTTCTATAGATTTTTTTTGAGGCTTAAAGGAACCTAGTTAAAAGATGATATATAATGACAAAAAATTCAGTGCTTTATATTTTCTCTCACAGAAAAACACAAATGATTATTTAATAAATTAAGATAAATTTACTACAATTTAAAAAAATTATTTATATTTAAATATTTTATACCAAATTTTGAAAGAATGTACTTTCCACCTTATTTTTTTGTTAAATGTATATAAATATTAATAATTCCCAAATAAATTTATCTTTTTTTTCCACATTTGATGACATTGGCATCAGTATCTGTAGAGCAGATAAAAAGAGAAACCTTTTCAAAATTATCCTCCACATAATTCCCTTCAGCCAGGTTCAAATTAGCTCACACCATTTTCATGCTTTGAGAAACAGTCAAGATTTTAGTTAGGAATTAATTCTGGGAATGTGGCCATGCACTTGGCAACAGGATTCCTGTGAGTCATGTTCAGACTCTCAAGGACCATCAGTATTTGGTAATGAAACTAGCAAAGTAAAGGGGGTCTCTATTCTAGTCTCTTTTAGAGTACCAAAAACAGTTTGAAAATTTTTGTGTGCACAGACAGTTCTGAGAAAATCATCCACCCAGGATGAGCAACATCAGTGATCTTAGAAATAAATGAGGGCTTCACAAGGGAAAAGCATGGCATGATATGTTTTTTTTCTTCTTGCATTTCTCTGAAGCTGGAAACGGGGAGAGACAGTCAGACAGACTCCCGCACGCGCCCTACCAGGATCCACCCGGCACGCCCACCAGGGGCTACACTCTGTCTACCAGGGGGCGATGCTCTGCCCCTCCCGGGCATCGCTCTGCCGCAACCAGAGCCACTCCAGTGCCTGGGGCAGAGGCCAAGGAGCCATCCCCAGCGTCCGGGCCATCTTTGCTCCAATGGAGCCTCGACTGCGGGAGGGGAAGAGACAGAGAGGAAGGAGGGGGGTGGTGGAGAAGCAAATGGGCGCCTCTCCTATGTGCCCTGGCTGGGAATCAAACCCAGTTCCCCCGCACGCCAGGCTGTCGTTCTACCGCTGAGCCAACCGGCCAGGGCCGCATGGCATGATATCTTATCAATAATTTGTCATGGTCTAAATTTACTTTTTTCTGTCTCTTCATGCTTTTGCTCATCCACATAAAATTCTCTTCTCATCCTTCCAAGATCCAGCTTGTGATATGCCCTCTACAAAGTCCTGGGAAATAAGTATCATCTTCACTTGGATATCTGTGACAAAGTTTTCCCCAGGGACCAAAACAGTTTATTTCATTGGGAACTCAGGGCAAAGGCTAATCTTCTATAACCATTGTTTAATAAAACAATCTGAGGCCTTATAAGGGCACCGAATTGTCTTAATTCCAATTCCATTTTGAACCACAACTCCACTTAATCCTGCAGACTTTAAATTTTGTATTATTTGACCTTTGCTCACAAACATCGAGGGCCATTTAGCTTCTACTAATGCTTCAGAATGGAAGCCATTATATAAAGCGAAAACCAAGTATTAAATGTGTTAACTCCATAGAAAATGCAAAAGGCATGAGTCTGCAGAAGCTGAGTAGGGCTGTTGAGAACAGGTCATATTGGACATCACTCATTCATAGGGTTATGAGAATTTGGAGCTGACTCAATGTCATGGACACACACAAAGTGCTTCAGGCCCTCTTTTCCAATCCTTTCTCCAACTCCTTCTTTTCAAACTCTCTGGTGCCCTCTGCCACACCTTAGAACAAATTCTTAGACTTCTTTGACAAAGGGAGCTGCAGTGAGTTTTGCCTTCATTTCAGCCACCCGAAAACATGGGACCAGACAGCATATAAACCTTTATTATTAATATAATACACTTTAGACACAGCATCTCATTTTCAAACTCCTCTTGCTCCTAATTTGTACCATGCTTATCTATTAATTTTATTAGCAATTCCTCTTTAATTCTGTGGTTCTTAAACTTTAATAAACATAACAATTACCTAAAGAGCATGTAAGAATTCAGGTCCATAAAGCCTTCTCTCATAGACTCATTTTCTAGGTATGTTGGCAGTGCCTAGAAATCAGCCATTTCATAAATATTCTTGATGATTCTGGTGCAATGGATGATTCTCAGACAATTCTGAGAAACTGCTTGAACTCTTCATTATTTATTTTTCCTCAGGGTGTCAGGCTTTTTCTGTTGCACTTAACCTATAATCAGTGTAGATGCTTTTCTGTCATTTAAATCATTCTCTTACTACCAGTGTGATGGTTAATTTTATTGTCAACTTAAACTAATTAGTCTACAGTACCCAGATAGTTGGTCAAACACCAGTCTGGGTGTTGCAGTGAAGATATTATTTAGATGAAATTAATATTTAAACCAGTAGACTTTGAGCAAAGTGGATTACTCCCATAGTGTAGATAAGTCTCACTAATGAGTTTAAGGCTCTAAAGAAAAAGACTGAGCTCTCTCAAGAAAAAGGAAATTCTGCCTCTAGACTACCCCCAGACTTCAACTGCAACATCAGCTCTTCCTTGTGTCTATAGACTGATAGATTTTTCTGCAAAATTTGGACTTGCTGGATCCAAAAATCATGTAAATTAACTTCTTAAAATATTCCCCCCACACACACTTAATACCCCCACTACTGGTTCTGTTTTTATGGAAAACACTAATTAATACAACAGTGTACTTCTGTGCCATTTGAATAAATACAAACTTTAATATTCTAGGCTTTGTGTTTGAGTATCTTGAAACAATCCTTTGGGATCAATGTCACCATGTCATCACACTTTTCAGTCCTGCAGGGGTCTCTGTACTTTCCAGTCATTCTTCTGTGCATCTATACGTTCTGCAGTTCTGAGTTCTGACAACTGCATTTCTAACCTTACTGCTGTCCTCAGAGCTCCATTTCTAATCATGTCTGCTATAGATATTGACTGATGACTGGTCTCCTACTTTACAGAAATAATAGAATTCAAGTTACAAACTTGCTCTATTTCTTACCCACCATAAAATTTCTCATTGTACATTTATCGTTAGATTTGATCTTTGTAGACAGGGTAGGGCCAACATGGATGATTTCTACTTTGAAATCCATCCTTTCACTTCTTCCAAGTTACTGAGATAGGTACATTTTTTTTGAAGGAGGGGACAGAGAATTCAGGTAATTTAATTGAGAAATGATCCTAGTAATTGTAAACAATGAAATGGATAAAATGAAATAGTGATAGAAAAACAAGTCAATAAATGGTGTAATGGTCAGAATAGTGTGGTGAGCACCCTGAGGTCTCTGTTGAACTCTGTGGAACACATATTAAAATTGACCCACTAAAGGTGGGAGCTAGGTTATTTTTCTACCTGAATTTGTTAAATTTTCAGCACTGTGGGATGAGCTTGAGCTTCCTAAGTAAGAGAAAGTCCTCAGTAGAAAGGTGGGAAGCTGTTAGCTCCCCAGGAACTCTCCAGACTAGCATCAAATAAATTCAGATGTGGGCTGGGCAGGGGAAGAGGTGAAATCAAAAGTCTCAGAATATTTTGCAAGATATTCATTTTCTTCTTTTTTAAAGTTTTATTTAGAAAATAAAATTTAACAGGTGATATTCATGATAAGAGTACAGAAGTTTCAAGTAAACATTTTCATAATATTTAAAGTGTTGATTATGTTGTATATCCATCACCTAAAGTTAAATTATTTTCTGTCACTGTATATTTGTCCCTCTTTAATTCTCTTCCCTTAATCCCTCCCCCACATCCTCTTTCTGTTAACCACTTTACCTTTATCTATGTCCATGAGTCTCAGTTTTATATCCCACCTATGTATAAAATCATATAGTTCATAACTTTTTCTGAATTACTTATTCCACTCAGTATAATGTTTTCAAGGTCCATCTATGTTGTTGTAAATGGCAGTATTTCATCATTTCTTATGTCTGAGTAGTATTTTATTGTATATATGTACCACTTCTTTATCCAGTCCTCTATTGAGGGACTCTTTGGTTGTTTCCATGTCTTGGTGACTGTGAATAGTGCTGTGATGCACATGGATATGCATGTGTGTTTGCATACTAATATTTTTTAATTCTTTGGGTAGATACCCAGTAGAGGGATTGTGGGGTCATATGATAGTTCTATTCTTAATATTTGAGGAACCACCATACTGTCTTTCATAATGGCTGTACCAGTTTGCATTATCACCAACGGTGAATGAGGGTTTCTTTTTCTTCCCAGCCCCTTCAACACTTGTTATTACTTATCTTGTTGATAATAGCCAATCTAACAAGGGTGAGGTGGTATCTTGTTGTATATTGATTTGCATTTCTCAAGTAGCTAATGAAGATGAGCATTTTTTCATATGTCTGTTGGCCATTTGTATTTCTTCTTGGGAGAAGTGCCTGTTCAGGCCCTGTCCACATTTTTAATTAGATTGTTTGCTTGTTTGTTGCTGAGCTTTGTGAATTATTTATATATTTTGGATATTAACCCCTTATCTGAGCTGTTATTTGCAGCTATCATCTTCCATTTGGTTGGCTGCCTCTTTGTTTTGTTCTCAGGGTTTTTTGTTTTTGTTTTTTAGCTGTGCAGAAGCTTTTTAGTTTGATATAGTCCCATTAATTTATTGTTACTTTTATTTCCCTTGCCTTTGGGTTCAAATTCATAAAAAGTGCGTTACAGCCAAAATCCATGAGTTTAGTACCTATGTTTTCTTCTATGTAATTTATTGTTTCAGGTCTTATATTTAGGTCTTTGATCCATTTTGAAATAATTTTTGTGCAGGGGGAAAAACTGTAGTCATTTCATTCTTTTTCTTGTGGCTTTCCAATTTTCCCAGCACCATTTATTGAAGAGGCTTTCTTTTCTCCATTGTGTGTTTTTGGCTCATTTGTTGAAGATTATTTGTCTTTATATGTGGTTTTATTTCTGGGCTCTTGATTTTATTCCATTGGTCTCTATGTTTTTCTGCCAATATCATGCTCTTTTGATTATTGTGGCTTTGTAGTATAATTTGAAGTCAGGTGCTGTGATACTTTTGGTTTCATTCTTTTTACTTAGGATTGCTTTGGCTGTTCAGAGTTGTTTAAGGTTTCATACAAACCTGGTGATTTTTCTTCTATTTCTTTAAAGAATGACATTGGAATTTTAATGGGGATTGCATTAAATTGGAATATTACTTTGGGTAATGTAGTCATTTTAACTATTTTGATTCTTACAATTCAAAACATGGAATATTTTTTATTTTATTGTTCTTTTCAATTTCTTTCAATAATGCTTTGTAGTTTTCAATATATATGTCCTCCACATCCTTTATTTAGTATATTACTAAGATTTTTTTTGTTGGTGCAATTATAATAGGAATTTTATCTTATAGGTTCACTTTCTAAAGTTTCAGTGTTGGCATGTAAGAAAGCTGTAGATATTTGTATATTGATTTTGTGTCCTGTAACTTTACTGTATTGATTTATTGTTTTTAATAGTTTTCTGGTGCAGCCTTTGGAGCTTTCTATATATAGGATCTTGTCATCTGCAAAAAGTGATACCTTTAGTCTTCTTTCCCAATATGGATACCTTTTATTTATTTCTCTTGCCTGATTGTTCTGTCTAAAGTTGCTAAACTATGGTGAATAAGAGTGGAACCTGACCTGTGATGGTATAGTGGTTAAAATATAGACCTGGAATGCTGAGGTTGCCATTTTGAAACCCTGGGCTTGCCTGATCAAGGCACATACAGGAAACAACTACTATGAAAAGTTGATGCTTCTTGCTTCTCCTCTCTCTTTCTTTCTCTTCCCTTTCTAAAAATCAATAATAATAAAAAAAGAGTAGAGAGAGTAGGCAGCCTTATCTCATTTCTGATTTCAGAGAAAAATTCTTCAGTTTTTCACCCTTTAATATGGTATTGGCTGATGGTTTGTCATATATGCCCTTTATTATGTTGAAGTACTTTCCTTCTATATCTATACTCATTTTATTGAGTGTTTTAAACATAAATGGATATTGTATCTTATTGAATGCCTTTTCTGCATCTATTGGTAGTATATAATTTTTGTTTTTTGTTTTCTTGATGTGTATTATGTTGATTGATTTACATATGTTGAGCCATCCTTGTGCTTCTGCAATAAATCCCAGTTGATCATGATGTATTATTTTTTAAATGTATTGTTGTATTGGAATTGCTAGTATTGTGTTTAGGATTTTTGTATCTATATTTATTAGAGATAATTGGTGTGTATTTTCCTTTTTGTGTTGTCCTTGCCAGGTTTAGTATCAGGGTTATGTTGGCCTCACAAAATTTGTTAGGGATTATTGTTTCTTCTTTGATTTTTTGGAAGATTTTGAGAAGGATTAGTACCAAATCTTTGAATGTTTTGTAGAATTCATTAGTGTAGCCATCTTGTCCTGGATATTTTTGGGGGTGAGGTGGGGGTTGATAATTGTTTCTATTTCTTCCCTTCTTATGGGTCTATTTGTGTTTTCCACTTATTTGTGATGCAGTCTAGAAAGATTGTATAGTTCTAGTAATTTATCCATTTCTTCTGGATTGCTAAATATCATGGTATATAACCTTTCATAGTATTTTACATAGTATGATACTTTGTATATCTATGATGTCTGTAGTAGTTTCTTCTCCCTCATTTTAAATTTTGTTATAGGATAATTTAAAACTACTTTTGTAGCTTGCAATATTGGCTCACAGTAAATACTACAGAACAATTCTATTGTGGAGACCACACTCTGGTTTTTTTTCTATACTTAACTTTCACACTTTAATTCCTGTTATGTTTTCTTTGTGTTATTAATATTATTTGTGCTATTCTCCCAGATATAGTTCTTTTTAATGTCCAACACATTAAAAACTACTTAATAACTTCCCTTCTCTATGAGGACTATCTGGTTCTCATAGCCAATATCACTTTTCTCTTTTAAACTACTAAAACTATTTATAGCATTTTATGCCCCCAATCAATTTCTGTATGTATTATAGGTGATTATTTATATATGTTATTTCTTTCCTAAGCTGTGAGTCTTTAAAAGGGGTTCTTTTGGTTTTATTTTAAATTCTTCAAACTAGATGAAGATGATATATAAGTTAGAAATCACACTAGTTGTTTTAACAGAAATTGTTTAATGTAAGAAACTAGTTAATAAAGATGGTAGCCTGAGAAGTGAAAAGGGGAATTATAAGCTAATGTAAAGGTGATAACTGCATAAAACACTGTGGGGCAGCAAGATCCAAAGGAAACAGTGTAGTGACCAGAATCTAGAAGCTGGGAAAGATCTGGTGGAGATGGAATTTAGACCTCTGTGGAGGAGTGCTCCTAGTCTGATGCTTGTATGAGGAGACTTATGAAGTTAGATTTCCAGCTTCTAATGAAAAGTTGTTGTCATACTGATGTTGGTACTACTGAGTTGTATGATAAGACTGATTCTAGAAGTGTGAAAAAATTCTGGAGACTGAAACTAAATGCTATTTGTGATAACTGCTACTTTCAAGATGAAGAGCTATTGCTACAGTGACATTAATAGGAATAGTGTGTAATAGAAGGTACAAAGTTCTTTTTTTCTGACTCCTTACTTCCTTAAGGGCCCTGTATTAATGGACCTTAACATGAATAAACTGACAATAGAGTAATACAGATTCCTAGCCCGAAATAAAAGTTTCTAACATGATTCCCAATAATCTCTGCATCCTGATATTTAAGACCTTGTGTAATTCCCTCATTTTGAGTTTGTGATGGACCTTTCACTTGTTAGAATATGTCAAAAATTACAGGATATTACTTCTTTGTGACTTCTGTTTTGCTGGTATATATACTCTATCTATTGTCTTCTTGGCTTCCATGAAGCAAACTGCCATGTGAGAGAAAATGTACACATCAAGTAACTGAGAGTGCAAACCCACATAAATGTGAAAATTAAACAAAATACTTCTAAAAAAGAATAGTGTCAAATAAGAAAAAGAACAGAAATCAAAAGATATATACAGACCAATGAAAATAACAAAATAACATATCAGAATCTCTGGGATGCAGCAAAAGTAGTAATAAAAAGAAAGTTTATATCATTACAGGCTTATATCATAAAAACAAGAGAGAGCCCAAGTAAACAACTTAACATCACATCTTAAGAAACTAGAAAAAGATGAACAAAGGCAATCCAACACCAGCAGAAGAAAGAAAATAACAAAAATAAGAGCAGAAATAATTGAAATAGAGAACAGAATAACTATAGGAAAATTAATACAACAAAGAGCTGGTTCTTTGAAAAGATCAACAAAATTGACAAACCCCTTGCAAGACTAAGGAAAAAAGAGAAAAGACTCATATAGACACAATCCAAAGTAAAAGGAGAAATTACCACAGATATCATAGATATACAAAGGTTCATTGTAAAGAATACTATGAAAAACTATATGCCACCAAATTTAACAATCTAGAAGACATGGATAAAATTTTAAAACTATACAATCTTCCTAAACTGAATTAAGAAAAAATGGAAAGACTAAATAGACCCATAAATAGGGAGAAAATAGAAACAATCATCAAAAACCTCTTCCAAAATAAAAGTCTGGGGTCAGACAGCTATACTAGTGAATTTTACCAAACATTCAGAGAAGATTTGGTTTCTAAACAAGATAGAAGGTGACAGAGGACAATCTGACTTTGGGTGACGGGTATGCATCATAATTGAACGACAAGATACCCTGGTCTTGTTATCTTTGAATATATGTATCCTGATTTATTGATGTCACCCCATTAAAAAAATAAAATTATTTAAAAAAAAAAAAGATTTGGTTTCTATGTTTCACAAAGTCTTCCAAAAAATTGAAGAAGAAGCAATACTTCCAAACACATTTTGTGAGGCCAACAAAACCCTTATACCAAAAGCTGGCAGGAACAATACAAAAGAAAGAAAACTATATATCAATATTTCTAATAAACAATGATGCAAAAATCCTAAACAAAATACTAGAAAATTGAAAAAAACAACATATTAAAAATAATATATTACAATCAAGTGGGATTCATCCCAGAAGCACAAGGATGGTTCAACATACATAAAACAATTAACATAATATACCACATCAACAAAACAAGAAACAAAAGTCATATGATCCTATGAATAGATGCAAAAATGGGTATAGAAGAAAAAATACCTCAACATAATAAAGGTCACATATAACAAACCATCAGCTAACATCATACTAAATGGTAAAAATTTGGAAACCTTTCCTCAAAAATCAAGAACAAGACCAGGCTGCCCAGTCTCTCCATTCCTATTCAACATAGTGCTAAAAGTTCTAGCCAGAGCAATCTGACAAGAGAAAGAAATAAAAGGCATTCATCCCGGGAAGAAAGAAGTAACAGTTTCATTTTTTGCAGATGACATGATTCTGTATATAGAAAACCACAAAGACTCCACAGAAAGACTATTAGAAACAACAAACTAATACAGTAAGGTCACAAGATACAAAACTAATATACAGAAATCTACTACTTTCACATACACCAATAGTAAAACTTTGAAAAATGAACTCAGAAAAATAATTCCTTTTACAGTTGCAACAACAAAAAATATTTAAGAATAAATATAACAAAAAATGTAAAAGACCTATATCCTGAAAACTACAAACATTGTTAAAGAAAATTTAAAAGACACATGAAATGGAAAAATATTCCATGTTCTTGGATAGGAAGAGTAAATATATTTAAAATGGCCATATTACCCAAAGCAATATACAAATTAAATGCAATTGTCATCAAAATTTTAATGTCATTAAAAAATGAAACAAAAAATCATCAGGTTTGTAGGGAAACAAAAAAATCCAAATAACCAAAGTAATCCTGAGGAAATAAAATGAAGCTGGAGGCATTACAATACCTGATTTCAAATTATACTACAGAGCTACGATATTCAAAACAGTGTGGTATTGGCAAAAAAATAGACACACAAACCAATGGAACAGAATCAAGAGCCAAGAAATAAAACCACATATATTTGGGCAAATCATCTTTGATAAAGAAGCCAAAAACCACATAATAAAGAAAAGAAAGCCTCTTCAACAAATGGTACTGGGATAGTTGGAAAGCCACATGCAAAAGAATAAAAGTTGACTACAGTTTGTCCCCTTGCACAAAAATTAATTCAAAATGGATCAAAGACTTAAATATAAGATCTGAAACAATAAATTACATAGAAGAAAACATAGGTACCAAATTCATGGACCTTGACCATAAAAAACAATTTATAAATATGACCCCAAAGACAAAGGAAGCAAAGGTAAAGATAAATGTATGGGAGTATATCAAACAAAAAGCTTCTGCACAGAAAAAGAAACTGACAACAAAACAGACAGCCAAATAAATGGGAGATGATATTTTCAAACAGCTCAGATAAGGGTCTAATATCCAAAATATATAAAGAACTCACAAAACTCAGTAACAATGAAGCACACTATCCAATAAAAAATGTGGAGAAGACATGAACAGACACTTCCCCAAGAAGAAATAGAAATGGCCAACAGACATATGAAAAAATGCTCATCTTTAGTAGCTATTAGAGAAATGCAAGTCTAAACTGCAATGAGATACCACCTCACACTTGTTAGATTAGCTGTTATCAACAAGGCAGATAATAACAAGTGTTGGAGAGGCTGGGGAGAAAAAGGAACCCTTATTCACTGTTGGTGATAGTGCAAACTAGTACAGTCATTATGAAAGACAGTTTGGTGGTTCCTCAAAATATTAAGAATAGAACTATCATATGACCCCTCAATCCCTCTACTGGGTATCTACCTAAAGAATTAAAAAATATTAGTATGCAAACACGCATGCATACTCATGTGCATCACAGCACTATTCACAGTCACCAAGACATGGAAACAACCAAAGAGTCCCTCAGTAGAGGACTGGATAAAGAAGTGGTACATATATACAATAAAATACTACTCAGACATAAGAAATGATGAAATACTGCCATTTACAACAACATAGATGGACCTTGAGAACATTATACTGAGTGAAATATGTAAATCAGAAAAAGCTAAAAACTGTGTGATTCCACATATAGGTTGGACACAAAATTAAGACTCATGGACATAAATGGGAGTGCAGTGGTTCCCAGGGGAGGAGAAAAGAGGAAAAGGAGGGGGTGGGTAAATAGGAGAGACATAAAGAGGAACAAATATAAGGTGATGGAGGATGATCTGATTTTGGGTTATGGGTGTACAACATTATTGTTGAAATGATGTGGAGATGGTTACCCAAAATCTATGTACTCTGGTTGATCAATATCACCCTGTTAAATTTAATTGTGTAAATAAAAATTAAAAAAAGAAATCAACTGCCAAAAAACAAAGAAACCCACAACTATGTGGAAATTAAACAACATACTACTAAATATGACTAGGACAAAAAAGAAATAAAAGGGGATATCAAAAGATATATTAAAAAATTAAAATAACAAGACATATTAAAACTTATGGGAGGCAGCAAAAGCAGTAATAACAGAGAAGTTTATATTATTACAGATCTATCTCAAGAAACAAGAGAAATTCAAAGTAAACAACCAAACAATATTAAAAAAAAAATCTAGAAACCCAAAGTCATCAGAGAAAATAATAAAAAAATTAGAGCAGAACTGAACGAGAAAACAAAAAAACTATACAAAAAATTAATACAACAAAGACCTGGTTCTTTAAAAAAATTAAAATTATTTATTTATTTTATCAAGAAAAGTGGTGGGGAGGCGAATCAATATGTTCCTGTTTGTGCCCTGACAGGAGATTCAACCAGCAACCTCTGTGCTTTGGGGATATACTCCAACCAACAGTGCTATCCAGCCAGGGCTAAAAAGATTAATAGAATTGCCAAACTCTCATTAGACAAACTTAGAAAATTAAAGAGTCATATAAAAATTAGAAATAAATAAAAATTTACTATAAACATCACAGATATACAAAAGAATATACTAGGATATTATAAAAGACTATATGCCACCATATTCAATAACCTAAAAGAAATGAGTAACTTTCTAACAATAAATATATAGCCTTCCTAGACTGAATCATGAACAATTTAAAAACTTAAATAGACTGATAAGCAGTGAGGAAATATGTACAACCATCAAGCACCTTCCAGAAAATAAAAGTGCAGAACCAGGTGGCTTCATTAGTAAATTCTTTCAAACATTCAAGAAAGATTTGATACTTATAAAAAATACTACTGCTTCCCTATATGCCAACATCGAAAGTTCAGAAAATAAACTGAAAAAATATTCCTTTTACAATTGCAAAAACAAAAATAATAAAATACCTAGGAATAAATTTAAATGATGTGAGGATCTATATACTGAAAACTACAAAGCATTATTGAAAGAAGTTAAAAGAGATGCAATAGAGTGATGTCACAGAAATGGCGCTGTGAGCAGTGCATCTGACAGATCTCCCCAAAATTTCAACAAATTCATCAACCAGAGACAGCAAAATCTATCCTTGGAGCATCCAGGAGTACCACATACTGAAGCCGAAGGGGCTGCTTTCACTTGGCACGGAGAGTCAGGAGGGAGCTGAGGGTGTGGAGGAAGCTAACTGTGGCATGGACATTCATTCAAGCTGAGGAGGGAGTGTGCCTGTGGTCAGCCCACGTGAGAAACCACCCACCTGCACACCGTGAGCAACAGCCTGCATGCCACAAGCAACCGCCAGCGCGCGGTGAGAAACAGCATGCCACATGCCGCGGGCATCCCAGCAGCGGGCGCGCTGCGAGTGACCCAGCCGCTGGTGTGCTGCAAGTGACCCACCTGCCTGCACGCCGAGAGCACCCCATTTGCCCGTGTGCCCAGAGCACCCCAACCACCAGCGGCACTCGGGGAGTGCGCCAAAGTGAACATTGATATGCCCAGAGTTTCCCTCCATGGGCGGGGCACCTCACCCAGCCATTCAAGCCAACAATAAAGCATCGGGGAAGGGGCAGGCGGGCAGCTTGCAGTACGTCCTGGAGCACATCTGCGGATCCAATTGCTGAAATTAGCTTAACCCACAGTGTTCTCACCTCCCAACTGACCTACATGGCTCTAATTGACAAGATCTCTCTCAGTTCAGCGATCCAAGAGAAGAGGCGTGATATTCTTTAATGCCTCTTGCTAAGGGATAGGGCAACTTCTGATTGATAGAGCTTTCATACTCAGGGATATACGCTAACAAGAGGGACTTGGCAGATGTTAAAACCTGTACTGCAGGCAGTGAGTAGGGCATCTTCTTCCCAGCCCAAACAGGTTACAAAGTGCAGAAAGCCTGGGGAGAGTGGTCCCACAGAGTGCTAGGCATGCTGAACAGGCCTGGAGGATCATAGAAATTCACCTTGAGAACAATCGGCTCCCAGCCCTGCCTGATTACGCTGGCGGCTCTGACTGCCAGAGCCTTTGCCAGAGCTCTGCGTTGAGTGGGGACAGAGTGGGGATTTGCTAGCTCTTTGAGCCTCTTACTCCCCAGGCAGAGGCAGCAGCAGCCTCATAGCTGGATCACCAGGCTGCTAATTCAGGAAGGAGGGACTAGAAGAGAGGCTCTGGGAAAATGGACTCTCTCATTGTCGGAGCCTGCAAATGCTAACAAGCCTTGACTACCAACAAGACTGAGGCCAAATATATGACATTGCCATAGAGTCTCATCAACTGCAAATCCCTACCTAAGCGTGCCACAGGGGCAGAGCCTGGGGTACAGAGTCACCGACCAGGAAGAGGGAGAGGAAAGAAAAAGGAAGAAGATAACCTCTCAAAATCAAGAAAAATTCACAGTCATTATAACTTGTTCCACTATATTTTTTGTTTCTTTCATCTTCTTGCCTTTATTATTATTATTTCTATTTCCTCCATCTTGGTCCTTTTATTCTCTGCCCATCTTATTCTTCCCTTTTATTGAACTACATTACCCATAAGTGTTACATTTTATTTCTTTTTTTCTTCCTTACTCTCCATGAGGGTTACACTCCAAAACCCTTAACTCTGTCTTTCTCTTTTTGTTTTTTTTCTTTTCTTTTCTTTTTTTCTTCCTTTCTTTTTCTCCTTTTTCTTATTTCTCCCTTTCTATTAGTTTCTTCTTTTTTCCTTTTAATTTTCCTCTCATTCAATCCTCAATCACGAACAAATTATTTAATTTGGGACTCAAATTTTTTTTGTGACATTTTGGGTGCTTTTTACTTTGCTTTTTAACTCATTAGCATTCCTTCCAACACTGGATCTCCATTCTATTTAGTCTTTGCTCCACTTAATACAATAGTTTTTTTCCCCTTTTTTCTGTTTCTCTCTTATCCTTCTCATTATATCTCTTAGTTGACCATCACTTACAAGCAAATCATTTTATACTTAACCAAGATTTTTTCCTTTTTTGCATTTTGTAGGTCCCTACTTCCTTTTATGCCCCTTGAACACTTCCCCACAACTCAGGACCTCCGTTACAGGCAGTTTTTGTTCCATTTAGCATAATGTAATTCACAGGTCATCATGAAATTTTCCTAAGGAGGGGATAGGAGGGGAAGAGAAGAAAGAAAAGGGAGGGGGAAATAATAAATTATTATTTTTTTCCAATTTTTTAAACTTTTTTTTACTTTTTCTTCTTTATTAATTCTCATTAGTGTTATCAACAAGACCGCTCTCAGATGCCATTAAGAAAAAGAAAATCAGGACATGGAGATGGCAGCGGAGTAGGCGGACGCCCAGACGCCCAGCTCTCAACACCAAACTGGAATACAAATCAATTTAGAAAAAATCAGCATGAAAAACCAACACTGAACTGCAAGAACAGCTCTCAAAAACCAAGGAGCAAAGAGAAAGCCACAATAATCCTGGTAAGGAGTGCCTGAAGCTCCTCTGCTTACAGGAACGGAAGGGGGGGGTGAGGCTGAGAGCCCAGAGAGGATTTCACAGAGGAAAAAGAGCAGAAACTACTGCTCACAGCCACTTACCTGGCGACCAGGGAGCAAGGTGGGTTGAAAAGACCAGCTTATCTCCCAAGTGGAAAGGACAAGGAGAGGGACAGACTGTGAGGGGCTAAGGTATGCAAGAAAGAAAATAAAAAAGCTAACTCATTCGTGCTGGAGGCGGCCATAGCTGGGGGAGGGACTGAACCTTTCACAAAACAGAGCTGAAGTGCTTCCGGATCAGAGATCTCCGGACATCTATCCAGCTCCAACAAGCGCAAAAAGACACAGCTGAAAACAAGAAGTGGGGAGGAGGGGCAGTAACTCAGGTCTCCATGGAGATCTGAGATACACCTCCGCCTACTGAAGCTGAGAAAAAAACCTGCCCCCAGTGAGATTAGTTGGAGGAAGAGACCTTCAGCGTCTCAGGTTACACCCAAAGCATTCCTGGTTACAGTTTCAAGGAAGGCCCCTGCTGAGATCAGTTAACAAGACTATCACCTGTTAAGAAAACAAACAAATCAAGACTTCAAAGCTGCCCAAATCCGAAACTGGATTACAAGTAATAGCTGATACCAACCCAAGAACATCTAAAAATAACACAACTGAAAACTGGAGGCAGACAACACCAAGCCTAGACTCAAGCAATTCTACAAATAAAATAAAATAAAAAAAAAGAAAATGAGAAGACAAAGGAGTGCAATCCAAATGAAACCACAAGAGACACCTTCAAGAGATGAACTGAGTGATATGGAAATAATCAAACTTCCAGATGCGGAGTTCAAAATAATGATTGTAAGGATGCTAAGGGATCTTAGAACAACAATGGAGGGACAGTTTGAAAACCTAAACAAAGAAATAGCAAGTATAAAAAAGAATCAGTTGTAGACGACAAATACAATATCAGAAATAAAGACCACAATGGAAGGAATTAAAAACAGGATAGATAGAGCAGAGGATCGAATCAGCGAGTTAGAGGACAACTGGAATGAAGGCATGAAAGCAGAGAAGAAAAGAGAAAAAAAGACTCAAAAAGTCAGAGGAAACTCTTAGAGAGCTCTGTGACAACATGAAGAGAAATAACATCCGCATCATAGGGGTTCCTGAAGAAGAAGAAAAAGAACAAGGGATAGAGACTTTGTTCAATCATATCATAGCTGAAAACTTCCCTAAATTAATGCAAGAGAAACTCTCACAAATCCAAGAAGCACAGAGGACTCCATTAAAGAGAAACCCAAAGAAACCTACACCAAGACACATCATAATTAAAATACCAAAGCTAAGCGATAAAGAGAAAATATTAAAAGCTGCAAGAGAAAAAATAGTTATCACCTACAAAGGAGCCCCCATAAGGATGACATCTGACTTCTCAACAGAAACACTTGAGGCCAGAAGGGAATGGCAAGAAATATTCAAAGTAATGCAGAACAAGAACCTACAACCAAGACTACTTTATCCAGCAAGGCTATCGTTTAAAATCGAAGGAGAAATAAAAAGCTTCCCAAACAAAAAACAACTCAAGGAATTCATTACAACCAAACCAATGCTGCAGGAAATATTAAGGGGCCTGGTGTAAACAGATAAAGTGGGAAAAGAATACAGAAAAAAAAAAAAGAATACACCTTTAAAGAAGAAAATGGCAATAAACAACTACATATCAATAATAACCTTAAATGTAAATGGATTAAATGATCCAATCAAAAGACATAGGGTAGCTGCATGGATAAGAAAACAGGACCCATACATATGTTGTCTACAAGAGACACACCTTAGAACAAAAGACACACATAGATTGAAGGTAAAAGGATGGAAAAAAACGTTTCATGCAAACGGAAATGAAAAAAAAGCTGGGGTAGCAATACTTATATCAGATAAATTGGACTTTAAAACAAAGGATATAGTTAGAGATAAAGAAGGCCACTACATAATGATAAAGGGAGTAATCAAACAGGAAGATATAAATATTATAAATATCTGTGTACCTAATATAGGAGGACCTAAATATATAAAGCAGACTTTGATGGATTTAAAGGGTGAGATCAACAGCAATACTATAATAGTAGGGGATTTCAATACCCCACTAACAACACTAGATAGAACCTCAAGAAAGAAAATTAACAAAGAAACAGCAGACTTAAAGGACACGCTAGATCAACTGGATTTAATACATATCTACAGAACCTTTCACCCTAAAGAAGCAGAATACACATTCTTTTCAAGCGCTCATGGTACATTCTCTAGGATAGACCACATGTTATGGCACAAAAGTGGTCTCAACAAATTGAAGAAGATTGAAATCATATCAAACACTTTCTCTGATCACAATGAAATGAAACTAGAAATGAACCACAACAGAAAAGCTCAAAAATTCTCAAACACATGGAAACTAAATAGCAGGTTGTTAAATAACGAATGGATCAAGAATGAGATCAAAGAAGAAATAAAAAAATTCCTAGAAACGAATGATAACGAGCATACAACAACTCAAAATTTATGGGACACAGCAAAAGCAGTCCTGAGAGGGAAGTTCATAGCACTACACAGACTTTCAGAAGCTAGAAAAAGCTCAAATAAACAACTTAACCCTGCATTTAAAAGAACTAGAAAAAGAACAGCAAGTGAAGCCTAAATGTAGTAGAAGGAAGAAAATAATAAAGATCAGAGCAGAAATAAATGACATAGAGGCTAAAGAAACAATACAGAGGATCAATGAAACTAGGAGCTGGTTCTTTGAAAAGGTAAACAAGATTGATGAACCTTTAACTAGACACACCAAGAAAAAGAGAAAGAGGACTCAAATATATAAAATTAGAAATGAGAGGGGAGAAATAACAACTGACACAACAGAAATACAAAGGATTGTAAAAAATACTATGAAGAACTGTATGCCAAAAAACTAGACAACCTAGATGAAATGGACAAATTCCTTGAAACATACAATCTTCCAAAAATCAGTCTGGAAGAATCAGAAAACCTAATCAGACCAATTACACCAAATGAGATCAAAACATTATCAAAAAACTCCCAACCAAAAAAAGTCCTGGGCTAGATTGCTTCACAAATGAATTCTACAAACTATTCAAAAAAGAAATAACTCCTCTCCTTCTCAAGGTATTTCAAAAAACTCAAGAGGAAGGAAGACTTCCAAGGTCCTTTTATGAGGCAAGCATAATTCTGATTTCAAAAACAGGCAAAGACAACACAAAGAAAGATAATTATAGGCCAATATCTCTGATAAATATAGATACTAAAATCCTCAACAAAATATTAGCAAACCGGATCCAACAATATATGGAAAAAATTATACAGCATGAACAAGTGGTGTTTATTCTGGGGAGGCAAGGCTGGTACAATATTCGCAAATCTATCAATATTATTCATCACATACATGAAAGGAAAGAGAAAAACCACATGATAATTTCAATAGATGCAGAAAAAGCATTTGATAAAATCCAGCACCCATTCATGATCAAAACTCTCAGCAAAGTAGGAATACAGGGAACACACCTCAACATGATAAAAGCCATATATGATAAACCCACAGACAACATCATACTCAATGGGCAAAAATTAAAAGCAATCCCCTTAAGATCAGGAACAAGGCAGGGATGCCCCCTTTCACCACTCTTATTCAACATAGTCCTGGAAGTCCTAGCCACAGCAATCAAAAAAGAAGAAAAAATAAAAGGCAATCAAGTTGGAAAAGAAGAAGTAAAGCTATCATTATTTGCAGATGATATGATATTGTATATAGAAAACCCTAAAGTCTCAGTCAAAAAACTACTGGACCTGATAAGTAAATTCAGCAGAGTGGCAGGATATAAAATCAATACTCAGAAATCAGAAGCATTTTTATACACCAACAATGAACAGTCAGAAAGAAAAATTAAGGAAACAATCCCCTTCACAATTACAACCAAAAAAATAAAGTACCTAGGAGTAAACTTAACCAAAAAGACTAAAGATTGGTACTCAGAAAATTACAAAACATTGATAAAAGAAATCAAGGAAGATACAAACAAGTGGAAGCATATACCGTGCTCATGTTTAGGAAGAATAAACATCATTAAAATGTCTATATTACCCAAAGCAATTTATAAATTCAATGCAATACCAATTAAAATACCAATGACATACTGCAAAGATATAGAACACATATTCCAAAAATTTATATGGAACCAAAAAAGACACGAATAGCCTCAGAAATCTTAAAAAAGAAGAATAAAGTGGGAGGTATCACACTTCCTGATATCAAGTTATACTACAAGGCCATTGTACTCGAAACAGCCTTGTACTGGCATAATAACAGGCATATAGATCAATGGAACAGAACAGAGAACCCAGAAATAAACCCACAGTTCTATGGACAACTGATATTTGACAAAGGAGGTAAGGAAATACAATGGAGTAAAGACAGCCTCTTTAACAAATGGTGTTGGGAAAATTGGACAGCTACCTGCAAAAAAATGAAACTAGATCACCAGCTTACACCACTCACAAAAATAAACTCAAAATGAATAAAATACTTGAATGTAAGCCATGAAACTATAAGCATCTTAGAAGAAAACATAGGCAGTAAACTCTCCGACATCTCTCGAAGCAAGATATTTGCTGTTTTATCTCCACGGGGAAGTGAAATAAAAGACAGGATAAACAAATGGGACTATATCAAACTAAAAAGCTTTTGCACAGCTAAAGACAACAAGAACAGAATAAAAAGACAAACTACACAATGGGAGAACATATTTGACAATATGTATGATAAGGGGTTAATAACCAAAATTTATAAAGAACTTGTAAACCTCAACACCAGGAAGACAAACAACCCAATTTAAAAATGGGCAAAAGAGATGAATAGACACTTCTCCAAAGAGGACATACAGATGGCCAATAGGCATATGAAAAAATGCTCAACATCACTAATCATTAGAGAAATGCAAATTAAAACCACAATGTGATATCACGTTACACCAGTCAGAATGGCGCTTATCAACAAAACAACACAGAATAAGTGCTGGCGAGGATGTGGAGAAAAGGGTACCCTCCTGCACTGCTGGTGGGAATGCAGACTGGTGCAGCCACTGTGGAAAACAGTATAGAGATTCCTCAAAAAACTGAAAATCGAACTGCCTTTTGACCCAGCTATCCCACTTTTAGGAATATACCCCAAGGACACCATAGAACGGCTCGAAAAGGAGAAATGCACCCGCATGTTTGTGGCAGCATTGTTCACAATAGCGAAGATCTGGAAACAGCCCAAGTGCCTGTCAGAGGACCAGTGGATTAAAAAACTTTGGTACATATATACTATGGAATACTACTCAGCCATAAGAAATGATGACATCGGATCATTTACAATAACATGAATGGACCTTGACAACATTATACGGAGTGAAATAAGTAAATCAGAAAAAAAACTAAGATGAATCCATACATAGAAGGGACATAAAAATGAGACTCAGAGACATGAACAAGAATGTGATGGCAACAGGGGCGGGGGGTTGGGTGAGGGGGATGTGGTGAAGCAGGAGAGAAGGGTTAGGGGAGGGGAGGGGCACAAAGAAAACCAGATAGAAGGTGACAGAAGACAATTTAACTTTGCGGGAGGGTTATACAGCACAATCAAATGTCAAAATGATCTAGAGATATTTTCTCTCAATGTATGTACCCTGATTTATCAATGTCACTGCATTAAATTTAATAAAAAAAAAAAAAGAAAAAGGAAATCAGCCCTGGCCTGTTGGCTCAGTGGTATAGTGTCGGCCTGGCGTGCAGAAGTCCCAGGTTCGATTCCCAGCCAGGGCACACAGGAGAAGCGCCCATCTGCTTCTCCACCCCTCCCCCTCTCCTTCCTCTCTGTCTCTCTCTTCCCCTCCCGCAGCTGAGGCTCCATTGGAGCAAAGATGGCCCGGGTGCTGGGGATGGCTCCTTGGCCTCTGCCCCAGGCATTAGAGTGGCTCTGGTCATGACAGAGTGATGCCCCAGAGGGGCAGAGCATCACCCCCTGATGGGCAGATTATCGCCAGGGTGGGCGTGCCGGGTGGATCCCGGTCCGGCACATGCGGGAGTCTGTCTGACTGTCTCTCCCCCTTTCTAGCTTCAGAGAAATACAAAAAAAAAAAAAAAGGAATCAAATATCATGGATACAAAGATAGAGAGGTAACACAGATAGATGTGGAAAAAAATCTATGGAGAAAAAATTTAATATATTGGAAACCTTGGAGCTAAATGACAGAGAATTTAAAATAGAAATCCTAAAAATACTCAGAGATATACAAGAAAACACAGAAAGGCAATTTAGGGAGCTCAGAAAACAACTCAATGAACACAAAGTATATATTACCAAAAAATCGAAACTATAAAAACAAATCAAACAGAAATGAAAAACTCAATTCACAAGCTGAAAAACGAAGTAACAAGCTTAGCTCATAGAACAGGCCAGATAGAAAGTAGGACTAGTGAAATACAAGAGAAGCAACTTGAGACACAACAGAGAGAAAAAGAAATATACTCAAAAATAAAAAAATGAGAAAGTCCTATAGGAATTGTCTGACTCCATCGAAAAGAATAACATAAGAATAATAGGTATATCAGAGGGAGAAGAGAGAGAAAATGGAATAGAGAATATACTCAAACCAATAATAGACGAGAACTTCTCATGCCTGTGGATAGAACTAAAGCCTCAAATTCAAGAAGGAAAAAGAACACCGAGTTTTCTTAACCACAACAAACCTACTCCAAGGCACATCATAATGAAATTGGCACAAACCAACGACAAAGAAAAAATTCTCAAGGCAGCCAGGGAAAAGAAGAATACAACATATAAATGAATGCCTATTAGATTGTCATTAGATTTCTCAACAAATACTCTACAAGCTAGAAGAGAGTGGACCCCAATATTTAAATCCCTGAATGAGAGAAACTTTCAGCCAAGAATACTATACTCATGAAAGCTATACTTCAAGTATGAAGGAGAAATAAAAATATTCACAAATAAAAAAAGTTGAAGGAATTTATCATCAGAAAGCCCCCACTTCAGGAAATACTAAGGGAGGTTTTCCTACCAGATTCAAAGAGCAAAACAAAACATAATCACAAGTAACAGCTCCACCCAGAACACAATAATACCAAATTTAAACTGTCATAACAAAAGCAAAAAAATAAAGGGGAGGGGGAAGAGGATGGAGATTAACAGTAGCAAAGGACTATGGAGCGAAGAAACACTTATAAGATAGGGTACTACAATGAATATGGTAGGTACCGTTTTCAATACTCAATGGTAACCACACTTGAAAAAACCACCACAGAAGCACAATACTTTAAAAAGGTAGCAACAGAAAAAAAGTATGGAATACAAACAAACAAAAACAAATGATAGAAAAACAAAAGAGAAGAATCAAACAAGATTCAAAAATAACAGAAAACAATTTATAAAATGGCAATAGTAAACCCACAAGTGTCAATCATTACACTAAATCTAAATGGATTAAACTTACCAATAAAAAGACACAAAGTAGAATAATGGACAAAAAAAGAAAATCCAACTGTATGCTGCCTACAAGAAACACATCTAAGCAACAAGGATAAAAACAAATTCAAAGTGAAAGGCTGGAAAACAATACTCCAAGCAAATAACATCCAAAAAAAGCAGGTTTAGCAATACTCATATATAATAATGCTGACTGCAAGATAGAAAAAGTAATCAGAGACAAAAACGGTCACTTTATATTGATTAAGGGGACACTGAATCAAAAAGACATAACAATCCTTAATATATATGCACGAAACCAAGGAGCACCAAAATATGAAAGACAGCTACTTATTGACCTAAAAACAAAAACTGACAAAAATACAATCATACTTAGAGACCTCAATACACTGCTGACGGCTCTAGATTGGTCATCCAAACAGAGGATCAATAAAAATATATTGGCCTTAAATGAAATATTAGAGCACCTGGATATGATAGACATCTACAGGACACTTCATCCCAAAGTGACAGAATATATATACATTTTTCTCTAGTGTACATGGAACATTGTCAAGAATTGACCATATGTTGGGTCACAAAGAAAACATCAGCAAATTCAGAGAAATTGAAATTGTACCAAGCATATTTTCTGATGATAAAGCCTTGAATTCAACTGCAAAAAATAGAGAAAAAACCCACAAAAATTTGGAAACTAAACCAACATACTTTTCTTTTTTTTAATAAATTTTTATTAATGTTAATGGGATGACATTAATAATTCAAGGTACATATATTCAAAGAAAACATGTCTAGGTTATCTTGTCATTAAATTATGTTGCATACCCCTCACCCAGAGTCAGATTGTCCTCCATCACCCTCTGTCTAGTTTTCCCTGTGCCCCTCCCCCTCCCCCAAACTCTATCCCTCCCTCCCTCCTACGTCCTCCCTCCCCCCACCCCTGGTAACAACCACTCTCTTGTCCATGTCTCTTAGTCTCGTTTTTATGTTCCACCAATGTATGGAATCATGTAGTTCTTGTTTTTTTCTAATTTACATATTTCACTCCTCCGTATAATGTTATCAAGATCCCACCATTTTGCTGTAAATGATCTGATGTCATCATTTCTTATGGCTGAGTAGTATTCCATAGTGTACATGTGCCACATCTTCTTTATCCAGTCTTCTATTGAAGGGCTTTTTGGTTGTTTCCATGTCTTGGCCACTGTGAACAGTGCTGCAATGAACATGGGGCTACATGTGTCTTTACATATCAATGACTCTGAGGTTTTGGGGTATATACCCAGTAGAGGGATTGCTGGGTCTAAGGTAGTTCTTTTTTTTTTTTTTTTAATAAATTTTTATTAATGGTAATGGGATGACATTAATAAATCAGGGTACATATATTCAAAGAAAACATGTCTAGGTTATTTTGTCATCAAATTATTTTGCAAACCCCTCGCCCAAATTCAGATTGTCCTCCGTCACCCTCTATCTAGTTCTCTGTGCCCATCCCCCTCCCCCTAACTCTCTCCCTCCCTTCCTCCCATGTCCTCCCTCCCCCCCCCCTTGGTAACCACCACACTCTTGTCCATGTCTCTTAGTCTCATTTTTATGTTCCACCAATGTATGGAATCATGTAGTTCTTGTTTTTTTCTGATTTACTTATTTGACTCCTTATAATGTTATCAAGATCCCACCATTTTGCTGTAAATGATCTGATGTCATCATTTCTTATGGCTGAGTAGTATTCCATAGTGTACATGTGCCACATCTTCTTTATCCAGTCTTCTATTGAAGGGCTTTTTGGTTGTTTCCATGTCTTGGCCACTGTGAACAGTGCTGCAATGAACATGGGGCTACATGTGTCTTCACGTATCAATGTTTCTGAGGTTTTGGGGTATATAACCAATAGAGGGATTGCTGGGTCATAAGGTAGTTCTATTTGCAGTTTTTTGAGGAACCACCATACTTTCCTCCATAATGGTTGTACTACTTTACAGTCCCACCAACAGTGAATGAGGGTTCCTTTTTCTCCACAGCCTCTCCAACATTTGCTATTACCCGTCTTGTTGATAATAGCTAATCTAACAGGAGTGAGGTGGTATCTCATTGTAGTTTTGATTTGCATTTCTCTAATAACTAATGAAGCTGAGCATCTTTTCATATATCTGTTGGCCATTTGTATCTCTTCCTGGGAGAAGTGTCTGTTCATGTCCTCTTCCCATTTTTTTATTGGATTGTTTGTTTGTTTGTTGTTGAGTTTTATGAGTTCTTTGTAAATTTTGGATATTAGGCCCTTATCTGAGCTGTCGTTTGAAAATATCAGTTCCCATATAGTTGGCTGTCTGTTTATTTTGATATCAGTTTCTCTTGCTGAGCAAAAACTTTAATTCTGATGTAGTCCCATTCATTTATCTTTGCCTTCACTTCTCTTGCCATTGGAGTCAAGTTCATAAAATGTTCTTTAAAACCCAGGTTTATGATTTTAGTACCTATGTCTTCTTCTATGTACTTTATTGTTTCAGGTCTTATATTTAGGTCTTTGATCCATTTTGAATTAATTTTAGTACACGGGGACAGGCTGTAGTCGAGTTTCATTCTTTTGCATGTGGCTTTCCAGTTTTCCCAACACCATTTGTTGAAGAGGCTTTCTTTTCTCCATTGTGTGTTGTTGGCCCCTTTATCAAAGATTATTTGACCATATATATGTGGTTTTATTTCTGGGCTTTCTATTTTGTTCCATTGGTCTGAGTGTCTATTTTTTTGCCAATACCATGCTGTTTTGATTATCGTGGCCCTCTGATATAGTTTAAAGTCAGGTATTGTAATGCCCCCAGCTTCATTCTTTTTCCTTAGGATTGTTTTGGCTATTCGGGGTTTTTTATAGTTCCATATAAATCTGATGATTTTTTATTCCATTTCTTTAAAACATCTCATAGGGATTTTGATGGGAATTGCATTAAAGTGGTGTATTGCTTTGGGTAATATGGCCATTTTGATTATATTTATTCTTCCTATCCAAGAACAAGGAATATTTTTCCATCTCATTGTATCTTTTTCGATTTCCCTTAACAATGCTTTGTAATTTTCATTATATAGGTCCTTTACGTTCTTTGTTATGTTTATTCCTAGGTATTTTATTTTTTTTGTTGCAATCGTGAAGGGGATTATTTTTTTGAGTTCGTTTTCTAATATTTCATTGTTGGCATATAGAAAGGCTATGGACTTTTGTATGTTAATTTTGTATCCTGCGACCTTACTGTATTGGTTTATTGTTTCGAATAATCTTTTTGTTGAGTCCTTCGGGTTTTCGATGTATAGGATCATATCATCAGGAAAAAGTGATAGCTTTACTTCTTCTTTTCCGATATGGATGCCTTTTCCTTCTTTGTCTTGTCTGATTGCTCTGGCCAGAACTTTTAGCACCACGTTGAATAAGAGTGGAGAGAGTGGACAACCCTGTTTTGTTCCTGATTTAAGGTAGAAAGTCCTCAGTTTTATGCCGTTTAATAGGATGTTGGCTGATGGTTTATCATATATGGCCTTTATCATGTTGAGATATTTTCCTTCTATACCCATTTTGTTGAGAGTCTTAAACATAAAATTGTGTTGTATTTTATCAAAAGCCTTTTCTGCATCTATTGATAAGATCATGTGGTTTTTGTTCTTTGTTTTGTTGATATGGTGTATTACGTTAACCGTTTTGCGTATGTTGAACCATCCTTGAGATTCTGCGATGAATCCCACTTGATCATGATATATTATTTTTTTAATATGTTGTTGTATTCGGTTTGCCAGTATTTTGTTTAGTATTTTAGCATCTGTATTCATTAGAGATATTGGTCTGTAGTTTTCTTTCTTTGTGCCATCCTTGCCAGGTTTTGGTATGAGGGTTATGTTGGCTTCATAAAATGTGTTTGGAAATATTGCTTCTTCTTCAAATTTTTGGAAGACTTTGAGTAGAATAGGAACCAAGTCTTCTTTGAATGTTTGATAGAATTCACTAGTATAACCGTCTGGGCCTGGACTTTTATTTTTGGGGAGGTTTTTAATGTTTTTTTCTATTTCCTCCCTGCTGATTGGTCTGATTAGGCTTTCTGCTTCTTCATGACTCAGTCTAGGAAGGTTGTATTGATCTAGGAATTTATCCATTTCTTCTAGATTGTTGTATTTGGTGGCATATAATTTTTCATAGTATTCTACAATAATTCTTTGTATATCTATGATGTCTGTGGTGATCTCTCCTCTTTCATTTTGGATTTTATTTATTTGGGTCCAGTGTCTTTTTTCCTTGGTGAGTCTTGCCAAGGGTTTTTCAATTTTGTTGATCTTTTCAAAGAACCAGCTCCTTGTTTTATTGAATTTTTCTATAGTTTTTCTGTTCTCTATTTCATTTATTTCTGCTCTGATTTTTATTATCTCCTTTCTTCGGCTGGTTTTGGGTTGTCTTCGTTCTTCTTTTTCTAGTTCCTTAAGGTGTGAAGTTAAGTGGTTTACTTCAGCTCTCTCTTGTTCGTTCATATAGGCCTGAAGTGATATGAACTTTCCTCTTATTACTGCTTTTGCTGCATCCCAGAGATTCTGATATGTCGTATTTTCATTTTCATTTGTCTGTATATATCTTTTGATTTCTGCGCTTATTTCTTCTTTGACCCATTCATTTTTTAGAAGTATGTTGTTTAGTTTCCACATTTTTGTGGGTTTTTCCCCCTCTTTTTTGCAGTTGAATTCTAGTTTCAAGGCTATATGATCTGAAAATATGCTTGGTACAATTTCAATTTTTCTAAATTTGCTGATATTGTGTTTGTGGCCCAATATATGGTCAATTCTTGAGAATGTTCCATGTACACTAGAGAAAAATGTATACTCTGTCGCTTTGGGATGAAGTGTCCCGTAGATGTCTATCATATCCAGGTGTTCTAGTATTTCGTTTAAAGCCACTATATCTGTGTTGATTCTCTGTTTGGATGACCGATCTAGAGCCGTCAGCGGTGTATTGAGGTCTCCAAGTATGATTGTATTTTTGTTAGTTTTTGTTTTAAGGTCAATAAGTTGCTGTCTTATATATTTTGGTGCTCCTTGGTTTGGTGCATATATATTAAGGATTATGTCTTCTTGATTCAACTTCCCCTTAATCATTATGAAATGACCATTTTTGTCTCTGAGTACTTTTTCTGTCTTGTAGTCAGCAATATTACATATGAGTATTGCTACGCCTGCTTTTTTTGGGGTGTTGTTTGCTTGGAGTATTGTTTTCCAGCCTTTCACTTTGAATTTGTTTTTTTTTTTTTTTTTTTAATTCATTTATTTTTAGAGAGGAGAGGGAGAGAGAGAGAGAGAGAGAGAGAGGACAGAGAGAGAGAAGGGGGAGGAGCTGGAAGCATCAACTCCCATATGTGCCTTGACCAGGCAAGCCCAGGGTTTCGAACCAGCAACCTCAGCATTTCCAGGTCGACGCTTTATCCACTGCGCCACCACAGGTCAGGCTGTATTTGTTTTTATCCTTGTTGCTTAGATGTGTTTCTTGTAGGCAGCATATAGTTGGATTTTCTTTTTTAATCCATTCTGCAACTCTGTGTCCTTTTATTGGTAAGTTTAATCCATTTACATTTAGTGTAATTATTGACACTTGTGGCTTCCCTACTGCCATTTTATAAATTGCTTTCTGTTAGTTTTGTATCTAGTTTGATTCTTCTCTTTTGTTTTTCTATCATTTGTTTTTGTTTGTTTGTGTTCCTTACTTCTTTCCTCTGTTGCTACCTTTTTTAAGTCAAGTGTTTTTGTGGTGGTTTTTTTAAGGGTGGTTACCATTAAGTAATGAAAAGGGTACCTACCATATTCATTGTAGTACCCTATCTTATAAGTATTTCTGCACTTCATCATCCTTTGCTACTGTTAATCTCCATCCTCTCCCCCCTTTTTTTCCTTTGTTGTCACAGTTTAAGTTTGGTTTTATTGTGTTCTTGGTGGAGCTGTTACTTGTGGTTTTGTTTTCTTTTGTTCTTTGAATCTGGTTGCAAAACCCCCTTCAGTATTTCCTGGAGTGGGGGCTTTCTGTTGATAAATTCTCTCATCTTTTCTGTATTTGTGAATGTTTTTATATCTCCTTCATACTTGAAGGATAGCTTTGATGGGTATAGTATTCTTGGCTGAAAGTTCCTCTGTTTCAGGGTTTTAAATATTGGGGTCCACTCTCTTCTAGCTTGTAGAGTTTCTGCTGAGAAATCTGATGATAATCTAATAGGCCTTCCTTTATATGTTGTACTCTTCTTTTCCCTGGCTGCCTTGAGAATTTTTTCTTTGTCATTGGTTTGTGTCATCTTTATTATGATGTGCCTTGGAGTGGGTTTGTTGGGGTTAAGAAAACTTAGTGTTCTGTTTGCTTCTTGAGTTTGAGGCTTTAGTTCCTTCCACAGGCTTGGGAAGTTCTCGTCTATTATTTGTTTGAGTATATTCTCCATTCCATTTTCTTTCTCTTCTCCCTCTGATATACCTATTATTCTTATGTTATTTTTTCTGATGGAATCAGACAATCCCTGTAGGACTTTCTCGTTTTTTATTATTTTTGAGTCTCTTTTTTCTTCTCTCTGTTGTGCCTCAAGTTGTTTGTCTTCTATTTCACTAATCCTATCTTCAATCTGGGCTGTTCTGATAGCTAAGCTTGTTACCTCGTTTTTCAGCTCGTGAATTGAGTTTTTCATTTCTGTTTGATTTGTTTTTTTAGTTTCAATTTCCTTGGTAATATATTCTTTGTGTTCATTGAGTTGTTTTCTGATCTCCCTATATTGCCTTTCTGTGTTTTCTTGTATATCTCTGAGTATTTTTACGATTTCTATTTTAAATTCTCTGTCATTTAGCTCCAAGGCTTCCAATATGTTAAGTCTTTTCTCCATAGATTTTTCCACATCTATTTGTGTTACCTCTCTTTCTTTTGTATCTATAATATTTGATTTCCTCTTTTTTATCGGCATCTGAGGGTGGTCTTATTGATAGCACTAATTAGAATTAATAAAGGGTAAAAAATAAAAAAAAAAAGGTAAAACACCCCCCCCAAAAAAACAGTAATAATTTATTATTTCCCCCTTTTTTTCTCTCTTCTCTTTCCCTCCTCTCCCCTCCTCATGGAAATATCATGCCTATAATGGAGGGCCTGATTTGGGGTGAAGAGTTCAAGGGGCAAAAAAAAGGGAGTAGGGACCTACTAAATGCAAAAAAAAAAAAAAAAAAAGGAAGAAAATCTTAGACAAGCATAAGATGATTTGCTTGTAAGTGATGGTCAACTAAGAGATATAATGAGAGGGATAAGAGGGAACAAGAAAAAAGGACCAAAAAAGAATAATAAAGAAGAAAAAATAAAAATAATAAGTAAAAATCTGTTGTATTAAGTGGAGCAAAGACTAAATACAATGGAGACCTTGGGTTGGGAGGACCCACAATGCCACAAAAATAAACAGACAATAAAAAAATAAAAACAAAAGCAAAAAAGAGAAATAAAACAAAAAAAAAGCCTTGAGTCCCAAATTAACTAATTTGTTCGTGATTGAGGATTATATGGGAGGAAAGTAAAATGAGAAAAGAAAAAACGAATAGAAAAGAAAAAATAAGAAAAAGAGAAAAATGAAGGAAGAAATAAAATAGGAAGAGAAAAAAACAAAATAAAGCAAGACAAAAAAAAAACAAAAGAGGAGAGAGTGAGAGTTAAGTGTTTTGGAGTATAACCTTAAAGGAGGGTGAGGATGAAGAAGAAAAATAAAATGCAACACTCATGGGTAGTGTAGTTCAAGAAAGGGGAAGCATAAGATGGACAGGGAATAGAAGGACCGAGGTGGAGGAAATAAAGGCAAAAAGATAGAAGAAACAAACAACAACAACAACAACAAAAAAATTAGTGGATCAAGTTGTAAAGTCTGTGGATTTTTCTTGATTTTGAGAGGTTAACTTCTTCCTTTTTCTTTTCTCTCCCTCTTCCTGGTCGGTGACTCTGTACCCCAGGCTCTGCCCCTTTGTCACTCTTAGGTAGGGATTTGCAGTTGGTGGGATTCTATGGCAATGTCATATAATTGGCTTTAGTCTTGCTGGAAGTAAAGGCTTGTTGGCGTTTGCAGGGTCCAATGATGAGAGAGTTTTCTTTCCTGGATTCTCTCTCCTAGTCCCCACTTTCTGAATTAGCAGTCTGGTGATCCAGCTATAAGGCTGCAACTGCTTCTGCCTGGGGAGTAAGAGGCTCAAAGAGCTGGGAAATCCCCACTCTATCCCCACTCAGTGCAAGGCTTTGGGAAAGGCTCTGACAGCCAGGGACTCCAGTGTAATCAGGCTGGGGTGGGAGTCAATTGTTGTCAAGGTGACTGTTCAGCACCTATCATTTAGTTGGACCTCTCAACCCAGGCTTTCCACGCTTTGTAGCCTGTTTTTGCAGGGAAGAAGAGGCACTAGTCTCTGCTTACGACTAGTGTAGTATAGACCTTATTATCTGCCAAGTCCTTCTTGTTAGCGTTTATCCCTGAATATGGAGGCTCTATCAATCAGAAGTTGCCCCCGCCCCTTTAGCGAGAGGCACTAAAAAATATCACGCCTCTTGTCTTGGATCTCTGAACTGAGAGAGATCTTATCAATTAGAACCGAGGGTGCGCAGATTTTATGGGTTAAGCTAATTTCAGTGATTGGGTTGCAGCTGTGCTTCCGAAGGTATTTTAGGCTGCCTGCGTGCGCCCCTCCCCCAACGCTTGATTGTTAGCTTGAATGGCTGGGTGAGGTGCCCCGCCCACGGAGAGAATATACCAAGCCTCTCCCGCTCGCCCCGCCGCTGGCGGCTGGACTGCACCAGGCGCAGGATAATGGAGCCCCCTGGGTGTGCGGTCCAGCAGGGCTCCCTGGGCGCGTGGAATGCCCAAGGCACGCACGCGAATTGGGGACTCCGGGCACCGGTGGCCGGCGACCCCCACTCGCAGTGTGCGGGCCGCTGGGAACGTCAGCGGTGCTCAACCGGACCGGGCGCGCGCGCGGCTGCTCGCGGTGGCTCGCGGCGGTGGCTCGTGGCGGCCGCTCGCGGTGGCGGTTCGCGGCGACCACTGGCGGCGGCGGCTCGCGGGGGGTCGCGGTGGCTCGCGGTGGCATTTCGCGTCGGCCGCTCGAGGCGCCTCGCGGTTCCCAAGTATATGGGTTGACTCACCACAGGCGCACTTCCTTGCGGTTTGAAAGAACGTCCCTGTGGTAGATTCCTCCACACCCTCGTCTCTCAGATTCAAGTGATAACAGTCCTTTCACTATCAGTTTGTGTGGAACTCCGGAATGCTCCGAGGATAAATTTTTCTGTTTCTAGTTGATAAATTTGTTGTGATTTAGGGGAGAGCTGTCGGACGCACTGCCCATGGCGCCATTTCCGTGATGTCACTCTTTTTTTTTTTTTTTAATAAATTTTTATTAATCGTGATGGGATGACATTAATAAATCAGGGTACATATATTCAAAGAAAACATGTCTAGGTTATTTTGTCATCAAATTATGTTGCGTACCCCTTGCCCAACGTCAGATTGTCCTCCGCCACACTCTATCTAGTTCTCTGTGCCCCTCCCCCTCCCCCTAACTCTCTCCCTCCCTCCCTCCCATGTCCTCCTTCCCCCCACCCCTGGTAACCACCACACTCTTGTCCATGTCTCTTAGTCTCATTTTTATGTTCCACCAATGTATGGAATCATGTAGTTCTTGTTTTTTTCTGATTTACTTATTTCACTCCTTATAATGTTATCAAAATCCCACCATTTTGCTGTAAATGATCTGATGACATCATTTCTTATGGCTGAGTAGTATTCCATAGTGTATATGTGCCACATCTTCTTTATCCAGTATTCTTTTGAAGGGCTTTTTGGTTGTTTCCATGTCTTGGCCACTGTGAACAGTGCTGCAATGAACATGGGGCTACATGTGTCTTCACGTATCAATGTTTCTGAGGTTTTGGGGTATATACCCAGTAGAGGGATTGCTGGGTCATAAGGTAGTTCTATTTGCAGTTTTTTGAGGAACCACCATACTTTCCTCCATAATGGTTGTACTACTTTACAGTCCCACCAACAGTGAATGAGGGTTCCTTTTTCTCCACAGCCTCTCCAACATTTGCTATTACCCGTCTTGTTGATAATAGCTAATCTAACAGGGGTGAGGTGGTATCTCATTGTAGTTTTGATTTGCAATTCTCTAATAACTAATGAAGCTGAGCATCTTTTCATATATCTGTTGGCCATTTGTATCTCTTCCTGGGAGAAGTGTCTGTTCATGTCCTCTTCCCATTTTTTTATTGGATTGCTTGTTTGTTTGTTGTTGAGTTTTATGAGTTCTTTGTAAATTTTGGATATTAGGCCCTTATCTGAGCTATTATTTAAAAATATCAGTTCCCGTTTAGTTGGCTGTCTGTTTATTTTGATATCAGTTTCTCTTGCTGAGCAAAAACTTTTTATTCTGATGTAGTCCCATTCATTTATCTTTGCCTTCACTTCTCTTGCCATTGGAGTCAAGTTCATAAAATGTTCTTTAAAACCCAGGTCCATGAGTTTAGTACCTATGTCTTCTTCTATGTATTTTATTGTTTCAGGTCTTATATTTAGGTCTTTGATCCATTTTGAATTAATTTTAGTACACTGGAACAGGCTGTAGTCAAGTTTCATTCTTTTGCATGTGGCTTTCCAGTTTTCCCAACACCATTTGTTGAAGAGGCTTTCTTTTCTCCATTTTGTGTTGTTGGCCCCCTTATCAAAGATTATTTGACCATATATATGTGGTTTTATTTCTGGGCTTTCTATTCTGTTCCATTGGTCTGAGTGTCTATTTTTCTGCCAATACCATACAGTTTTGATTATTGTGGCCCTATAATATAGTTTAAAGTCAGGTATTGTAATGCCCCGAGCTTCCTTCTTTTTCCTTAGGATTGCTTTAGCTATTCGGGGTTTTTTATAGTTCCATATAAATCTTATGATTTTTTGTTCCATTTTTTAAAAAAATGTCATAGGAATTTTGATGGGAATTGCATTAAATTTATATACTACTTTGGGTAATATGGCCATTTTAATTATATTTATTTCTCCTATCCAAGAACAAGAAATATTTTTCCATCTCATTGTGTCTTTTTCTATTTCTCTTAGCAATGCCTTGTAGTTTTCATTATATAGGTCCTTTACATACTTTGTTATGTTTATTCCTGGGTATTTTATTTTTTTTGTTGCAATCATGAAGGGGATTATTTTTTTGAGTTCATTTTCTAATATTTCATTGTTGACATATAGAAAGGCTATGGACTTTTGTATGTTGATTTTGTATCCTGCGACCTTACTGTATTGGTTTATTGTTTCTAGTAATCTTTTTTTGGAGTCCTTTGGGTTTTTGATGTATAGGATCATATAATCAGCAAAAAGTGATAGCTTTACTTCTTCTTTTCCGATATGGATGCCTTTTATTTCTTTGTCTTGTCTGAGTGCTCTGGCCAGAAATTCTAGCACCACGTTAAATAAGAGTGGAGAGAGTGGACAACCCTGTCTTGTTCCTGATTTAAGGTGGAAAGTCCTCAGTTTTACGCCATTTAATAGAATGTTGGCTCATGGTTTTTCATATATGGCCTTTATCATGTTGAGATATTTTTCTTCTATACCCATTTTGTTGAGAGTCTTAAACATAAAATTGTGTTGAATTTTATCGAAAGCCTTTTCTCCGTCTATTGATAAGATTATGTGGTTTTTGTTCTTTGTTTTGTTGATATGGTGTATTATGTTAACCGTTTTACGTATGTTGAACCATCCTTGAGATTCTGGGATGAATCCCACTTGATCATGATATATTATTTTTTTAATATGTTGTTGTATTCGATTTGCCAGTATTTTGTTTAGTATTTTAGCATCTGTATTCATTAGAGATATTGGTCTGTAATTTTCTTTCTTTGTGCCATCCTTGCCTGGTTTTGGTATGAGGGTTATGTTGGCCTCATAAAATGTGTTTGGAAATATTGCTTCTTCTTCAATTTTTTGGAAGACTTTGAGTAGAATAGGAACCAAGTCTTCTTTGAATGTTTGATAGAATTCACTAGTATAACCGTCTGGGCCTGGACTTTTATTTTGGGGGAGGTTTTTAATAGTTTTTTCTATTTCCTCCCTGCTGATTGGTCTGTTTAGGTTTTCTGCTTCATCATGACTCAGTTTAGGAAGGTTGTATTGTTCTAGGAATTTATCCATTTCTTCTAGATTGTTGTATTTGGTGGCATATAGTTTTTCATAGTATTGTACAATAATTCTTTGTATATCTATGATGTCTCTGGTGATCTCTCCTCTTTCATTTTAGATTTTATTTATTTGAGTCCTGTGTCTTTTTTCCTTGGTGAGTCTTGCCAAGGATTTGTCAATTTTGTTGATCTTTTCAAAGAACCAGCTCCTTGTTTTTTTTATTTTTTCTATAGTTTTTCTGTTCTCTATTTCGTTTATTTCTGCTCTGATTTTTATTATCTCCTTTCTTTGGCTGGTTTTGGGTTGTCTTTGTTCTTCTTTTTCTAGCTCCTTAAGGTGTGAAGTTAAGTGGTTTATTTCGGCTCTCTCTTGTTTGTTCATATAGGCCTGAATTGATATGAACTTTCCTCTTATTACTGCTTTTGCTGCATCCCAGAGATTCTGATATGTCATATTTTCATTTTCATTTGTCTGTATATATCTTTTGATCTCTGCTCTTATTTCTTCTTTGACCCATTCATTTTTTAGAAGTATGTTGTTTAGTTTCCATAATTTTGTGGGTTTTCCCTTCTTTTTTTTACAGTTGAATTCTAGTTTCAAGGCTTTATGATCAGAGAATATGCTTGGTACAATTTCAATTTTTCTAAATTTGCTGATATTGTGTTTGTGGCCCAATATATGGTCAATTCTTGAGAATGTTCCATGTACACTAGAGAAAAATGTATACTCTGTCGCTTTGGGATGAAGTGTCCTATAGATGTCTATCATATCCAGGTGTTCTAGTATTTCGTTTAAGGCCGCTATATCTTTATTGATTCTCTGTTTGGATGACCGATCTAGAGCCGTCAGTGGTGTATTGAGTTCTCCAAGTATGATTGTATTTTTGTTAGTTTTTGTTTTAAGGTCAATAAGTAGCTGTCTTATATATTTTGGTGCTCCTTGTTTTGGTGCATATATATTAAGGATTGTTATGTCTTATTGATTCAGTTTCCCCTTAATCATTATGAAATGACCATTTTTGTCTCTGAGTACTTTTTCTTTCTTGTAGTCAGCATTATCAGATATGAGTATTGCTACACCTGCTTTTTTTGGGGTGTTGTTTGTTTGGAGTATTGTTTTCCAGCCTTTCACTTTGAATTTGTTTTTATCCTTGTTGCTTAGATGAGTTTTTTGTAGGCAGCATACAGTTGGATTTTCTTTTTTTGTCCATTCTGCTACTCTGTGTCTTTTTATTGGTAAGATTATTCCATTTAGATTTAGTGTAATTATTGACACTTGTGGGTTCCCTATTGCCATTTTATAAATTGCTTTCTGTTAGTTTTGTATCTTGTTTGATTCTTCTCTTTTGTTTTTCTATTGTTTGTTTTTGTTTGTTTGTATTCCATACTTCTTTCTTCTGTTGCTACCTTTTTTAAGTCATGTGTTTTTGTGGTGGTTTTTTCAAAAGTGGTTACCATTAAGTAATGAAAAAGGTACCTACCATATTCATTGTTGTACCCTTTCTTATGAGTATTTCTGCGCTTCATCGTCCTTTGCTACTGTTAATCTTCATCCTTTCTCCCCCTTATTTTTTTCTTTCGTTGTCACAGTTTAAGTTTGGTTTTATTGTTTTTTTGGTGGAGCTGTTACTTGTGGTTTTGTTTTCTTTTGTTCTTTGAATCTTGTTAGAAAACCCCCTTTCGTATGTCCTGGAGTGGGGGCTTTCTGATGATAAATTCTCTCATCTTTTCTGTATTTGTGAATATTTTTATATCTCCTTCATACTTGAAGGATAGCTTTGATGCGTATAGTATTCTTGGCTGAAAGTTTCTCTCTTTCAGGGCTTTGAATATTGGTGTCCACTCTCTTCTAGCTTGTAGAGTTTCTGCTGAGAAGTCTGATGATAATCTAATAGGTCTTCCTTTATATGTTGTACTCTTCTTTTCCCTGGCTGCCTTGAGAATTTTTTCTTTGTCATTGGTTTGTGTCATCTTCATTATGATGTGCCTTGGAGTGGGTTTGTTGGGGTTAAAAAAACTCGGTGTTCTGTTTGCTTCTTGAATTTGAGGCTTTAGTTCTTTCCACAGGCTTGGGAAGTTCTCATCTATTATTTGTTTGAGTATATTCTCCATTCCATTTTCTTTCTCTTCTCCCTCTGATATACCAATTATTCTTACGTTATTCTTTCTGATGGAGTCAGACAATTCCTGTAGGGCTTTCTCGTTTTTTATTATTTTTGAGTCTCTTTCTTCTTTTCTCTGTTGTGCCTCAAGTTGCTTGTCTTCTATTTCACTAATCCTATCTTCTATCTGGGCTGTTCTATTAGCTAAGCTTGTTATCTCCTTTTTCAGTTCATGAATTGAGTTTTTCATTTCTGTTTGATTTGTTTTTATAGTTTCAATTTCCTTGGTAATATATTCTTTGTGATCGTTGAGTTGTTTTCTGAGCTCCCTAAATTGCCTTTCTATGTTTTCTTGTATATCTCTGAGTATTTTTAAGATTTCTATTTTAAATTCTCTTTCATTTGGCTCCAAGGCTTCCAGTATGTTAAATCTTTTCTCCATAGATTTTTCCACATCTATTTGTGTTACCTCTCTATCTTTTGTATCCATAATATTTGATTTCATTTTTCTTATTGGCATCTGAAGGTGGTCTTGTTGATATTGTTAATTAGAATTAGTAAAGATTAAAAAGGGGGGAAAAAAGGAAAAACACTCCACACACACAAAAAGTAATGATTTATTATTTCCCCCTTTTTTCTTTCTTCTCCTCCCCTCCTCTCACCCCTTTAGGTAAATATCATGATGACCTTTGAATTATATTATGCTAAATGGAACAAAAATTGCCTATAACAGTGGGCCTGATTAGGGGTGAAGAGTTCAAGGGGCAAAATAGGGTGTAGGGACCTACTAAATGCAAAAAAGCAAAAAAAAAAAAAAAAAGGAGGATATCTTAGACAAGCATAAAATGATTTGCTTTTTAAGTGGTGGTCGACTAAGAAATATAATCAGAGGGATAAGAGGGAAACAGAAAAAAGGAGAGAAAAAATAATATTTAAAGAAGAAAAAAAATAAAAATAATAAGTAAAAATCTGTTGTATTAAGTGGAGTGAAGACTAAATACAATGGAGACTTTGGGTTGGGAGGAATGCTAGTGAGTTAAAAAGCAATGTAAAAAGTACCCAAAGTGCCACAAAAACAAACAAATAAAGGAAAACCAAGAACAAAAGCAGAAAAGAAAAAAAAACAAAAAAACAAACAACAAAATCAAAAAAACTTAGGTCCCAAATTAAATAATTTGTTCGTGATTGAGGATTAAATGAGAGGAAAAGTAAAAGGAGAAAAGAAGGAACAAATAGAAACGAAAAAATAAGAAAAAGAGAAAGACGAAGGAAGAAAAAAAAGGAAAGGTATAAAAACAAAAAAAAACAAAAAGAAAACAAAAGGGGAGAGAGTGAGAGTTAAGGGTTTTGGATTGTAACCCTAAGTGAGAGTAAGGATAAAGAAAAGAAATAAAATGTAACACTCATGGGTAGCGAAGTTCAAGAAAAGGTTAGCATAAGATGGGCAGAGAATAAAAGGACCGAGGTGGAGGAAATACAAATAAAGGCAATAAGAAAGAAGAGAGAAACAACAACAACAAAGAATTAGTGGAACAAGTTATAAAGTCTGTGGATTTTTCTTGATTTTGAGAGGTTAACTTCTTCCTTTTTCTTTTCTCTCCCTCTTCCCGGTCGGTGACTCTGTACCCCAGGTTCTGCCCCTGTGTCACGCTTAGGTAGGGATTTGTAGTTGATGGGATTCTATGGCAATGTCATATAATTGGCTTTAGTCTCGCTGGTAGTCAAGGCTTGTTGGCGTTTGTAGAGTCCAACAATGATAGAGAGTTTGCTTTCCTGGAGTCTCTCCCCTAGTCTCCCCTTCCTGAATTAGCAGCCTGGTGATCCAGCTATGAGGCTGCCACTGCTTCTGTCTGGGGAGTAAGAGGCTCAAAGAGCTGGGAAATCCCCACTCTATCCTCACTCAGCGCAAGGCTCTGGGTAAGGCTCTGGCAGTCAGAGCCTCCAGCGTAATCAGGTGGGGCTGGGAGTCAATTGTTGTCAAGGTGACTGTTCAGCGCCTAACATTCAGTTGGACCACTCAACCCAGGCTTTCCACACTTTGTAGCCTCTTTTGGCTGGAAAGAAGATGCACTATTCGCTGCTTGCTATATAGATCTTAATATCTGCCAAGTCCCTCTTGTTAGGTATATCCCTGAATATGGAGGCTCTGTCAATCAGAAGTTGCCCCCACCCCTTTAGTGAAAGGCACTGAAAAATATTATGCCTCTTGTCTTGGATCGCTGAACTGGGAGAGATCTTATCAATTAGAGCCCGTGGGTGCGCAGATTTCGTGGGTTAAGCTAATTTCAGTGATTGGATCCGCAGCTGTGCTCCAGAGAGTATTTCAGGCTGCCTGTGCGCCCCTCCCCCAACGATTGATTGTTAGCTCGAATGGCTGGGTGAGGTGCCCCGTCCATGGAGAGAATCTCCTGACTAGGGAAGACAGGTTTGGCGCCCCTCCCGGACTGCAGCTCGGGGCGCGCGCGGCTTCTCAGAGCACGCCAGTAGTGGCCGGCACTCCCCGGGATGCGGCTCGGGCAGCTGCACGTGTGGGTTGACTCACCACAGGCGTATTCCCTCCTCGGCAACAGTCTTTTCGCTTTCAGTGTGTGTGTGGAACTCCGGAATGCTCCGAGGATAAATTTTTCTGTTTCTAGTTGATAAATTTGTTGAGATTTTGGGGAGATCTGTCAGACACACTGCTCACGGCGCCATTTCCATGACGTCACCTCTCTGTCTTTTGTATCCATGATATTCGAGTTTCTCTTCCTTAATGGCATCTGAAGGTGGTTTTGTTGATAGTTAATGAGATTTAATAAAGAATAAAAAGTTAAAAATATAAAAAATTAAAAAAAGTGTTTTTTAAAAAAAATTAATAATGAAATAAAGAAAAATAAAATAAAAATTAAAAAAAGGAAATTATTCCCCTCCTCCTTTATCCCTCTCCTCTCCTCTCCCCTCTTTCTTGAGAAAATCTTATGGTGAACTGTGAATTATTTTGTTTTTAATAGAACAAACAATGCCTGTAATGGAGGGCCTGAATTGGGGAAAAGTAATAAAGGGTAAAGAAAAAAAAATAAAAAAAATAAAAAATAAAAAGGGGGTATGGACCCACAAAAAGCAAATAATGAAAAAATTTGGATCAAGAATAAAATGATTTGTGTTTAGGTGTTGGTTGACTAAGAGTTATGATGTGAGGAATAAGAGGGAAACAGGAAAATGGGGGACAAATTAAAAAATTACTATTGTATTTAGTGGAACAAGAGCTTGATAAAATGGAGAGCCAGGGATGGGAGCACTGGTAGTGAGTTAAAAAGGTGAAGTAAACCCCCCCCCCAAATGCCACAAACATAAGTTTGAGTCCCAGATAAGATAATTTGTTCGTTATTGAGGTTTGAATGAGAGGAGACGTAAAGGAGAAAGAAAGAAATTAATATAGAGGGAGAAAAGAAAGAGAGAGAGATAGAAAAAAAGAGGGAACCACTAAAAGAAGAAAAAATAAAAAAGAGGAGAGAGAGAGAGAGAGAGATTTAAGGGTTTTGGAGTGCAACCCTCGTAGAGAGAAAGGAAGAGGAAAGAAAAAATAATGGGAGATTTAACACTTATGGGTAGTGTAGTTCAAGGAGAGGAGAGAGTAAGACTGGTAGAGAGTTAAACGACCAATTTGGAGGAGGAAAAAAAAATCAAGGATGAAGATAAGAGAAACAAACGAACAAATATAAAATGGGATAGGTTATAAAGTCTGCGGATTATTCTTGATTCTGAGAGGTTATCTTCTTGCTTTTTCTTTTCTCTCCCTCTTCCTGTTTGGTGACTCTGTACCTTGGGTTCTGCCCCTTTGGCATGCTCAGGTAGAGGTTTGCAGTTGATAACTCTCTATGGTGATGTCATGTATTATGCTTCAGTCTCATTGGCAGTTTAGGCTCATTAGCATTTATAGGCTCCGACAGTAAGAGAGTCTGTGTTCCTGGAGCCTCTCTCCTAGTCTTTTCTTCCTCAATTAGTAGCCTGATAATCCAGCTATGGGGTTGCTGCTGCCTCTGCCTGGATAGTAAGAGGCTCAAAGAGCTGGCAACTCCCCACTCTATTCCCACTCAGCACAGGGCTCTCGGTAAGGCTCAGTTAGTCAGAGCCACTAGCATAATTAGGCGGGGCTTCCACCCACTCAAAGACCTCTGGCTCTGCCACTCTTTCTGGTAACACGGGCGGGCATCCACTTCCGGGGCACTTGGAGGAAACTCTCACTCACTATCTGTTCGCGCATACCAGGATGTCAGGCCGGATTTCTCGCCCTCTGAGTGAAACCCCCCGCCCACACTGAAAAGTTCCAGCGTTGGAATTGGCTCTCGCTCCGTCCCCGTGTGCGGCTTTTTCAAGGCACTGGGGCGGCTTGAGACTCTGCCCTCGGCCCACACAATGCCCCTGACTCTGCCCCTCCGTGGGACAACATGGGCTCCCACTCCCGAGGTGCTGAAAGGAGTCTCCTGTCCACTCTCCGTGCGTAGAGACCAGGATGTCCGGCTGGAAGTCTTGACCTCTGAGTGTAACCCCCTGCCCACACTGAAAAGTTCCAGCGTTGGAATTAGCTCTCGCTCCCTTCCCGTGCGTGGCTCCCTCAGGGCACTGGGGCAGCCTGAGATTCCACTTTTTGGCCCACACAAAGGCCCCTGACTCTGCCCTTCTGTGGGATAACACGGGCAGGCACTGCCGAGGCACTCGGAGGAGTCTCTCGCTCACTATCTGCATGCACAGACCAGGATATCAGACTAGTGGCCTCACCCTCTGAGTGAAACCCTTGCCTGTACGGAAAAGTTCCAGCATTGGAATTAGTTCTCGCTCCCTCCCCATGTGCAGTTCTCCCAGGGCACTGGGGCGGCCCAGAGGTTTTCAGCCCACACAAAGATCTCTGACTCTGCCTCTCTGTGGGGTAACATGGGTGCACCCTCCCGGAAGGAAGGAATCTCTCACCCACTATCTGCGCGTGCTGACCAGGAGATTGGGTAAAATGGCTGCCCCACTTTTCTTTCTTTGTCTGGGTTTCGCGGGAGTGTTAGCTGTATTGCCCGGGTTGTCACAGGAACAGTTTTTCCTCGGCTTGGATCTCCATGCCACAGCCTGGTTCAGCCGTTTGTGCTATGGCCTGGATCTATTCACCCCCTTTGCCCACCTTAGTTTCTATATTCTCAGTTTCCAGTGAAAGCCGCCCTGTTTAGGTTAGTGAGGGAGGCGGAGCATTTCTTACTCCTTATTTCCTTTGGGGTTTGGTTATATATTTAGCCAATTTTTCACTCAATCATACATTTGGGTGTATTGCGAAACATCTGGAGGCTCCAAGGATAGGTTTTTCTGTTTCTGGTTGAAGATTTTGTTGAGTTTTGGGGGAGATTTATCAGTATCGCTTCCTACCCCGCCATTACTCTGACGTCATCTCCCTCTATGTCCTTTTTGGGGAAGTGTCTGTTCAGTTTTTTTGCCCATTTTTTAAATTGGATTGTTTACCTTTCTGCTGTTGAGTTTTAGAAGTTCTTTACAAATTTTGGGTTTTAACCCCTTATTAATTTTCCAAGTATAGTATTTGCGAGTATGTTCTTCCCTTCTGTGTGTTGTCTTTTTATTTTGTTCATGGTGTTTTTTGCTGTGCAAAAGCTCTTTAGTTCGATATAATCTCATTTGTTCATCTTATTCTTTATTTCACTTGCCTGTGGAGATAAATCAGCAAAAATTTGGCTATGAAAGATATTGAAAAATTTACTGCCTAGGTTTTCTTCCAAGATGTTTATGGTTTCTCGAGTTACAATTAAGGCTTCTATTTACTTTGACTTCATTTTCATGAGTGGTGTAAAGATGGTCTAGTTTCATTTTTTTGCATGTACCTGTCCAGTTTTCCCAACACCATTTATTAAGCGATTGTCTTTACTCCATTGCATGCTTTTACCTCCTTTGTCAAATATCAATTGACCATAAAAGCATGAATTTATTTCTGGTTTCTTTGTCCTGTTCCTTTGATCATTCTGCTTGTTCTTATGCCAGTAACAAACTGTTTTTGATTACTATGGCCTTGTAGTATAACTTGATATTAGAAAATGTGATACCTCCCACTTTATTCTTCATTTTCAAGATTGCTGAGGCTATTCCTTTTTCTTTTTTGGTTCTATATACATTTTTGGAATCTTTGTTCAGTATCTTTGAAGTATGCCATTGGTATTTTAATAGGAATTGCTTTAAATTTATAGATTGCTTTAGTTAATATAGACATTTTAATGATGTTTATTATTCCTATTCATAAACACGGTTTATGCTTCCATATGCTTGCATCTTTTTTTATTTTTTTCAATGTTTTATAATTTTCCAAGTACAAGTCTTTTACCTTTTTGGTTATATGTACTCCTAGGTACTTTGTTTTTTCTGTTGAAATAGTAAAAGGGATTGTCTCTTTAATTTCTTTTTCAGACTAATTGTTAATGCATAAACATGTCACTGGTTTCTTATTATTAATTTTATATCCTTCACCTTGTTGAATTCATTTATCAGGTCTACTAGTTTTTTGACTGAGACTTTAGGGATTTCTATGTACAGTATTATGTCAAAAGCACATCATGACAGTTTTACTTCTTTGTTTCCAATTTGGATGCCTTATATTTCTTCTTCCTGTCTGATTGCTGTGTCTAGGACTTCCAGAACTATGTTGAATAAGAGTGGTGAAAGGGAGTTATTTCTGCCTTGTTTCTGATTTTAAAGGGTTGCTTTTAATTTTTGCCCATTGAGTATGATGCAGTTTTGTCATAGATGGCGTTTATTATGTTAGGGTATGTTCCCTGTATTCCCATTTTGCTGAGAGTTTTGATCATAGATGGGTGCTGGATTTTACCAAATGTTTTTTCTGCATTTATTGATATAGTCATGTGATTTTTATTTTTTCTTTTGTTTATGTGAGAAATCAGATTGATGTTTTGCAAATATTGTACCAGCCTTGTCTCACTGGAATAATTCCCACTTGATCATGATGTATAATTTTTTCATGTATTACTGGATCCAGTTTACTAATATTTTGTTGAGAATTTTAGCATCTAAGTTTATCAAGGATATTGGCCTATACTTTTTTTTTCTTTGGTGTGTTTACCTAGTTTTGGAATGAGGATTATGCTTGCCTTGTAAAAAGAGCTTGGAAATCTTCCACCCTCTTGAATTTTTTGAAATAGCTTGAGAAGGATAAGTGTTAGTTCGTCTTTGATTATTAAGTAATATTCACTTTTGAGGCCAACTGGTCCAGGACTTTTGCTTGCTGAAAGATTTTTGATAAGTTTTAATTTTATTTGTTGTAATCAGTCTGTTTAAGTATTCTAATTCATCGAGATTGAGTTTTTGAAGATTGCATTTTTCTAGGAATTTATCCATTTCATCTAGGTTGTCCAATTTTTTGGCATAGAGATCTTAATAGTATTTTTTTTTTTACAATCCTTTCTATTTCTGTCGTTTCAATTGATACTTCTCCACCTTCATTTCTACTTTAATTTATTTGGGTTCTTTTTTTTTTTCTTTTTTGATGCATCTGGTTAAAGGTTCATCAGTCTTGTTGACCTTTTCAAAAAGCCAGCTCTTGGTTTCATTTATTTTTTGCATTGTTTTTATAGACTATATGTCATTTATTTCCACTCTCATTTTTATTATTTCCTTCCTTCTACTTCCTCTGAGCTTTATTAGTTGCTATTTTTCTAGTTCTATTAGATACAGAGTTAAGTTGTTAATTTGAGCTTTTTCTTCCTTCTTAAGGTATACCTGTAATGCTATGAACTTTCCTCTCAGAACTGCTTTTGCTGTGTCTCACCAAATTTGCATTGTTGTATATTCATTTCCATTTGTTTCAAGAAAATTTTTTATTTCTTCCTTGATCTCCTTGTTAACCCATTTGTTATTTAATAACATAATATATAACCTCCAAGTGTTTGAATGCTTTTTAGTTTTTTTATTGTAGTTGATTTCTAGTTTTATGCCATTGTGATCAGAGAAGATGCTTGATATGATTTCAATCTTCTTATTTATTGAAACTTGTTTTTTGTCCTAAAATGTGGTCTATCCTAAGGAATATAACATGAGCACTTGAAAAGAATGTATATTCTGCTGCTTTGGGGTAAAAGATTCCGAAGATATCAATTAAATCCAATTGATCTATTGTGTTGTTTAAGGCTGCTGTTTCTTTGTTAATTTTCTGTCTGGAGGATTAATCCATTGGCATTAGTGGGGTATTAAAATCCCCTACTATTATAGTATTTCTGTAAATCTCACCCTTTATATCCATCAAAATCTGCTTTATATATTTAGGTGCTCCTATATTATGTGCATAAATGTTTACAATGGTCATATTCTCCTGTTGGATTGCTCCCTTTATCATTGTGTAGTGATCTTCTTTATTCCTTACTGTAGCCTTTGTTTTAAAGGCTATTTTGTCAAATATAAGTATTGGTAAACCAGCTTTGTTTTTATTTCCATTTCTGTGAAATACTGTTTTTCATTCCTTCACATGCAGTCTATGTGTATCTTTTTTTCTGAGGAAGGGTCTCTTGTAGACAGCATATATAGGAGTCTTGTTTACTTATCCATGCAGCTAGCTTATGTCTTTTGATTGGATCATTTAATCCATTTTCATTTAAGGTTATTTTTACATGTGCATATTTATTGTCATTTTATTCTTTAATTTTGCATTTCTCTTTTTTCTTATTTTCTCTTTCTTTTTTTTTGCTCTTTTTATACCACACCTTTTAACATTTCTTGCACTACTTGTTTGGTTGTAATGAATTCCTTGATTTATTCTTTTCTCTGGGAAGAATTTTATTTCTCCTTAAATTTTAAATAATAGCCTTGTTAAATAAAAAATTCTTGGTTGTACATTCTTGTTTTGCATCACTTTGAATATTCTTTGCCAATACCTTCTAGCCTCAAGTGTTTCTGTTGAGAAGTCAAATGTCATCTTTATAGGGGCTCCTTTGTAGGTAATTAACTACCTTTTCTCTTGCATCTTTTAGTATTCTTCCTTTGTGTCTTAACTCTGGCATTTTAATTATGATGTGTCTTGGTATAGCCTTCCTTGAGTTTCTTTTTTTTTTTTTTCTGAAGCTGGAAACAGGGAGAGACAGTCAGACGGACTCCCGCATGTGCCTGACCAAGATCCACCTGGCACGCCCAGCAGGGGCTACGCTCTGCCCACCAGGGTGTGATGCTCTGCCCCTCTGGGGTGTCGCTCTGTTGCGACCAGAGCCCCTCTAGCACCTGAGGCAGAGGCCAAAGAATCATCCCCAGTGCCTGGGCCATCTTTGCTCCAGTGGAGCCTCGGCTGCGGGAGGGGAAGAGAGAGACAGAGAGGAAGGAGAGAAGGAGAGGGGTAGGGGTGGAGAAGCAGATGGGCACTTCTCCTATGTGCCCTGGCCAGGAATCGAACCCAGTACTTCTGCATGCCAGGCCAATGCTCTAACACTGAGCCAACTGGCCAGGGCTGAGTTTCTTTTTAATGGGACTCTGTGCTCCTTGAACTTGTTTGACTTTTTTCTTTATCAATTCAGGGAAATATTTAGCTATATTTTTTTTAAAAAATGTTCTCTGTCCTTTGTTCATTCTTTTCTCATTCAGGAATCCCTATGAAGCAAATGTTGTTTCTCTTCATGTTGTCACTGATATCTTTTAGAGTTTCTTCAGTATTTGTATGCCTCTTTTTGTTTTGCTGCTCTACGACTGTGTTTTGTTTATCTTGTCTTCTAAATCTATGATTTAATCCTCTGCTTCATCAAGCCTGCTGTTGATTCCTTTTAGCGCAAACTTCAGTTTTTTATATATAAATTTTTATGAATTTTAATGGGGTGACATCAATAAATCAGGGTACATATATTCAAAGAAAACATGTCCAGATTATCTTGTCATTCAATTATGTTGCATATCCATTACCCAAAGTCAGATTGTCCTCCATCACCTTCTATCTGTTTTTTTTTGTGCCCCTTCCCATCCCCTATCCCCTCTCCCTCCCTCTTCACCCCCAACCTGGTAACCACCACACTTTATCCATCTCTCTTAGTCTCATTTTCATGTCCCACCTATGTTTGGAATCATGCAGTTCTTAGTTTTTTCTGATTTACTTATTTCACTCCATTTAATGTTATCAAGATACAACCATTTTGTTGTAAAAGATCCAATGTCATCATTTCTTATGGCTGAGTAGTATTCCATAGTATATATTTGCCACATCTTCTTTATCCAGTAATTTATTGAAGGGCTTTTTGGTTGTTTCCATGTCTTGGCCACTGTGAACAATACTGCAATGAACATGGGGTTACATGTGTCTTTATGTATCAATGTCTCTGAGTTTTGGGGGTATATACCCAGTAGAGGGATTGCTGGGTCATAAGGTAGTTCTATTTTCAGTTTTTTGAGGAACCACCATTCTTTCTTCCATAATGGTTGTACTACTTTACATTCCCACCATCAGTGAATGAAGGCTCCTTTTTCTCCACAGCCTCTACAACACTTGCTATTACCTGTTTTTTTAATAATAGCTAATCTAACAGGGAGAGGTTGTATCTCATTGTAGTTTTGATTTGCATTTCTCTAATAACTAATGAAGATGAGCATCTCTTCATATTTGTTGGCCATTTGTATTTATTCCTGGAAGGAGTGTCTGTTCATGTTCTCTTCCCATTTTTTTTATTGGATTGTTTGTTTGTTTGTTTGTTGTTGAGTTTTATGAGTTCTTTGTATATTTTGGATATTAGGCCCTTATCTGAGCTGTTGTTTGAAAATATCATTTTCCATTTAGTTGGCTGTCTGTTTATTTTCTTGTCAGTTTCTCTTGCTGAGCAAAAACTTCTTAGTCTGATGTAGTCCAATTCATTTATGTTTGCCTTCACTTCTCTTGCCTTTGGAGTCAAATTCATAAAATACTCTTTACAACCAAGGTCCATGAGTTTAGTACCTATGTTTTCTTCTATGTACTTTATTGTTTCAGGTCTTATATTTACATCTTTGATCCATTTTGAGTTAATTTTAGTACAGGGGGACAAGCTGTAGTAGAGTTTCATTCTTTTGCATGTGGCTTTCCAGTTTTCCCAGCACCATTTGTTGAAGAGGCTTTCTTTTCTCCATTGGGTGTTGTTGGCTTTTTTATCAAAAATTATTTGACCATATATATGTGGTTTTATTTCTGGACTTTCTATTCTGTTCCATTGGTCTGAGTGTCTATTTGTCTGCCAATACCATGCTGTTTTGATTGTCGTGGCCCTATAATATAGTTTGAAGTCAGATATTGTAATGCCCCAGCTTCATTCTTTTTCCTTAGGATTGCTTTGGCTATTCGGGGTTTTATATGCTTCCATATAAATCTGATGGTTTTTTGTTCCATTTCTTTAAAACCTGTCATTGGAATTTTGATGGAAATTGCATTAAATTTGTATATTGCTTCGGGTAATATGGCCATTTTGATTGTTTATTCTTCCTATCCAAGAACAAGGAGTATTTTTTCATTTCATTGTATCTTATTTGATTTCCCCTAACAATGCTTTGTAGTTTTTGTTATATAGGTCCTTTCCACTTTGTTATGTTTATTCCTAGGTATTTTATTTTTGTTTTGTTGCAATCGTGAAGGTGATTCTTTTTTTGAGTTCATTTTCTAATGTTTCATTGTTGGCATATAGAAAGGCAATGGACTTTTGTATATTAATTTTGTATCCTGCGACCTGACTGTATTAGTTTCTTGTTTCTAGTAATCTTTTTGTGGAGTCTTTGGGGTTTTTGATGTATAGGATCATATGATCTGCAGAAAGTGATAACTTTACTTCTTCTTTTTTGATATGGATGCCTTTTATTTCTTTATCTTGTCTTATTGCCTGGCTAGAACTTTTAGCACCATGTTAAATGAGAGTGGAGAGAGTAAACAACCCTGTCTTCTTTCTGATTTAAGGGGTAAGTCCTCACTATTATGCTATTTAATATGATGTTAGCAGATGGTTTATATATATGTCCTTTATCATGTTGAGATATTTTCCTTCTATACCAATTTTGTTGAGTATCTTAAACATAAAATTGTGTTGTATTTTATTGAATACCTTTTCTGCATCTATTGATAAGATCATGTAATTTTTGTTCTTTATTTTGTTGATATGGTGTATTACCTTATCTGTTTTACGTATGTTGAACCATCCTTGAGATTATGGGATGAATCCCAATTGATCATGATGTATCATTTTTTAAAATATGTTGTTGTATTTGATTTGTTAGTATTTTATTTAGTATTTTAGCATCTGTATTCATTAGATATATTGGTCTGTAATTTTGTGCCGTCCTTGCCAGGTTTTGGTATGAGGGTTATGTTGACCTCATAAAATGTGTTTGGAAGTATTGCTTCTTCTTTAATTTTTTTTGGAAGACTTTCAGTAAATAGAAACCAAGTTTTCTTTGAATGTTTGATAGAATTCACTAGTATAACCATCTGGGCCTGGACTTTTATTTTTGGGAGGTTTTTAATAGTCTTTTTATTTCCTCACTGCTAATTGGCCTGTTTAGGCTTTCTGTTTCTTCATGACTCAGTCTAGAAATGTTGTATTTTTCTAGGAATTTATCCATTTCTTCTAGATTGTTTAAATTTTCCCATGAGGTCTCTCCATGTGTGACTTCCCTGGCCTCCATCTTTCCTCGGGGTCAGGGAACCTCACTGGGTGGGATGTGCTCTGTACTCAATAAAGCCTTTTACTATTCCACACTTTGTGGCTCTGGCCCTTCCTTCCTTCTTGGCAGGGAAAAATATTTTACATTTTGGTGCCAAAAACCCAGGAGGAGTTAAAAATCCACAAGGACCGCTCCTCTCCTGGTCCCCTCTGAGAAAGAACCAAGACCTCTTACCTTCCACCCACTTTGGCACATAATGTGGTAAATCCTCTGCCTCCAGCCTTCCCCTCAGTTCTTTCCACTGAGAATCCCTGTCTGAAACCATAGCTACATCAGGGAAGTCATTCCGTTCCAAGTACTTGTGCTTGTGGAGACGTCCCCAGCAAATCCCCTTTACCTTTTCCATCCATGGCCAAAGCTTGAGTTTTAGAACACTTATAGTCAAATATGACCACTCCGAGGACTGAGGGCAGATGTGGGGGCACAGGTATCTCCTTCCCTAAAGAAGAAACTGTTCTTCTTCTCTGCTGTGGCCAGGTCACAGAACCCACTGAATTAGCCTCCTGAAGGGACTTTCAGTTTTAATACCCTCACCAATTTAAATATCACCAAAAAAGCTGGAAACTGATTGGAGATCTCTTACATACATGGCTTCCAATTATTCGTGCACCTGTCCTTAATCTCTGTGCCACCTGTTCCACCATGCACGCCTTTTGTCTGGCCAGAGAAACCTCACCTAAAACCTCCACTCCTAATATTTTCTTCTCTGTGGACTCCGAACTCTCTCTCCCTCCTGTCTGACCCCTGGAGGCACCCCTCTCTTGGGACCTCTCTTGTTCCTCTGTGGACCTCTTTTGTGCTCAGGTCTCTTCTCTCTGAGAACCCTCTCCCCTCCCTTTGCAAAATCCTGTTTCTTATTCAGCACTACCATCTCTCTTTCTCCTCCCCTGCTGGTCAGGGGCCCTTCCCTTCTCCACTGTGTTCCTAAACCCTTCCTCTGTCCGGTCTTTCTCCACCTACTATTGGCTCTTACACCAGTTTGCAGGTCCCCAATTTTCTTGCAGGAAGTTCTGGCCCTGTCCTGCCTCTAGCTTCAGCATTTCCTGCCAGATCTGAGTGTCGGGCTCCCCATGAGCCCCCCTCCTCTTATTCTCAACCCCCTAACCCCTATCCAGGACCTGTGACCATGGCATTTAAAGTTTCTAATGGTCCCAACTAGTAGGAACAGGCCAAGACTGAATGCCGGGCCCACATTCAGCAGAAGGTATCACTTTAAACCCAGGCTCTTGTGGCAACTCTAAGGCCGGCAGAGCAACAAGGGCAAGGCACAGAAGGTGCTCGACCTAAGTCTGGGCCACCAAGAGGATCCCCGCCAGGAGCTTGCTTTAAGTGTGGCAAAAAGGGTCATTGGTCCTGGCAGTGCCCCTGCCCGAGGCCGCCCACTAAACCCTGCCCTAAGTGCTAGCAGACCAGTCACTGGTGGAGCGATTGTTCCCCTTTGGCAGTAGGTTCATCCTCGATGTCTCTACATGGAGGACAGGCTGCTCAAATGGGAGGCCAAGTTAGCCAGGTGGGGCCATCATTTGAATTCTTAGGCCTTGCAGACCACTGATGCGACCCAGACTTGGAGACCCCCATTACTCTCTCTGAGCCAAGGGTGATGCTACAGGTAGCGGGTAAGTCCATATTATTTATTGTGGACACTGAGGCTACCTTCTCTGTTTTACCTTCATACTCTGGACTTCTAGTTCCATCACAGGTCTCGGATATGGGAGTGAATGGGACCCCTACTTTTCCTCTTTGCACACCACCTCTGACATGCAGTTTGGATGTAATCCCCTTTTCACGCTTGTTCTTAGTCATGCCATCATGCCCTGTACCCCTTCTGGGTCAAGATATTCTACACAGTCTTGGAGCCACTATCCAGCTGACAGCATCCTCCCACCTATTCTAGCATGCCTGACAGAAGGCTCTCCCACTACCACAGATCACCATAACCCAGTCACACCCCCTATTCCACCAGATGTTGTCAACCCTCAGGTCTGGAACACTTCTACTTCTGTGGTAGCAATGCCTGTACATATCTGCTTAAAGAATCCCTCCCAATTTTCAACTAGGCTCCCAATTGGGGCCTAGTCCCCAATTCCCTATTTCAGCAAGACACTGTCAGGGCCTTAAACCAATAATTACTCACCTCTGTTTTAACATTAAATTTAATGCAGTGACATTGATAAATCAGGATACATATGTTGAGAGAAACCATCTCCAGATTATTTTGACTTTTGATTATGCTGTATACCCCTCACCCAAAGAAAATTGTCTTCCACCACCTTCTATCTGGTTTTCTTTGTGCTCCTCCCCTCCCCCCACTTCCTCTCTCTCCTTCCCCACCCCATCCCCCCACCCCTGTTACGATCACATTCTTGTTTGTGTCTCTGAGTCTCATTTTTATGTCCCATCTATGTATGGATTCAGATAGTCTTAGCTTTTTCTGATTTACTTATTTCACTCAGTATAATGTTATCAAGGTCCATCCATATTATTGTAAATGATCTGATGTCATCATTTCTTGTGGCTGAGTAGTATTCTATAGTATATATGTACCAAAGCTTTTTAATCCACTCATTCTCTGACGGACACTTGGATTTTTTTCAGATCTTCACCATTGTAAATATTGCTGCCACAAACATGGGGGTGCATTTCTCCTTTTGGAGCAGTACTATGGTGTTCTTGGGGTATATTACTAAAAGTGAAATAGCTGGGTCAAAAGGCAGTTTAATTTTCTTTTTTTTTTTAATTTTATTTTTTTAATGGGGTGACATCAATAAATCAGGATACATATATTCAAAGAAAGCATGTCCAGGTTATGTTGTCGTTCAATTATGTTGCATACCCATCACCCAAAGTCAGATTGTCCTCTGTCACCTTCTATCTAGTTTTCTTTGTACCCCTCCCTCTCCCCTTTCCTTCTCCCTCTCCTCCTCCCCCCATAACCACCATACTCTTCTCAACGTCTCTTAGTCTCAATTTTATGTCCCACTTACGTATGGAATAATGCAGTTCCTGGTTTTTTCTGATTTACTTATTTCACTTCGTATCATGTTATCAAGATCCCACCATTTTGCTGTAAATGATCCGATCTCATCATTTCTAATGGCTGAGTAGTATTCCATAGTGTATATGTGCCACATCTTCTTTACTCAGTCATCTGTTGATGGGCTTTTTAGTTGTTTCCATGTCCTGGCCACTGTGAAAAATGCTGCAATGAACATGGGGCTGCATGTGTCTTTACGTATCAATGTTTCTGAGTTTTGGGGGTATATACCTAGTAGAGAGATTGCTGGGTCATAAGGTAGTTCTATTTTCAGTTTTTTGAGGAACCACCATACTTTCTTCCATAATGGTTGTACTACTTTACATTTCCACCAACAGTGAATGAGGGTTCCTTTTACTCCACAGCCTCTCCAACATTTGCTATTACCTGTCTTGTTAATAATACTGAATCTAACCGGTGTGAGGTGGTATCTGATTGCACTTTTGATTTGCATTTCTCTAGTAACTAAAGAAGATGAGCATCTTTTCATATATCTGTTGCCTATTTGTATATCTTCCTGGGAGAAGTATCTGATCATGTCCTCTTCCGAATTTTTTATTGGATTGTCTGTTTATTTGTTGTTGAGTTTTATGAGTTCTTTGTAAATTTTGGATATTAGGCCCTTATCTGAGCTGTTGTTTGAAAATATCATTTCCCATTTAGTTGGCTGTCTGTTTATTTTGTTATCAGTTTCTCTTGCTGAGCAAAAACTTCTTAGTCTGATGTAGTCCAATTCATTTCTTTTTGCCTTCAGTTCTCTTGCCTTTGGAGTCAAATTCATAAAATGCTCCTTAAAACCCAGGTCCATGAGTTTAGTACCTATGTCTTCTTCTATGTACTTACTGTTTCAGGTATTATGTTTAGATCTTTTATCCATTTTGATTTAATTTTAGTACCGGGGGACAAACTGTAGTCCAGTTTCATTCTTTTGCATGTGGCTTTCCAGTTTTTCTAGCACCATTTGTTGAAGAGGCTTTCTTTTCTCCATTGTGTGTTCTTGGCCCCTTTATCAAAAATTATTTGACTATATATATGTGGTTTTATTTCTGAGTTTTCTATTCTGTTCCATTGGTCTGTCTATTTTTCTACCAATACCATGCTGTTTTGATTGTCATGGCCCTATAATATAGTTTAAAGTTAGGTATTGTAATGCCCCCAGCTTCATTCTTTTTCTTTAGGATTGCTTTGGCTATCCAGGTTTTTATATAGTTCCATATAAATTTGATGATTTTTTGCTCCATTTCTTTAAAAAATGTCATTGGAATTTTGATAGGAATTGCATCAAATTTGTATATTGCTTTGGGTAATATGGACATCTTGATTATATTTATTTTTCCTAACCAAAGAACAAGGAATATTCTTCCATCTCATTATACCTTTTTTGATTTCCCTTAACAATGGTTTATAGTTTTCATTATATAAGTTGTTTACATTCTTTGTTATGTTTATTCCTAGGTATTTTGTTGTTGTTGTTGCAATCGTGAAGGGGATTATTCTTTTGTGTTTGTTCTCAAATGTTTTATTTTTGGCATATAGAAAGGCTATGGACTTCTGTATGTTAATTTTGTATTTTGCAATCTTACTGTATTGGCTTATTGTTTCTAGTAGTCTTTTTGTGGATTCTTTGGAGTTTTCGATGTATAGGATCATATCATCTGCAAAAAGTGGTACCTTTACTTCTTCTTTTCTGATATGGATGCCTTTTATTTCTTTGTCTTGTCTGATTGCTCTGGCTAGAACCTCTAGTACCACATTAAATAAGAGTGGAGAGAGTGGACAATCCTGTCTTGTTCCTATTTAAGGGGGTACGCCTTCATTTTTGTGCCATTTAATATGATGTTAGCTGATGCTTTATCATATATGGCCTTTATCATGTTGAGATATTTTCCTTCTATACCCATTTTGTTGAGAGTCTTAAACATAAAATTGTGTTGTATTTTATCGAACGCCTTTTCTGCATCTATTGATAAGATCATGTGGTTTTTGTTCTTTGTTTTGTTGATATGGTGTATTACGTTAACCGTTTTGCGTATGTTGAACCATCCTTGAGATTCTGGGATGAATCCCACTTGATCATGATGTATTATTTTTTTAATATGTTGTTGTATTTGATTTGCTAGTATTTTGTTTAGTATTTTAGCATCTGTATTCATCATTAGAGATATTGGTTTGTAGTTTTCTTTTTTTGTGCCATCCTTGCCTGGTTTTGGTATGAGTGTTATGTTGGCCTTATAAAATGTGTTTGGAGGTATTGCTTCTTCTTCAATTTTTTGGAAGACTTTGAGTAGAATACAAACCAAGTCTTCTTTTAATGTTTGATAGAATTCGCTGGTATAGCCTTCTGGGCTTGGACTTTTATTTTTGTGGAGATTTTTAATTGTTTTTTCTATTTTTCTCTACTAATAGGTCTGTTTAAGCTTTCTGCTTTTTCTTGACTCAGTCTAGGAAGGTTGTATTATTTTAGTAATTTATCTATTTCTTCTAGGTTGTTGAATTTAGTGGCATAAAGTTTTTCATAGTATTCTACAATAATTCTTTGTATATCTATGATGTCCATGATGATATCTCTTCTTCCATTTTGGATTTTGTTTATATTAGTTCTTTCTCTTTTTCCTTGGTAAGTCTTGCCAAGGGTTTGTCAATTTTGTTGATCTTTTCAAAGAACCAGCTCCTTGTTCTATTAATTTTTTCTATAGTTTTTCTCTTTTGTATTTCATTTATTTCTGCTCTGATTTTTGTTATGTCCTTTCTTCAGCTGGTTTTGGATTGTCTTTTTCCTTCTTTTTTCAGTTCCTTAAGTTGTGAAGTTAAGTGGTTCACTTGTTCTCTCTCTTATTTGTTCATACATGCATAAAGTGATATGAACTTTCCTCTTATTACTGCTTTTGCTGCATCCCATAGAGTCTGATATGTTGTATTGTCATTGGCTTGGGAAGTTCTCATCTATTATTTGTTTGAATATGTTTTCCATTTCATTTTATATCTTTTCTTCCTCTGCTGTACCTATTATTCTTATGTTATTCTTTTTGACAGAGTCAAACAATTCCTGTAGGGCTTTCTCATATTTCTTAATTTTTGAGTCTCTTTCTTCTTCTCTCTGTTGTGCCTCAAGTTGCTTGTCTTCTATGTCATTAATCCTACCTTCTATCTGGCCTGTTCTATTAGCTAAGCTTGTTACCTTGTTTTTCAGTTCATGAATTGTGTTTTTCATCCCTGTTTGATTTGTTTTTATAGTTTCAATTTTTTGGTACTATATTCTTTTTGTTCGTTGAGTTGTTTTCTGAGCTCCCTAAATTGTCTTTCTTTGTGTTTTTTTTTTTTTTGTATATCTCTGGGTATTTTTAGGATTTCTATTTTAAATTCTTTGTCATTTAGCTTCAATGTTTCCAATATATTAAATTTTTCTCCATATATTTTTCTTCATCTATCTGTGCTACCTCTCTGTCTTTTTTATCCATGATATTCGATTTCCTTTTTATTAATGGCACCTGAGGATGGTTTTATTGATAACACTAATGATAATTAATAAAGAACACCAAGTAAAAAAGTAGAAAGAAAAAAAAGGAGAAATTTTTATTTTTTTTCTTCTCCCCTTTTCATTGAGAATATATCGTGATAAACTGTGAATTATATTGTGCTAAAGGGAACAAAAACTATGTATAAGGGAGGTCCTGAGTTGGGGAAAAGTGATAAATGGCCATAATGTAGGTAGCAACCCACAAAATGCAATAAAGGAAATAATTTGTGTTAAGAATTAAATGATTTGCTTATAAGTGATGGTTGACTGAGAGGTATAATGAGAGGGATAAGGGGGAAACTGGAAAAAGAAAAAAAAGTATTATTGTATTAAGTGAAGTAGAAACTATAGAGAATGGAGAGCCAGGGTTGGGGGGAATGCTAATGAGTTAAAAAGCCAAGTAAAAAGCACCCAAAATGCCAGAAAGAAAAAATTTGAGTCTCAAATAAAATAATTTGTTTGTGAGTGAGGATTGAATGAGAGAAATAATAAAGGGGAAATGAAGAAACTAATAGAGAGGGAGAAAAAAGAAAAAGGGAAAAAAGAAAAAGAGAAATAAGAAAAAAGAAAAAAGAGAGAGAGAGAGATTAAGGGTTTTGGAGTGTAAGCCTCATAGAGAGAAAGCAGGAAGAAAGGAAATGGAAATGTAACACTTATTGGTAGTGTAGTTCAAGAAGAGGAAAGAATAATGTGGGCAGAGAATAAAAGGACCAAGGTGAAAGAAAAAAGTAATAGAGACAAGAAGATGAAGGAATAAAAAAAAATGGAAAAATTATAAAGTCTGTGAATTTTTCTTGATTTTGAGAGGTTATTTTCTTCCTTTTTCTTTTTTCTCCCTCTTCCTGGTTGGTGACTCTGTACCCCAGGCTCTGCCCCTTTGTTATGCTTAGGTAGAGATTTACAGTTGATAATTCTCTATGGAGATGTCATATATTTGGCTTCAGTCTCATTGGTAGTCAAGGTTTATTAGCACTTGCAGGCTCCAACAATGAGAGAGTCCGTGTCCTGGAGCCTCTCCCCTAGTCTTTCCTTCCTCAATTAGTAGATTGATAATCCAGCTATGGGGTTGCTGCTGCCTCTGCCTGGATAGTAAGAGGCTCAAAGAGCTGGCAACTCCCCACTCTATTTCCACTCAGCACAGGGCTCTGGGTAAGGCTCAGTCAGTCAGAGCTGCTAGCATAATCAAGCAGGGCTTCCACCCACACAAAGACCTCTGGCTCTGCCATTCTGTCCAGTAACATGGGTGGGTGGGCAGGCGCACACTCCCTGGGCACTTGGAGGAATCTCTTGCTCACTATCTGCATGTGCAGACCAGGATATCAGGCTGGCAGTCTCACCCTCTGAGTGAAACCCCCATCCACATGGAAAAGTTCCAGCATTGGAATTGGCTCTCGCTCCCTCCCCATGTGCGGCTTTTTCAGGGTGTTGGGGCAGCGTGGAGATTCCACTTTTGACCCACACAAAGGTCTCTAACTCTGCCTCTCTGTGGGGTAACACAGGTGCCCACTGCCGAGGCGCTCAGAGGAATCTCTTGCCCACTCTCTGTGCATGCCAACCAGGATATCAGGCCAGCTGCCCCACACTTTGAGTGAAACCTCCGCCCGCATGGAAAAGTTCTAGCATTGGAATTGGCTCTCGCTCCCTCCCCATGTACGGCTTTTTCAGGGCACTGGGGTGGCCTGGAGATTCTGCTTTCAGCCACACAAAGGCCTCTGACACTGCCTTTCTGTGAGATAACACAAGTGCCCACTCCCGGGGCTTTTGAAGGAGTCTCTCGCCCACTATCTGCACGCGCCAACCAGAAGATCAGGGTGAATGGCTGCCCCGCTTGTCTTTATCTAGGTTTGGCGCGAGTGTTATCTTGTATTGCCTGGGTTTCCACAGGCATAGTTTTTCCTCAGCTTGGATCCGTGCCAAAGCCTGGTTCGGCCATTTGTGCCATTGACTGGATCTATTCACCCCCTTCGCCTTCTTCAGTTTCTATACTCTCAGTTCCCAGTGAAAGCAACCCTATTTAGGTTAGTGAGGAAGGCAGAGCATTTCTTACTCCCTTTTCCTTTGGGGTTTGGTTATATATTTAGCCAATTTTTCGCTCGACCATACCTTTGGGTGTATTGCAGAACATCTGGAGGATCCAAGAATAGATTTTTCTGTTTCTGGTTGAATATCTTGTTGAGTTTTGGGGGAGATTTATCGGTATCGCTTTCTACCACGTCATTACTCTGACATCATCTCTCGGCAGTTCAATTTTCAATTTTTTGAGGAATGTCCATTATGTTTTTCCACAGAGTCTGCACCTGTCTGCATTCCCACCAGCAGTGCAGGAGGGTTCCCTTTTCTCCACATCCTCGCCAGCACTTATTCTGTGCTGTTTTGTTGATGAGCACTATTCTGACTGGTGTGAAGTTATATCTCATTGTGGTTTTAATTTGCATTTCTCTAATGATTAATGATGTTGAGCATTTATTTATATGCCTATTGGCTATCTGTATATCCTCTTTGGAGAAGTGTCTATTCACTTCTTTTTCCCATTTTTGATTGGATTGTTTGTCTTCCTGGTGTTGAGATTTACAGGTTCTTTATAAATTTTGGTTATTAACCCCTTATCAGACTTACTGTCAAATATGTTCTTTCATTGTGTAGTTTGTCTTTTTATTCTATTCTTATTGTCTTTGGCCGTGCAAAATCATTTTAGTTTGAAATAGTCACATTTGTTTATCTTGTCTTTTATTTCACTTCCCCTTGGAGATAAATCAGCAAATATATCACTGCAAGTGAAGTTGGAGAGCTTACTGCCTATGTTCTCTTCTAAGATGCTTATGGTTTCACGACATACATTTAAGTCTTTTATCAATTTTGAGTTAATTTTTGTGAATGGTGTAAGCTGGTGGTCTAGTTTTATTTTTTTGCAGGTAGCTGTCCAATTTTTCCAACACCATTTATGAAAGAAGCTGTCTTTACTCCATTGTATTTCCTTACCTCCTTTGTCAAATATCAGTTGTTTGTAGAATTGTGGGTTTATTTCTGGATTCTCTGTTCTGTTCCATTGATCTATATGCCTATTCTTATGCCAGTAACAGGCCGTTCTGAGTACAATGGCCTTGTAATGTAACTTGATATCAGAAAGTGTGATACCTCCCACTTTATTTTTTTTTTTAAGATTGCTGAGGCTATTTGTGTTCTTTTTAGTTTTCATATAAATTTTTGAAATATGTGATCTCTAACTTTGAAGTATGTCATTGGTATTTTAATTTGTATTGCATTGAATTTATAGATTGCTTTGAGTAATATAGACATTTTAATGATGTTTACTCTTCCTAACCATGAGCATGGTATATGCTTCCACTTGTTTGTATCTTTCTTGATGTGTTTTTTCAATGTTTTATAATTTTCTGAATACAAGTCTTTAGTCTCCTTGGTTAAATTTACTCCCAGGTACTTTATTTCTTTGGTTGTAATAGTAAATAAGATTGTTTCATTAATTTCTCTTTCTGACTGTTCATTGTTGGCATATAAAAATGCCTCTGATTTTTGAGTATTGATTTTATAACCTTCCACTTTGCTTAATTCATTTATCAAGTCCAGTAGTTTTTTGACTGTGACTTTAGGGTTTTCTATATACAATATCATATCATCTGCAAATAATGATAGCTTTACTTCTTCTTTTCCAACTTGAATGCCTTTTATTTCTTCTTCTTGTCTGATTGCTGTGGCTAGGACTTCCAGAACTATGTTGAATAAGAATGGTGAAAGGGAGCACCCCTGCCTTGTTCCTGATCTAAAAAAAATTTGTTTTAATTTTTTCCCATTGAGTATGATGTTGGTTGTGGGTTTGTCATAGATGGCCTTTATCATGTTGAGGTATGTTCTCTGTATTCTCACTTTGCTGAGAGTTTTGATCATGAATGGGTGCTGGATTATATCTAATGCTTTTTCTGCATCTATTGAAATTATCATGTGGTTTTTCTCCTTCCTTTTGGTTATGTGATAAATCACATTGATTGATTTGCGAACATTTTACCGGCCTTGCCTCCTCAGAATATATCCCACATGATCATGGTGTATGATTTTTTCCATATATTATTGGATCCGGTATGATAATACTTTGTTGAGGATTTTAGCATCTATATTCATCAGAGATATTAACCTATAATTTTCTTTTTTTGTGTTGTCTATGCCTGGTTTTGAAATCAGAATTATGCTAGCCTCATAAAAGGAGCTTGGAAGTCTTCCTTCCTCTTGAATTTTTTGAAATAGCTTGAGGAGGATAGGAGTTAGTTCTTCTTTGAATATTTGGTAGAATTCACTTGTGAAGCCATTTGGCCCCGGACTTTTCTTTGTTGAAAGTTTTTTGATAACTGTTTTGATCTCATTTGTTATAATCAGTCTGGTTAGGTTTTCTGATTCTTCCAGATTGATTTTTGGAAGATTGTATGTTTCAAGGAATTTGTTCATTTCATCTAGGTTTTCTAGCTTTTTAGCATACAGTTCTTCAAAGTATTTTGTTACAATATTTTGTATTTCTGTTGTGTCAGTTGTTATTTCTCAACTCTCATTTCTAATTTTATTTATTTGAGTCCTCTCTTTTTTTCTTGGTGAGTCTAGTTAAAAGTTCATTGATTTTTTTTTACCTTTTCAAAGAACCAGCTTCTAGTTTTATTGATCCTGTGTATTGTTTATTTAGCCTCTATGTCATTTATTTCTGCTCTGATCTTTTTTATTTATTTTCTTCTACTACATTTGGGCTTTACTTGTGATTCTTTTTCTACTTCGTTTAGATGCAGGGTTAAGTTGTTTATTTGAGCTTTTTCTGTTTACTTGAAGTGTGCCTGTTGTGCTATGAACTTCCCTCTCAGTATTTCTTTTGCTGTGTCCCATAAATTTTGAGTTGTTGTATGCTCACTATCCTTTGTTTCTAGAAATTTTGTTATTCTTTTATTTCATTCTTAATCCATTCATTATTTAACAACATGCTATTTAGTTTCCATGTGTTTGAGAATTTTTGAGTTTTTCTGTTTTGGTTCATTTCTAGTTTCATGCCATTGTGATCAGAGAAAGTGCTTGATATGATTTCAGTCTTCTTAAATTTGTTGAGAGCAATTTTGTGCCCTAACATGTGGTCTATCCTAGAGAATGTACCATGAGCACTTGAAAAGAATGCATATTCTGCTGATTTAGGGTGAAAGGTTCTGAAGATATATATAAAATCAAGTTGATCTAGTTTGTCTTTTAAGTCTGCTGTTTCTTTGTTAATTTTCTTTCTTGAGGATCTATCTAGTGATGTTAGTGGGGTATTGAAATCCCCTACTATTATAGTATTGCTGTTGATCTCACTCTTTATATCCATCAAAGTCTGCTTTATATATTTATGTGCTTTTATATTAGGTACATAGTTATTCATAATAGTTATATCTCCTTGCTGAATTATTCTTTTTATCATTATGTAGTGGCCTTCTTTATCTCTTACTATATTCTTTTCTTTAAAGTCCATTTTGTCTGATATAAATATTGCTACTTCAGCTTTTTTTTCATTTCCATTTGCTTGAAATGTTTTTTCCATTCTTTTACCTTCAATCTATGTGCATCTTTCATTTTATGGTGTGTCTCTTGTAGACAGCATATGTACGGGTCTTATTTTCTTTTCTATGCAGCTACCCTATGTCTTTTGATTGGATCATTTAATCCATTTACATTTAAGTTTATTATTGATATGTAGTTGTTTATTGCCATTTTATTCTTTAAAGCTGTATTTGTCTTTTGGTATATTCCTTTCCCACTTTGATCTGTTTAAGACAGGCCCCTTAACATTTCCTGAGGCATTGGTTTGGTTGTAATGAATTCCTTAAGTTTTTTTTCTGGAAAGCTTTTTATTTCTCCTTCAATTTTAATTGATAGCCTTTCCGGATAAAGTAGTCTTGGTTGTAGTTTCTTGTTCTGCATTACTTTGAATATTTTTTGCCATTCCCTTCTGGCCTCAAATGTTTCTGTTGAGAAGTAGGATGTCATTTTTATGGGGGCTCATTTGTAGCTGATAGCTTTTTTTTTCTCTTGAAGCTTTTAATATTTTCTCTTATGATGTGTCTTTGTGAAGGTTTCTTTGGGTTTCTCTTTAATGGATTTCTCTGTGCTTCTTGAACTTGTGAGATTTTTTCCTACATTAATTTAGGGAAGTTTTCAGCTATGATATGATTGAACAAAGTCTCTATCCCTTCTTTCTCTTCTTCTTCAGGAACCCCTATGATACGGGTGTTATTTCTCTTCATGTTGTCAGAGCTAAGAGTTTCCTCAGACTATTTGAATCTCTTTTCTTTTTTCTTCTCTGCTTTTTTGTCTTCATTCAAGTTGTCCTCCAACTTGTTGATTCTATCCTCAACTCTATCTATTTTGTTTTTACTTTTATTTTTGTCTTCATTTCTGATATTGTATTTGTCATCTCCAACTGATTTTTTTTAATATTTCAATATTCTTTTTTATACTTGCTGTTTCTTTATTTAGGTGTTCATAATGACCATCCATTGTTGTTCTAAGATCCATTAGCATCCTTACAATCATTATTTTAACTTTGCTACTGGAAGTGTGGTTATTTCCATATCACTCAGTTTATCTCCTGAAGGTTTCTGTTGTGGTTTCATTTGGATTGCACTTCTTTGTCTTATCATTATGTCTGTGGTTTATTTGTAGAAGTGGTTGAGTCTAGGCTTGGTGTTGTCTGACTCCAGTTTTCAATTGTGTTATTTCTAGGACTTCTTGCATTGGCATCAGCTATTATTTGTAATCCACTTTTGGATTTGGGCTGCTTTGAAGTCTTGATTTTTTTGTTTTTTTTTTAACAAGGTGATAGTCTTTTTTACTGATCTCAGCAGGGGGCTTCCTTGGAACTGTATCCAGGAATGAGCTGTGTGTTACTTGAGACTCTGTAGGCCTCTTCTACCAGATAATCTCTTTGGGGGCAGGGTGTTTTCTCAGCTTCAGTAGTTGGAGGTGTATCTCAGATCTCCATAGAGACCTGAGTTACTGCCTCTCCTACCCACTTCTTGTTTTCAGCTGTGTCTTGTTGCACTTATTGTAGCTGGAGAGATGTCTAGAGATCTGTGATCCCCAAGCACTTTTATCTTGTTTTATGTGGAAGGATCAGTCCCTCCCCCAGCTATGGTTGCCTCCAGCACTGAATGAGTCAGCTTTTTAGGTCATCCTCTGCATACCTCTGCCCCTCACCATCTGTCCCTCTCTCTCCCTTTTCCTCTTGCAATACAAGCTGGTCCTTTCAACACACCTTGCTCCTTGGTCGCCAGGCAAGTGACTGTGAGCAGTATTTTCTGCTCTTTTCCCTGGAGTGAGAGCCCCTCTGGGCTCTCAGCCTCACTCCCCCCCTCCATTTCTGTTAGCAGGGGAGATTCAGGCACTCTCTACCAGTTTTTTGTGGCTTCTTCTTTGCTCCTTGGTTTTTGAGAGCTGTTCTTGTAGTCCAGAGTTGGTTTTTCATCCTGATTATTTCTAAATTGATTTGTATTATAGTTTGATGGTGAGAACTAAGAGTCTGTGTGTCTGCATACTCTGCTGCCATCTTCCCTCTCTCTTACTCACCTTTTAAACCAAGGCTTACTCATCACCATGGACTCTCCCTGCAATACCCCCATCCTTTCTGTTCAAAAATCTTCAGGAGCTTATCACCTCATACAAGACTTATGCCTAATGAGTGATACAATAGTTCCCCTCCATCTAGTAGTCCCTAATTCTTACACATTACTGTCACAAAATCCATCAGACACCACTCACTTCATGGTCCTAGATTTCAAGGATGCCTTCTTTACCTTAAATGGCACTCTAGATAAACTGAATTTAAGTGATATCTTCAGAGCATTTCACAGCAGAGCAGCAAAATATGCATTCTTTTCAAAGGCTCATGGTACATTCTTTAGGATAGAATCTGTTAAAACACAAAACAAGTCTCAATAAATTTAAGAAGATTGAAATAATATCAAGCATCTTTGATTACAATGGCATGCAACTAGAAATCAACTACAATAGAAAAACTAAAAAGCCTTCAAAAACTTTGAGGCTAAATATCATGTTATTAAATAGTGAATGGGTTAAAAATGAGATCAAGGAAGAAATAAAAAATTTTCTTGAAACAAATAAAAATGAACATACAATAACTCAAATTTGATGGGACACAGCTAAAGCAGTTCTTAGAGGGAAGTTTATAGCATTAAAAGCAGATCTTAAGAAGCAAGAAAGAGCTGAAATAAATAACTTAATCATGCATATAAAAGACAGAAAAAGAACAACAAACAAAGCCCAGAGAAAGTAAAGAAAAGGAAATGATAAATATCAGAGCAAAAATAAATGTTATAGAGGTTAAAAAAACAATATAGAAGATTAGTGAAACCAAAAGTTGGTTCTTTGAAAAGGTGAACAAGATTAATGAACCTTTAACCAGACTCATCAAGAAAAAGAGAGAGGACTCAAATAAATAGAATTAGAAATAAAAGTGGAGAAGGAAAACTGACACTGCAGAAATACAAAAGACCGTAAGAAAATACAATGAAGATCTGTATGTCAAAACATTGGACAACTTAGGTGAAATGGACAAATTCCTAAATATATATAATCTTTTAAATCTCATTCTGAAAAATCAGAAAATCTAAACATATCAATTACAACAATGAATTTGAAACAATTATAAAAAAAGCTCCCAGCAAATTAAAGTCCTGGGCCAGATGGCCTCACAGGCAAATTTTAACAGATATCTTTCTCAAGCTATTTCAAAAAAATTCAAGAGGAGGAAAGACTTCCTAGCTCCCTTTATGAGGCAAGCATAATCCTCATTCAAAACCAGGCACTGGTCAGAGAGAAAAAGATGGCAGCGGAGTAGGCGGATGCACAGATGCCCAGCTCTCACCACCAAACTGGAATACAAATCAATTTAGGAAAAATCAGCATGAGAAACCAACTCTGAACTGCAAGAACGGCTCTCAAAAACCAAGGAGCAAAGAAGAAACCACAGGAGTCCTGGTAGGGAGCCCCTGAACCTCCTCTGCTTGCCAGAACAAAGGGGTGGGGTGGGGCTGAGAGCCCAAAGAGGATCTCGGATGGAGGGGAGCAGAAACTACTGCTCACAGCCATTTGCCTGGCGACCAGGGAGCGAGGTGCGTTGAAAGGACCAGCTTATCTCCCAGGTGGAGAGGACAGGGAGAAGGACAGACTGTGAGGGGATAAGGAATGCAAGAGACGAGCTAAAAGGGCTGAATCATCTGTGCTGGAGGTGGCCATAGCTGTGAGAGGGACTGAACCTTTCACAAAACAGAGCTGAAGTGCTTCTGGATCAGAGATCTCCGGACATCTCTCCAGCTCCAATCAGCGCAACAAGACACAGCTGAAAACAAGAAGTGGGGAGGAGGGGCAGTAACACAGGTCTCCATGGAGATCAGAGATACATCTCCCCATACTGAAGCTGAAAAAACATCCTGCCTCCAGTGAGATTAGTGGGCTAAAGAGGCCTTCAGAGTCTCAGATTACACCCATCGCATTCCTGGATACAGTTTCAAGGAAGCCCCCTGCTGAGATCAGTAAAAAGACTATCACCTGTTAAGAAAACAAACAAATCAAGACTTCAAAGCTGCCCAAATCTAAAAGTGGATTACAGATAACAGCTGATACCAACCCAAGAACACCTAGAAATAACACAACTGAAAACTGGAGGCAGACAACACCAAGCCTAGACTCAACCAACTCTATAAATAAAACACCCCCAAAAAAGGATGAGAAGACAAAGGAGCGCAATCCAAATGAAACCACAAGAAACACCTTCCAGAGATGAATGAAGTTATATGAAAATAATCAAACTTCCAGATGCGGAATTCAAAATAATGATTGTAAGGATGCTTAGGGATCTTAGAACAACAATGGAGGGTCAGTATGAAAACCTAAATAAAGAAATAGCAAGTATAAAAAAGAATCAGTTGGAGATGACAAATACAATATCAGAAATAAAGACCACAATGGAAGGAATTAAAAACAGGATGGATAGAGCAGAGGATTGAATCAGCGAGTTAGAGGACAACTGGAATGAAGGCATGAAAGCAGAGAATAAAAGAGAAAAGAGACTCAAAAAGTCAGAGGAAACTCTAAGAGAGCTCTGTGACAACATGAAGAGAAATAACATCCGCATCATAGGGGTTCCTGATGAAGAAAAAGAACAAGGGATAGAGACTTTGATCAATCATATCATAGCTGAAAACTTCCCTAAATTAATGCAAGAGAAACTCTCACAAATCCAAGAAGCACAGAGGACTCCATTAAAGAGAAACCCAAAGAAACCTACACCAAGACACATCATAATTAAAGTACCAAAGCTAAGCGATAAAGAGAAAATATTAGAAGCTGAAAGAGAAAAAAAAAGTTATCACCTACAAAGGAGCCCCCATAAGGATGACATCTGACTTCTCAACAGAAACACTTGAGGCCAGAAGGGAATGGCAAGAAATATTCAAAGTAATGCAGAACAAGAACCTACAACCAAGACTACTTTATCCAGCAAGGCTATCGTTTAAAATCGAAGGAGAAATAAAAAGCTTCCCAGACAAAAAACAACTCAAGGAATTCATTATAACCAAACCAATGCTGCAAGAAATGTTAAGGGGCCTGTTGTAAACAGATCAAAGTGGGAAAAGAATACAGCAAAAAAAGGAATACATCTTTAAAGAAGAAAATGGCAATAAACAACTACATATCAATAATAACCTTAAATGTAAATGGATTAAATGATTCAATCAAAAGACATAGGGTAGCTGCATGGATAAGAAAACAGGACCCATACATATGTTGTCTACAAGAGACACTCCTTAGAACAAAAGACACACATAGATTGAAGGTAAAAGGATGGAAAAAAGCATTTCATGCAAACGGAAATGAAAAAAAAAACTGGGGTAGCAATACTTATATCAGACAAAATGGACTTTAAAACAAAGGATATAGTAAGAGATAAAGAAGGCCACTACATAATGATAAAGGGAGTAATCCAACAGGAAGATATAAATATTATAAATATCTATGCACCTAATATAGGAGCACCTAAATATATAAAGCAGACTTTGAGGGATTTAAAGGGCGAGATCAAAAGCAATACTATAATAGTAGGGGATTTCAATACCCCACTAACATCACTAGATAGATCCTCAAGAAAGAAAATTAACAAAGAAATAGCACACTTATTGAAAACACTAGATCAACTCGATTTAATAGATATCTTCAGAACCTTTCACCCTAAAGCAGCAGAATGTACATTCTTTTCAAGTGCTCATGGTACATTCTCTAGGATAGACCACATGTTAGGGCACAAAAGTGCTCTCAACAAATTTAAGAAGACTGAAATTGTATGAAGCACTTTCTTCGATCACAACGGCATGAAACTGGAAATGAATCACAACAGAAAAGCTCAAAAATTCTCAAACACATGGAAACTAAATAGCAGGTTGTTAAATAATGAATGGATTAAAATGAGATCAAAGAAGAAATAAAAAAATTCCTAGAAACGAATGACAATGAGCATACAACAACTCCAAATTTATGGGACACAGTGAAAGCAGTGCTGGGAGGGAAGTTCATAGCACTACAGGCACACTTTCAGAAGTTAGAAAAAGTTCAAATAAACAACTTAACCCTGCATCTAAAAGAATTAGAAAAAGAACAGCAAGTAAAGCCCAAATGTAGTAGAAGGAAGGAAATAATAAAGATCAGAGCAGAAATAAATGATATAGAGGCTAAAGAAACAATACAGAAGATCAATGAAACTAGGAGCTGATTCTTTGAAAAGGTAAACAAGATTGATGAACCTTTAACTAGACTCACCAAGAAAAAGAGAGAGAGGACTCAAATAAATAAAATTAGAAATGAGAGAGGTGAAATAACAACTGACACAACAGAAATACAAAATATTGTAAGAAAATACTATGAAGAACTGTATGCCAAAAAAACTAGACAACCTAGATGAAATGGACAAATATTTTGAAACATACAATCTTCCAAAAATCAATCTGGAAGAATCAGAATACCTAACCAGACTGATTACAACAAAGATCGAAACAGTTATCAAAAAACTCCCAACAAAGAAAAGTCCAGGGCCCAATGGCTTCACAACAGAATTCTACCAAATATTCAAAGAAGAAATAAGTCCTCTTTATCTCAAACTATTTCAAAAAATTCAAGAGGAAGGAAGACTTCCAAGCTCCTTTTATGAGGCGAGCATGATTCTGATTCCAAAACCAGGCAAAGACAACACAAAGAAAGAAAATTATAGGCCAATATCTCTGATGAATATAGATGCTAAAATCTTCAACAAAATATTAGCAAACCGGATCCAACAATATATGGAAAAAATCATACACCATGATCAAGTGGGATTTATTCTGGGGAGGTAAGGATGGTACAATATTCGTAAATCTATCAATGTGATTCATCACATAAACAAAAGGAAGGAGAAAAACCACATGATAATTTCAATAGATGCAGAAAAAGCATTTGATAAAATCCAGCACCCATTCATGATCAAAACTCTCAGCGAAGTGGGAATACAGGGAACATACCTCAACATGATAAAAGCCATGTATGAGAAACCCACAGCCAACATCATACTCAATGGGCAAAAATTAAAAGCAATCCCCTTAAGATCAGGAACAAGGCAGGGGTGCCCCCTTTCACCACTCTTATTTAACATGGTCCTGGAAGTCCTAGCCACAGCTATCAGACAAGAAGAAGAAATAAAAGGCATTCAAGTTGGAAAAGAAGAAGTAAAACTATCATTATTTGCAGATGATATGATATTGTATATAGAAAACCCTAAAGTCTCAGTCAAAAAGCTACTAGACCTGATAAATGAATTCAGCAAAGTGGCAGGATATAAAATCAATACTCAGAAATCAGAAGCATTTTTATACACCAACAATGAACAGTCAGAAAGAGAAATTAAGGAAACAATCCTCTTCACAATTACAACCAAAAAAATAAAGTACCTAGGAATAAAGTTAACCAAGGAGACTAAAGACTTGTACTCAGAAAATTACAAAGCATTGATAAAAGAAATCAAGGAAGATACAAACAAGTGGAAGCATATACCGTGCTCATGGTTAGGAAGAATAAACATCATTAAAATGTCTATATTACCCAAAGCAATCTATAAATTCAATGCAATACCAATTAAAATACCAATGACATACTTCAAAGATATAGAACACATATTTCAAAAATTTATATCGAACCAAAAGAGAACACGAATAGCCTCAGCAATCTTAAAAAAAGAAGAATAAATTGGGAGGTATCACACTTCCTGATATCAAGTTATACTACAAGGCCATTTTACTCAAAACAGCCTGGTACTGGCATAAGAACAGGCATATAGATCAATGGAACAGAACAGAGAACCCAGAAATAAACCCACAGTTCTATGGACAACTGATATTTGACAAAGGAGGCAAGAAAATACAATGGAGCAAAGACAGCTTCTTTAACAAATGGTGTTGGGAAAATTGGACAGCTACCTGCAAAAAAATGAAACTACATCACCAGTTTACACCACTCACAAAAATAAACTCAAAATGGATAAAAGACTTAAATGTAGGCCGTGAAACCATAAGCATCTTAGAAGAAAACATAGGCAGTAAGCTCTCCGGTATCTCTCGGAGCAATATATTTACTGATTTATCTCCATGGGTAAGTGAAATTAAAGATAGGATAAACAAATGGGACTATATCAAACTAAAACGCTTTTGCACAGGTAAAGACAACAAGAACAGAATAAAAAGACAAACTACACAATGGGAGAACATATTTGACAATACGTCTGATAAGGGGTTAATAACCAAAATTTATAAAGAACTTGTAAATCTCAACACCAGTAAGAGAAACAATCCAACCCAAAAATTGGCAAAAGAGATGAATAGACACTTCTCCAAAGAGGACATACAGATGGCCAACAGGCATATGAAAAAATGTTCAACATCACTAATCATTAGAGAAATGCAAATTAAAACCACAATGAGATATCACCTCACACCAATCAGAATGGTGCTCATCAACAAAACAACACAGAATAAGTGCTGGCGAGGATGTGGAGAAAAGGGAACCCTCCTGCACTGCTGGTGGGAATGCAGACTAGTGCAGCCTCTGTGGAAAACAGTATGGAGATTCCTCAAAAAACTGAAAATTGAACTGCCTTTTGACCCAGGTATCCCACTTTTAGGAATATACCCTAAGGACACCATAGAATGGCTTGAAAAGGAGAAATGCACCCCCATGTTTGTGGCAGCATTGTTCACAATAGCGAAGATCTGGAAACAACCCAAGTGTCCGTCAGAGGACGAGTGGATTAAAAAGCTTCGGTACATATATACTATGGAGTACTACTCAGCCATAAGAAATGATGACATCGGATCATTTACAATAACATGGATGGACCTTGATAACATTATACGGAATGAAATAAGTAAATCAGAAAAAAAAACTAAGAACTATATGAATCCATACATAGAAGGGACATAAAATTGAGACTCATAGACATGAACAAGAATGTCATGGCAAAAGGGTTGGGGAGTGGGGGGAGGGGGGGATGGGGTGAAAAAGGAGAGAGGGGTTAGGGGAGGGGAGGGGCACAAAGAAAACCAGATAGAAGGTGACAGAAGACAATTTAACTTTGGAGGAGGGGTATACAGCACAATCAAATGTCAAAATAATCTAGAGATGTTTTCTCTCAACATATGTACCCTGATTTATCAATGTCACTGCATTAAATTTAATAAACAACAACAACGAAAAAAACCAGGCACAGACACTACAAAGAAAGATAAGTATAGGTCAATATCCCTGAATTCTCAACAAAATATTAGCATACTTAATCCAGTAATACCTGAAAAAGTTCATACATTATGATAAAGTGGGATTTATTCTGGGAAGGCAAGGATGGTACAATATTCACAAATCAATCAATGTGATTTTTCACATAAACAAAGAGGATATAAATCACATGTTTATATCAATACATGCAGAAAAAGCATATGATAAAATCCAGCACCCATTTTTGATCAAAACTCTCAGCAAAGTGGGAATACAGGGAACATACCTCAACATGATAAAGACCGTTTATGACAAATCTACGGCCAACATCATACTCAATGTGCTAAATTAAAAGCAATCTTCTTAAGATCAAGAACAAGACAGGGGTATCCCTTTTCTTCACTCTTATTCAACATAGTTTTGGAAGTCTTAGACACAGAAATCAGACAAGAAGAATTAAAAGGCATCCAACTTTTAAAAGAAGTAAAACTATCATTATTTGCTGATGACATGATACTGTACATAGAAAACCCTAAAGTCTCAGTCACAATACTACTTATCCTTAAAAATGAATTAGGCAGGGTGCAGGATATAAAATTAATATTCAAAAATCAGTGGCATTTTTATACATCAACAATAAACCGTCTGACAGAGAAACTAAGGAAACAATTCCCTTCACTATTGCAACAACAACAACAACAAAAATAAAGTACCTAGAAGTAAATATAACAAAGGTGTTAAAAGACTTGTACTCAAAAAATTATAAAACATTGATAAAAAAAATCAAGGAAGGTACAAACAAATGGAAGCATAAACCGTGTTCATGGATTGGAAGAGTAAACATCAGTAAAATGTCTATATTACCCAAAGCAATCTATAAATTCAATGCAATTTCTATTAAAATACCAATGGCATATTTCAAAGGTATTGAACAAATATTCCAAAATTTTATATGGATCCAAAAAAATAAAAAAACACAAATAGCTTCAGCAATCTTGAAAATGAAGAATTAGGTGGGAGGTATCACACTTTCTGATATCAAGTCATTCTACTACAAGGTCATTTTACTCAAAACAGCTTGGTAATGGCATAAGAACAGGCATACAGATCAATGAAACAGAACAAAGAACCCAAAATAAACTCACACCTTTATGGTCAATTTATATTTGACAAAGGAGGTAAGAGCATACAGTGGAGTAAAGATAGTTTTTTAATAAATGGTGTTGGGAAAATTGGACAGGTCATGCAAAAAAAAATAAAACTAGACCACCAAGTTGCACCATTCACAAAAATAAACTCAAAGTGGATAAAAGACTTAAATGTAAGTCATGAAACCATAAACATCTAAGAAGAAAATATAGACAGGAAACTCTTCAATATCTCTCGTAGCAACATTTTTGTCAGTATATCTCCATGGGCAAGTGAAATAAAGGACAAAATAAATAAATGGAACTATATCAAACTAAAAAGCTTTTGTATAGCAAGAGACAACATAAAGAAAATAAAAAGACAGCACACACAATGGGAGAACATATTCACCAATACATCTAATAGGCATTAATAACAAAAATTTGTAAAGAACATCTAAAACTCAACATCAGGAAGGTAAACAATCCAATTAAAAAATAGGCAAAAGAACTGAACAGACACTTCTCCAATGAGGACATATAAATGGCCAATAGGCATATAAAAAAATGTTCAACATCACTAATCATCAGGGAAATAAAAATTAAAACCACATTGAGATATCACCTCACACCTGTCAGAATGGCACACATTAATAAAACAATACACAGTAAGTGCTGGCAAAGATGTGGAGAAAAGGGAACCCTCCTGCACTGTTGGTGGGAATGCAGACTTGTGCAGCCACTGTGAAGAACTGTATGGGGTTTCCTCAAAAAATTAAAAATAGAACTGCCTTTTGATCCAGCTATCCAAGTTTTAGGAATATATCTTAAGAATACCAAATCACACACACACATACAAAATACCGAACAATATCACTAATGAATACAGATGCAAAACTCCTAAACAAAATACTTGCAAATCAAATACAACAGCACATTAAAAAATAAGACATCATGATCAAATGGGATGCATTCTTTGAGCACAAAGATGGTTCAATATATGGAAATTGATCAATGTAACACACCACATTAACTAACAAAAACACAACCCATATGATTCTATCAATAGATGCAGAAAAGGCATTTGATAAGATACAATATTCCTTTATGTTTAAACACTCATTAAAATCTAAAAAGAAGGAAAGTATATCAACATAATAAAGGCCATAATATGACAAACTATCAGCTAATATCATATTTAATGGTGAAAAAAAACTTTTCCCCTAAAATCAGGAATGAGACAAGGCTGCCCACTCTCTCCACTCTTATTCAACATAGTTCTGGAAGTTTTAGACAGAAAGATCATGTAAGAGAAAGAAATAAAAAGCATTCATATTGTGAAAGTAGAAGTAAAGGTATCACTTTTTGCAGATGACATGATCTTGTATAGAGAAAACCCCAAAGAATTCACCAAAAATGTCTTATAAACCACTACCATGAAGTGACAGAATACAAAATCAATATACAAAACTCTTCTGCTTTTCTATATGCCAACAACAAAACTTCAGAAAATTAACTAAGAAAAAAACAATTCCTTTTAAAGTTGTAAGAAAAAGATTAATTACCTAGGAATCAACTTAACAAGAGATGTGAAGGATCTATATACTGAAAACTAAAAAATATTGAAAGAAATGAAACAAAACTCAATAAACTGAAAAAATATTCTTTGTTCATGGATTGAAAGAATCAACATAGCTAAAATAGCCTATATCCCGAAGCAATATACATATTTTATGCAATCTCCATCAATATTTTAAAGTCATTTTTTAAAATAATGGAACAAAAATTTACCAGGTTGGTATGGAACCATAAAAAGCCCCAAATAGCCAAAGCAATCCTGAAGAAAATGAATAAACCTGGAGGTATCATACTACTAGACTTCAAATTATACTATGGAGCCATGATAATCAGAACAGCATGGTATTAGCAGAAAAACAGACTTAAAGACCAATGGAACAAAATTGAGAGGCCAAAAAACCCCCACTTATATATGAACAAATTATCTTCAACAATGGAGCCAAAAACACAAAATGGAGAAAAAATGCCTCTTCAATCAATGGTGCTAAGAAAATTGGAAAGCCACATGCAAAAGATTGAAACTTGACTACAGTTTGTCCCCCTGTACAAAAATTAATTCAAAATAGATTAAAGACCAAAATATATGATCTAAAACAATAAATTACCTAGAAAAAAACATAGGTTCTAAAATTATGGACCTTGGCCATAGAGAATAATTTATGAATTTGACCCTAAAGGCAAGGTAAGTAAAGCTAAAAATAAATAAATTGGACTATATCAAACTAATAACTTCTGCACAGCAAAAGAAACTTACAACAAAATTAATAGGCAGCCAAATAAATGGGAGATGATATTTGCAAACAATAGCACAGATAAGAGGTTAATATCCAAAATATATAACAGGGGTTGGGAACCTATGGCTTGCGAGCCAGATGTGGTTCTTTTGATGGCTGCATCTGGCTCGCAGACAAATCTTTAATAAAAAAATGATAACATTAAAAATAGAAAACATTCTCATGTATTACAATCCATTTATTTCCAACCGCTCATGTTCATGGTTGCGGGTGGCTGGAGCCAATCACAGCTGTCCTCTGGGACAACACCAAATTTTTATTAGATAATGCATAACATACACGGGTCATTGTAAGGCTCTCACAGAATTACATTTTAAAATATGTGGCATTCATGGCTCTCTCAGCCAAAAAGTTTCCCGAACCCTGATACATAAAGAACTCACAAAGCTCAGTAACAAGTAAGCAAGCAATTCAATTAAAAAATTGGGAGATGAGCAGACATTTCTTCCAAGAAGACATACAAATGGCCAACAGATATATAAAAAGTTGCTCATCTTCATTAGCTATTCAAGAAATGCAAATCAAAAGTATAATTAGATACCACCCCACACTTTTGAGATTGGCAGGTATGTAACAAGACAGGGAATAACAAGTGTTGGAGGGGCTGAGGAGAAAAAAGAACCCTTATTCACTGTTTGTAGAAATGTAAACTGGTACAGTCAGTATAGAAGAATGTATGGTGCTTCATCAATAAATGGAGAGTAAATCTTCCATTTGACCCAGTAATTCCTCTACTAAGTATTTACCCCAAAAACTAAAAAATTTAGTACATAGAGACACATGAATCCCCATGTTCATTGCAGCATTGTTCACAGTAGCCAAGACATGGAAACACCAAACTGTCCTTTGATAGAGGGTTGGATAAGGAAGATGTTGTACATAGAACAATGGAATACTACTCAGCCATAAGAAATGATGGCATAGTATCATTTACAACAATGTGTATTGATTTTGAGAACATTATACTGAGTGAAATAATTATATCAGAAAAAATTAAAACTATATGATTTCACATATAGGTGGGATACAAGATTAAGATTCATGGACATAGTTAAGAGTGCAGTGGTTACCAGAAGTAGTAAGAAGGGGTGAAAGGAGGGAGTTGGGGGAAGAGAGTAAAGAATGACAGATATCAGGTGTCGGAAATGGTTTGACTTAGAGTGATGGTTATACAACATAATTGACTGTTCAAATGCTGTGGCAATGTTTACCGGAAATCTATGTCTTCTTATTGATCAATGTCACCTAGTTTTCTAAATAAAGATAATTTATTATAAAAATATTTCTCACCAAACACAAGTCCTAGACCAGATGGCTTCCCAGGTAAATTGTACCAAACATTTAAAGAAGAATTATCATCTATTTTTCTCAAACTATTTTAAAAAACTTAAGACTAGTAAAAATGTCCAAGCTTATTTTAAGAAGCTTGTATTACTCTGATTTTAAAACTGGTCAAAGATATTACAAAATAAAATATAGGCCAATGTCTCTGATAAACATTTATTTAAAAGTTCTAACAAAATATTAGCACAGTGAATTCAGTCATATATTAGAAAGACCATATACCTTGATCAGTGTTATTTATTCCAGGGATGCAAAGTGGGTTTAATATCTGCAAATTAATATCATACACAAAATAAAGAAAATAAAGAATGAAAATCATTGATGACAAAAAGCATGTGATGAAATCTGGCATTCATTTATGATAAAAAAAATACACCCTTTGCAAAGTGGGAATGGAGGAAATATATATCACCATTAAAAAGGCCATAGATTGCAAGTTCACAGCTAATGTAAACAATGGTGAAAAGCTAAAAACATTATTCTTCCAATCAGAAACATGATAAGGGTGTTTACTTTCACCTCCTCTATTTAACATACTATTGGTTGTCCCAGCCATAAAAATTATGCAAGAAAATAAAATAAAAGACACCCAAACTAGAAAGGAAGTAAAACTGTCATTATTTGCTGATGACATGATATTGCTTGCAGAATACCCTTGATTCTATCAAAAAACTTTTAGAACTGATAAATAAATTCAGTAAAGCAACAAGTTACAAAATTAATATTCAGAAATCAGTTGCATTTTTTTTTTGGTGACACAGGCAGAGAGATATATATAGAGAGGAACAGATAGGGACAGACAGACAGGGAGGGAGAAAGATGAAAAACATCAATTCTCCATGTGGCACCTTAGTTGTTCATTGATTGCTTTCTCATATGTGCCTTGACCAGGCGGCTACAGCAGACTGAGTGACCCCTTGCTCAAGCCAGCGACCTTGAGGTTTTGAACCTATGTCCTCTGTATTCAGTCCAATGCTCTATCCAGTTCACCACCACCTGGTCAGGTTCAGTTACATTTTTATATACCAATAACAAAACTATGAGAAAAGAAACTTAAAAATTATTTATTCACTTACAATTGCATTAAAAAATATCTAGGAATAAATTTAATCAGGGAGGTAAAAGACCTTTACTCAGAATATTATAGAACATTAAAAAGAAATTAAAAATGAAACAAATAAATAAAAAGCTTACGGATAGGAAGAATTAACAGCATTAAAATGTCCATATTACCCCTAGTAATCTGTAATTTAATCCAATCTCTATCAAATAGCAATAAAATTTTCAAAGAGGTCAAACAAATTATACTCTATATGTGACAACAAAAGACCTCATATAGCTAAATAAATCTTCAGAAATAAAAAACAAATTTGGAAGTATCATGCTTCATGATATCAAACTATACTACAAGATCATAGTTGTCAAACAGCGTGGTACTAGAATAAACACAGACACACAGGTCTGTGGAACAGAATGAAGAACCAAGAAATAAACTTACACCTATGAATTCAATCAGTCTATGGAAAAGGGGGCTAAAATATACAATGGGGTTAAAACAGTCTTTTCAATAAATGATGTTAGAAAAACTAGACAGATACATGAAAAAAGTGAATCTACTAGACCATGCATAGTCAACATACAACATACAGCCCACGGGCTGGATCCAGCCCGCATAAAGAGTTTATGCAGCCCACAATTAAATTTTTAATATTCTCCACTACTTTAAAAGCTCAGCTCCTCAGAAGGGGAAGCATCTTTGATTATTGGAAATTGAGATATTTAAGAAGATAGTGAGATGCAAAAAAGAGTTCCACATGTGACTAATCTAGGGTTAACTTCCAATAATTCATTGAATGGATTTGCGATACTTCTTTATTTTTATTTATTTATTTATTTTTTTCTGAAGCTGGAAACGGGGAGAGACAGTCAGACAGACTCCCGCATGCGCCTGACCGTGATCCACCCGGCACGCCCACCAGGGGCGACGCTCTGCCCACCAGGGGGCGATGCTCTGCCCCTCGGGGGCATCACTCTGTTGCGACCAGAACCACTCTAGCGCCTGGGGCAGAGGCCAAGGAGCCATCCCCAGTGCCTGGGCCATCTTGGCTCCAATGGAGCCTCCGCTATGGGAGGGGAAGAGAGAGACAGAGAGGAAGGAGGGGGGGGGGTGGAGAAGCAAATGGGTGCTTCTCCTATGTGCCCTGGCCGGGAATTGAACCCAGGTCCCCTGCACGCCAGGCCGACGCTCTACCGCTGAGCCAACCGGCCAGGGCAACTTCTTTATTTTTTTTAAAAATTCCAATATAAAGATTTACAACGTTTGTACTCATCTGTACTTGATATGAACTGTTTGACACTAGCGGCAATGTGAAACCAACATTCTCTTAGGTGGAGTTTGCCAGTGTGCACCCAAGGTCAAACAATTCATTATTTTTGTGGTCAAGTGTGCTAAATCAAGTGGCATTGTAGCATAGACAATATGCAGCTGATAACTGAAAACATGTCCAGGCTGTTTGTAAAACGAAATAATTGTTTTATTTGCGATATAACCCCTTCAAGCTCTTTCTATTAATTAAATATTGTTTCAATTGATGTGATATAGTTTGGATATTTATACAGTATGCAATTATATTTTTATTAAAATAATATTGTATATTAAAAATGTTTTTCACTCACATTTATTCATAAACAAGTTACTTAATAAAATTTTGTTTACTTAAATGAATTATTTTTGTATTTAACATTTTTTAATTTTAATATTTCGTCCAGCCTGTGAAAAAATTTTTCTTTCTAATCTGGCCTGGGGGCAAAAACTGTTGGCCATGTCTATACTAGACCATTTTCTTACACCATACACAAGAACACACTAAAAATAGATTTAAGACTTAACCATAAACTTGAAATCATAAAATTCATGGAAAAAAACAAAGGCAGTAAACTTTCTAATATTAGTGTAATAATATATTTTTGGAAATCCCACCTTGGGCAATGGGAACAGAAAAAATAGTAAACCAATGCCACTAATAAAACTGATTTTTTTTTTTTTTTTTGCACAGCAAAGGAAACCTTCAGCCAAATTAAAAGATAAAATTCTGACTAGAATATATTCACAAATGATGCATACAATGAGGGATTAATATTTTAATATATAAATACTTATACAACTCAACACCAAAAAGGACAATTTGATTAAAAAAATGGACAGAGAACATGAATAGACATTTCTCCAAAGAGTACATAGTGATGGCCAACAGATACATAAACAGAAGCTTAATGTCACTAGTTATTAGAGAAATGCAAATTCAAACCACAATGAGATATATTACCTTACACAACTTGGAAGGTCTTGATGTGTAGAAAAGCAGACTCTTGTGCACTAAAGATGGAATTGCAAATTGGTGCCTTCACTTTGGAAAACAGGATTAGGATTCCTCAAAAAATTAAAAATATAGCTACCATATGACTAAGCAATCCTACTTCTGGAAATTTATCTGAAGAAACCTATTGTAAAACACTATTTTTCAAAAAGATATGTGAATCTTTATGTTCATTGAATCATTATCTATAATTGCTTAAGTGTCCATCAATAGATGATTTAATAAGGAAGTTGTATATACATATAAAATGGACTATTACTCAGGCATTAACAAAATGCAATTTTATCATTTGCAACAACATACAAGGTTCTAGAGTTTATTATGCTAAGTGAAATACGTCAGAGAGAGAAACACAAATGTCATATGGTTTCACTTATACATGGAATCTGAAAAACAATAATAACAAAGAAAACAGCCACAAAGTCATAGATACAGAGAAAAAACAGGGTTGTTAGGTGGGAAGGATATCGGGATTGCACAAAAATCTTGAAGGGATTAAAAAATACAAATTGGTAGTTACCAAATAGTCCCCTGGATGTAAAGTACAACATACAGAATATAGTCAAAAAAATTATAATAACTATGGACAGTATCAGAGGGTATTCAACTTATATCATGGGGGTATTCAGGGGAATCACATTATAGTTATATAATGTCTAACCACTATGCAGTGCACCTGAAAGTAATATAATATTGTATGTCAATTGTAATTTAAATTATTTAATTTAGAAAAGAAAAAATATATGAGTGGATTTGCAGTTAAAACCTGTATTTTTCAAGGGTCAACTGTATATGACAGTTGATTTTATATCATGGGTATTATTATCACTAGTTTATAGAGGAGGAATCAAGGCTAAGGAGGAGTGAATAATTTTTGCTTGCTTACATATCTAGTAAGTAGTAGAGGCAGAGTTTAAGCTCAAGGTCTTTCTGACACCAAACTGTACATTTCTTCTTCACCACTAGGCTGCCTTGAAAGCCATAGAAAAGATATGCTGAATGGAAATAAGGAAAAGAGGCCTGCAAGTGCAGAGGAAGGAAAAAAACTGGAGTTGATAAAAAGGAGTAGGAGTTTTAAAAAGAGCAACACAGATAAAATTAATCAGGAAGTGATTGTCCTTTTTTTTATCTTAACTTCTTAATTATGCCAGAAAAGGAGACTGTACAGAAAGGGTGAAGTCGCTGTTGCATTATTTGTTTATGTGGTCACATATTAATCAATTCCATTTAAAGTCTCTAAACATCTAGATTGCATCATCACACATGCCTCAAAAAAACAATCCTTCCTATGAAGACCATATTAAGGGTACAGCAAGAGGGAGAGGAATGAAAACCAAAAATTATAATCGCAATATCTTATCTTTGCTACATGCTTTACAGTTTACAAAGCATTTTCTCATAAATCATTACTATCAGTACATCTCTGAAGGAGATAAAATAAATGTTATTAATGTAATTTTAAACACAGTGGTATTAAAGGTAGAAAATTTAAGTGACTTACTTAAAGGTCACAAAGTAGAAGGCAAATCTTGGGCTATAATTTAGACGTTCTGATCACTTGTGCAGGGCTTTTTTCTAGAGAGGTATTTAAAAAAAAAGATTCATGAACAATCCAAGTATCTACATCACTTTTGTAACAAAATAGACTTTTCAAAACTTTGGTGGGTCTTTTGATCGTCTCCTTTGGGTACACAATCTTACCTGCTTCAGAAAGTTGATCCCTCTTCGTACTTTAAAAAATTAATCAGTTCATGAAGTAAAAAAAAAAATTACCTTTAATAAAAGTAAAAATACATAGATTAACCCTGTTTTTACTATTGAAGCTAATAATGTCACTGTGAGTTGATTTGTTCATTTTATTATGGACTCTGTGATTTGAGGGATAACAAGGAGAGAAATTCTAAACATATAATTTTTTAATTCATGATGATCTGGGTACTGAGTCAACTGTGTGTCTCCAATAAAATGATCAGCTACTTTTCTAAGAGATAAAACTCTTTAGGTCAAATAGAAGTCATATAATAGCACAGAATAGTATATTTCAGTGGCTCTCACCTATATCTGCTACTGTAGGACTTGAACATGCCCCTATAAGACCTTATCCCTTTATTCTTTACAGTTTTGAGAATATCTTTGATGTACCTACAAATGCATCCTGTTAGCTGTCCCATTGAAGCCATCATTTTCTTCCTGCTTTGCTGAGATGTCTTATGGCCTGTTATTAATGTGATGCAGACAATGTCCACTAGGGATGCTAGACTTTAGATGCTTGATAAAGGTGCCATACCTCTTGGTGATACTTGTGAATGTCTAAGTTTCAGGTGACTAATGCTTGGTTCTCCAGGGCACTAATATCTGTCTCCTTGCGTAGAGAGGCTGCCAAAATCTCTAAAGCAAACAATAAACCTACAGTGGCTGAATTTGTCTCTCTGAACTTTGTGCTACAACATTACAAAGTGAGCTTTCCTGAGATTTCCAAAGTCTTTTAGACATTCAGGTGATACATTTCTTTTTGTTTTCACTCAGAGGCCCATCCTGAAGGGCCCAGGAATGAGTGCTTAGGTACTGGGTTATAGTGTACTTGTGGCCCAACACCTACTTATTTAATCATCACTCCTCACTTATGGTGAGACATTGCTCTCATCCATTCCCTCTCTTTCTCTATTGTCAGTTTCCTTCCAGGAAGCTCCTTAGATTCTATGCAAAGATCCTCATGGGGCCCCACTTCCTCAGCCATGTTCTATTTTTCTCCTCTTCCAAGGAGACTTTGAAGCAAAACATTTTTAACAAGTTGAAGTTATGCAAGTTTATGCTTCTTTTTAGTAACTTCCTATTAACCACTATAAATTTATCAGAGTTTTTTTATATCATTCATTATCCCTCTCAGTTATTAAAAAAGTTTTTACTACCTAAGGAGTCCAGTGGCCACAGTGTGATTACACTAGGGGAATGAAAAACACCTTTCCAATAAAGTTAATAGTAGGATAACTTCAGAGACCCAAAGGTACAAAAACACACTTATGAGTCATGATGAGTTCAAAAGGAAAACATTAAGATGAAATCATGGAGCATCATGAGAAGGGTTATTCAAACCACCATGTCAAAGGCTGATTAACAGTAGTCCCCAGTTGGCCTGATCACCAGGGAGTCTTACTGATAAAATTATTTTAGCTCCTGAGATAGTAACCCTGAAACAGAGAAATGTTTTGCTTCTGAATAGGAATCATAAAGGTAGGGGGATGGTGACAGCAAGAATAAAGAGTCATATTCATGGAAGGATATGAAACGTGTAACCTGATGTTGTTTATTCATTTTCAAATCCTCAATAAAAAATTTATACTTATTTTAAGTCATTAGTGTGACAACATTCTAAGTAATTTTTTTATAGTTGCGTAAGTAATAATGCTATAATATAAGGGAAGGTCATTCTAGAGTATTTAAAATATTATTTCCTTATCTCTCAACTTTTGAGTTAATATTTTCAATAAACATGTTGTATAATCTGCTATGTAGGAAACTTTGAATAGCTTAACTTTTTATAGTAACTTAATAACATTTTGAATTTCTTATTGTAAATGTTTCTTCCTTGGATCCAGTTGATTTAACACATTTGCATTGTTTATATTTTCTTTCATTCCTTTATTTTAGAGTTTAAAGTGAGAGAGAATTTATTAGTAAATCAGTGAGACAGAGTGGCTACTCCGCAAGCAAAAGCAGCCTGCCTACTTCTTTTAAATAAGCTTTCTTTCTTTTCTCTGTAAGAAACAAGCTAACAGTGTGCAGTATATATAGGAAATGATGCAAACCCTACAGTGAGGCTGAGGGGTATTTGTGTGCTACATAAGAGCACATTATTTAAAAGGGTGACATTCTGTTTCTGAATACTATAAATATGTCATCACTCTAATGAAATAATAATGAGGCATATGTGACTGTGTATTTGTTACCACGGTAACAAATTATGACATCATAAGCAAAATGACTAACCTAATTCTAGGCAACTTCTGGACAAAGAACAAATTTCATATATATTAAGTTATTTCTGACTCCCACAGCTGAAATAACATTTAAAAAATTAAATGCAATAAAATGATTTAGAAGTAAATATAATGATAGTGAATGGCTGCAGGATCTTCTTAAGTTTTAACCAAGTAGGACATTCCTCTACAGAGTCATGCTATCTTACACAAACAGAGTTTTTGCTAAAAATCCAATTAGAAAGCTGAACATGATTTTGTGGAACACCTACCTTTAGGTGTTGTTCAGAGAAAGAGCTGGAGAATTTGGGTAGGAGTCAGGAAATTTACTGTAGGAGAGTAAGAAAACAGATACTATGGCTCTCAGCCATGAAAAGAAAGTGAGTTGCAGGAGTTTGGATATGGCCAGGATAGCCAGTCTTGTATTTCTATTGGTCATAGAAATACACAGATCCAGACTAAAGAGAGAGTATGTTGCAAGAGGTTAATTGTAATAGAAGGAAAGGAGCACCAAAGAGAAGAGGTGGAGAGAAAATAAATGTAAATCTCAACCTGAGACTCATCTCCCTGTGATATTTAAGAGTTCATCATGGAACTTGACTGGGTGACTCAGTGGATAGTTTTCTTCCTGGTGCACCAAAGTCACGGATTCCATTCCTAGTCAGAACACATAGGAGAACAATCAATAAATGCATAACTAAATGGAACAATTAAGTGGAATGAGTTGATGCTTCTCTCTCGCTCCTTTCCCTCTCTCTTTCTCTCTCTCAAATCAATGGAAACATTATAAAATAGTATAATAGTTCATTATTAACACTGATACTTGAATTTTCTTTTTCTTTTTTTTAAGTGAGAGGAGGAGAGACAGAGAGACAGACTCCCACATGTGCCCACCTCACAAGCTCCTAAAGGTGGGTGCTCTGCCCTTCTATGGCTGTTGCTCAGCAACTGAGCTATTTTTAGTACCTGAGGCAGAGGCTCCTTGGGGCAACTTGTTGAGCCAATAGAGCCATGGCTCGAGAGGGGAAGAGAGATGGGGGAGAGGCTGGGGGAAAGAAGCAGATGGTTGCTTCTTCTCTATACTATGACTGGGAATCAAACCTGGGATATCCACATGCCAGGCCAATGTTCTACTGCTGAGCCAACCAACCAGGGCCTGAATTTTATGAATTATTAGGCCCTTCTTCATAGTGCAAGGTCTCTCTGTCTCTCCTCAAAATCTTCACCAGTTATTTTTTGGATTTTCAGAGAGAGTGTCATCCAGGTTCAGAAATAAATGTACTTACGTTTCTCTAGAAAGTTCAGTTGGCTTTGTAGGATTTGCTGTCCTAAATTTAATGGAGGGAAGCACGTATTAAAGGCAAGATTGTTTGTGTCTTAATGAGAATATGATCTCCCTGGTCTTACCAGCTCACCTACTTTCTGTTGACATGTAGGCTTGTCACTGTTTCTCCACAATCCTCAGGGGTGCCAGTTTTGCAAGGCAGAGTGAGATGGTGTGGAAGAAAATGTCTGTACTTATGCTCAGATATTCGTATAATTTCTCAAGAAAACGGCTGGTATCCACCTTTTCAAGGTGTTCAAAATAGTCCAAAGTAGAGTGAGATATTGTGCCATATTACATTATCTGAGTCTCTCCACCTGTCTCTCTGGCACCTATGTGCAGCCCTCTCCCTGCGTATTCTTAGAAAAGACACTCATCATACATATATACCATGTATAGAAACCTAGGCTTCAGTGAGTGAAGATGGTGGGATTGAAGTTGACCCTGGAACTACTAACTCAATCTCTATTTAAGCATAACAAACTCTATGGTTACTCTGATACTTTATACTTCACCATCAAAGCAAATGATTCTTTTCCTAGCTCCAAATCCTAATGTGGCTGTTACTATTCTGTAATCCATAGATACATCTAGGTTTACTGTTGTTAATTTTTGGGAAGCACAATACTTTCTTTTTTTTATTTAGAAAATTAAATTTAATATGGTGACATTGATCAATAAGAGTACATAGGTTTCAGGTAAATATCTTTATAACATTTGACCTGTTGATTGTGTTGTGTGCCCATCACCCAAAGTCAAATCACTCTCTGTCATGACATACTTGTCCCTCTTTACTCCCCTCCAGCACAACACCCTTCTGGTAGTAACCACTTCACTTTAATCTATGTCCATGAGCCTCAGTTTTACATCTGACCTATGTGTGAAATCATATAGTTCTTAACTTTTTTTGATTTACTTATTTCACTCAATATAATGTTTTCAAGGTCCATCCATGTTGTTATAAATGGCACTATGTCATCATTTCTTATGACTAAGTAGTATTCCATTGTATATAGGTACCACATCTTCTTCATCCAAACCTCTATCAAGGGATACTTTGTTTGTTTTCATTTCTTGGCCACTGTGAATAGTACTGCAATAAACATGGGGCTGCATGTGTCTTTATGTACCAATATTTTTTAGTTTTTTGGTAGATATCTTGTAGAGGGATTGCTGGGTCATATGGTATTTCTATTCTAAGGTTTTGGAGGAACCACCATATTTACTTCCATAATGGCTGTATTGGTTTACATTCCAAACAGCAGTGAATGAAGGTTCTTTTTTCTCTCCAACCTCTCCAACACTTGTTATTTTCTGTCTTGTTGATAATAGCCAATTTAACAGTTTTGAGTTTTGATTTGCATTTTCATTGTAGTTTTGATTTGCATTTCTTTAATAGCAAGTGAAGTTGAGCCTCTTTTCATATATCTATTGGCCATTTGTATGTCCCCTTGGGAGAAGTGTCTGTTCAGGTCCTGTCATTATTTTTTAATTAGATTGTTTGCTTGTTTGTTGCTAAGCTTTGTGAGTTCTTTACATATTTTGGATATTAACCTTTTATTAGAGTTGTTTATAAATATCATTTTCCATTTGGTTGTCTGCCTTTTTGTTTTGTTGTTGGTTTCTTTTGCTGTGCAGATTTTTAGTTTGATATACTCCCATTTAAATTGCTTTTTTTATATACTGATAACCCTAAGTAAGGTCGTGGGTTCAGTACAAATATTAGTGTGTTAGTGAATTATAATTTATAAATTTGTTAGTACTTGTTTGCTGGGATACCTAAATATCTTTTTTCACAAAGGACTTGGTGCCACCTAGTCTGTGTGTTAAAGACACAGGTGAACACTTGGATTTGATGATGTAAAATCCTAATATATGTTAGTTTTATGCTAAGAGGCCTACTAGGCTTGATTTTAAATTCTCGCCCAAGTAGTAAAATGAACTCACACATTGTGGCAATTATATGTGTCTCCTTTCTGAATCCAAAAATTTATTGCAAAATAAATCTAACCTTAAATGATGGTATTTACTGATTAGTTTGTGAAAGAAGCCTAATTTGTTTAGGTTTAAATATAAGGAAAGCCTATACTGTTCTCACCTCGGGCCCTAACAAATAAAAAAAGGAAAAAAAAGTCAATGGCCCAGTTATTGAAATCATCTTATCTAGAAGCCTCAACTGCAGGCTAGATACTATTGAGACTTTGGCATAGAAATTCCAAGAGTTTCTTACTGTTTTTCTACTTCCTGTGGTTGGTCCACAGGGTTTTGTGGAAGCAAGTGCTTTAAGTGGAGTCTTATATTGCTGTTCAACTCCTTATCTTTACGGCTGAGAAAATACTCATTGGACTTAAATAACTTGTCTAAAATTATTTCATTGTGACTGACTAACAATCTCAGAGTTTCTCTTCTTTTGTTTTTCCTTCTTCCAGGGGTGTCCATCATTCTGCAACACCCCCAACCAACCCATGTGAACAGATGATCATCCTGCTTTCCTTCTAATATATTTTTTTCCTAGCATGAATAAAATATTTATAAAAATATTTAGGTCATGTCTGCCTAGCAATGATGTTCTTCATTAATCTGAATATATACATTTATTTATCTTTAGAAGTTTTATTGTTATTTTTCTATTTGTGCAAGTACAGTAATAAAAAGAATGGTAACTTTAAGGAGCCAAGTCAAGAGTATTCAGTAACAAAAAATTAAAAATCTGCAGTTATTTAACCATCATCATTACTTAAAAAAAATCCACAAGCAGAGTCCTGTGAGTAATTATATTGTGTCTTTGAGGTTCACTAAGTGTTAGATGAGCAAAGTCAGCAAAAAAAAAATGCTTTCACAGGCTGCCAAGCCAATAGTGTACCACTGGGCATGTGTGGCTCTCTCCTTTGGAAAATATCTTTCAGACAGTGATGAAAATGTAAACCACATAAACCACTTGGTTTCTAAGAGAACAAGTTTTAAGAAACTATAAAGTTTTAATTTTCCTATCACAACAAAACTTTTCAAAGAAAAAAATTTAAATTATAAGAATACTGAGGATAGAATGAATAAGGAAGACTTTTAAAAATAAAATAAATGTCTAGTTTAATCATGAAAGACTTGGTTGCCCAACACAGGACTGGTGTTATAAAGTAGTCTTCTTCCTCCTTTTCTACCTCATAACTCCTTTTCAGAAAACCCTAACACTGAGCCAGAGCTTTCAGATGAAAGGTCCCTGCAAGTTTTATTCCTGGAGCATAAGCATAATATTCACAATATTTTACATCTCTACTTCCAGAGCATAAATATTGTGAACTCTATTAAAAGTGAAATTCTGCTGTTAATAATATCAACTGATTTTAAATCCTCCTTGAGCTTAGGGTTTCCTAAAAAATTTAGCATGACAGCATTTGTACACTTCAAGGGTCAAAGAGAAAAGTTATAGAACTGAGAATTTGGACACATAGAAATATTTTGTTCATTTTCTCATATTGAGTGGAACTAATACAGCCAGCAGACCCTAGTTCATCACACTTGGAAATAATTTTTTTTCATTTTCTGTTGCATGAGGTTTTAAAATTGTTTCTATATATTTCTGCATTGCTGATTCCAAATCTGAAATCCATTTTTGGGTGCATGCTCTAGTTTTTATGCAATTTTAATTTCTTTTTGTTACAGTTAATGGCATGCATTGGTTTTTAAATTGGAGTTAAAGGGCATTGACTCTTGGATTGAACATAACCACAAGGCATTTAATGTTTTACAAACATCACTTTTACATAATTGTAGTTGTTTTCAAATGTAAAAAATTATTATCTGATAAAAACATCCTCTTATTTTGTTTTAAGATTGAATCATGGCTTCTTTGAGTAGGCATAAATGTAAGAATAGTCCTGACACCTACTGTTATATATATGACTGTTACACACTTCAACATCAAAGGCACAATATTTCATCATTTGTGACATGTGTGTATATTGCCTATTTTCAAGTTCCCCTTGGCGATCAAGACAAGAATTGAGCTCCTCATATTGTGTGTCATAATTGTGAGGAAATGCTTTGTGACTGGACAAAGGGAAGACGCAAAGGAATGCCTTTTGGTATTCCCATGCTTTGGCATGAACCTAAGGACCACAGCAGTGACTGTTATTTCTGTCAGATCCATACAAAGGGCATCAGCAAGAAAAAACGGTATATGATTGCATATCCTAATATTTCTTCAGCAATATGACCTATCCCACACTCTGAGACACTCCTGGTTCCAGTTTTCAATGGTTTTATTTCTTCTAAGGATGAAGGAAGTGAACATGGTGGTCAATTATATTTTGCTAAGATGCATGAGGAAAATGGTTGTAGAATCTGAAGGGTCTTCTGATGCCAAGCAGTCATTAACCCCTCAGCAGTTTAGCCAACCTGAATTAAATGACCTAGTAAGGATGACATAAAAATTGTCCTGGACTTTCTGAAGTATGAGGAGCATAACTGGATTATTTGTGTGAATCTTAAAATGGTAAATTTCCTGCTAGGACAACAGAGAGGTTTCACAAAGTATCCTTGCTTTCTGTGTTTGTGGGACAGCAGAGCTCGGGAGAAACACTGTACACAGAAGGAGTGGCTGAAACGTGAAGCTCTGGAAGTAGAGATGTAAAATATTGTGAATGAACCCGTAGTTAATTGAGACAGGATCATTCTTCCCCCACTTCACATCAAACTTGGCTTAATGAAGCAGTTTGTTCAGGCTTTGAATAAAGTGAATGCTTTCAACATATTATTTTTTCTTTTCTTGCCTTGTCTTTCAAGAAGATAAAAGCAGGTATATTTGATGGACCTCAAATTTAAACCCTCATACGTGATGAAGAATTTTTCAGGGAGATGAATAAGGAGGAGAAAGCAGCATGGCAGTCTTTTGTGGCAGTTACAAAGAATTATTTTTCTGGCAACAAAAAAGCAGAAAACTATGAACTTCTGGTTCAAAGGATGCTATTGGCTTTCCGTGACATTGTATGTAGATTAAGCATTAAGATTTACTTCCTGAGCAGTCACTTTGATAAGTTTCCCGAAAATCTTGGAGTTGTTAGTGATGAGCAGACTACTGCTGAAGCATCAAATGAGATTGTCCTCAACAAGCACACAAATGCAAGAGTTACAAATGCAAATTTTTGCCTGAATAGAACTGACATCAAAGCCAAATGACTGTGAAAAGTAGCATCTGATTCTCCTTTATACCACTATGCCTCCCACTCACCCCTATCATGTTGTATCATAAAGAAGTCTAGATTTTTCAGGGTTAAACTTTTATTTTGAACCACAATTTTTTGCAAACTCAGAGTTAATCTGAATATTTTCAAATCCACTTCAAAGAGTCCCAGGAAATTCTGTATTGACTCACAAATTTTTCCAAGGCCAAAGCCAAAAATCATTCCTAAGGTCAAGAATGTTTGCAGTTTGTCATATCTGATTAGTTTTTCAACTTTTCTGTGGTTGTTGAAGTTCTGATTTAATCAGTTCCTGGTTTTCCCTAGTTAGCATCCCAAGTCAAATGAAGGCAACATTTATTATAATTATATTCTTCCATTAATAATAATTTTTTCCTGTGACTTTTTGTACCTCTTTCATTTAAACTCTTATCCCAGGGTCTGTTTCATGGGGCAATTCACTTTCAAAAGTACTATATGGAGTCCTCTATTGCTACTTATTTTTTATATGTCTTAGTTATGTAGTCGAGAATTAGAACTTTGTGTTTCTTAATGTGGTGCTTATTATTTACAATAATGTCCAGCAGTATGCAAATGTTTCATGATTATGTATTGATTCAATTGAAGGAATAAAGGCATCTATCAATTAATTTAGTTTAAGGTCAGCAACTACATACATAGTCACATGCCAGGGTAGAAATAAATTGTTAGCACAATTTTACATCAAACATATTTAATCAAAGAGGCAACTTTTCCTAAGTAGAGAGCAAGAACTATTGTGATTAGTCTAGACATATATACGATGTATATTCTACATTATGTGTGGACTACTGCCTTTGCTTAAAACAATAAGCACTCAGTAATTTTCCTTTAGTGGAAATATGCTACTGAATAGTCTTAAGCTTATTTGAAAACACAATTCCTGAAACTTTCAGAAGTAACCTTAGCAGAGCTATCATATTATAACTGTGATGTAGGCTCCAAGTTAGACATCACTTGGGTTCACCAATATCTGCTTCTTCATTTCTTCCGAGTTCATAAGAGACTGCACTTTCCAACTTTGTGGCTGAGGGATTAGTTCTGGGTCAATGCAAGTGGCCTGAAATATTTATTTACCAGTGTAACATCCTCCTCTCATTTTCATTTTTATGATAATCAAGGAGGCCATATTTAGCTTCAAGATGTGTCCACTTTCCATCCAGACAAGGTGGAAGACTGGGTTTGCAGTGGGCTTTACATAAAAAGAAAGAAATTATTTATGTGTTAAACCACAAAAGTTTTGAGGTTGTTTGTTCCTCAGCATAACCTACTTTAACATAAAGCCCTGACTAGGATTACTATAGATATGGGAAATACCTCTCCAAAGGATCAGGAAATGAAAAATAGTCTGTATGAATGGTGCCACTGTGCCAGTGGCTTTGAACATGCATTTAAGTTATATAATGTTAGTAATGTTAATAAAGATCATTCAAATTGCATGAAACAATAATCTGGGCTAAAGGGCAAATATATATTTGGTGAAATGCCACATATTTTGCAAGAACAAAAATGGTATAAGCCTATGTAAAGTTATATAGTACTGAAATTACATACTAGTAACCTCATATATTTTATAATCTACAGATAGAATGTCACCATCAAGGGACCAGACTCTCACAATGATGAAACTTTTGTGAACATAGTTCTCTACCTCTTCACAAAATGTATGTGATTCCCATGTATGTAGATTAGGAAGAGTAACTCAGTGTGTGTCAGTCTGAAGGAGAACATTCGGTTTATTGGTGACTGGAATTTTTAAATAAGTTACCATATTAGCTGTTCAACTTATTGATTCTATTTAGTTTCAGGGTGATTCTCTTCTGAGTGAAACCATGTTGTGTCACTCCTGCTGTATATTCAATTTAAGCTAAGTCAGTGTTTGATGAGTATTCATTTTAGGCACCAAATGATCTAGTGTTCTGAAAGGACCTTGAAGCAATGAACTTGCATTGCACTTAAGCACTTAGATAAAAGTTTCTCAAGTCTGACACTTTTGACATTTTAAGCCAGATAATTCTTTTTCATAAGAGACTGTCCTATGTATTGTAGTATTTGTGGTCTCTACCCACTAGATGCTATTAGCTCCCCTAATTATAATAGTCAAAAATGTTTCCAGACATTGCTGTCTCCTAATGAAGCAAAATCACCCTGTTGAGATTTATTGACTGTGAGTGATAATATGTAAGGGAAAGAAATTACTTGATTTTACTACACACTGTATAATAAAAAAGATGAAAAAATTAAGTCTTCAAATCAAATGGTACCAATCAGTATAATAAAAGAACAGGAAAGGTAACTAGAATGCTTCATGGAAGGAGAAGGGAATGACCTCTGCTCTATAACAGACAGCACTTCCAGGTTGAACTAAGTGCTTATAAAGCTAGTATCACTAAACTATTTTTGGAGCCAACTTTTATGTTTGCATAAAAATACATTTGTATTATTTTCATTTCTTGAGGTACATTGAGGATGCAGAATGGTAGCTTCTTATTTCTCCTTTGGTTATACATTTCATTTTCCCTACTTCTGAGTGCTTAGATGCAAATTAGATACTTTTCTGATGTTCATCATAATATTTACTTTTTTTCTTCTCTTCTCCTCTCCTGATTCTTTGATTTCTTCTGTGCCTCCATCCTCCTCCCACAACCCATTAGAGCATAAGAAAAATGACAGTGGCAACAATAGTGAACGTTGGTTGTTTATTTATCTATACTCACTCTCCTTCTCCCCTTCCTAATGACACCCAAGTTTTCCTTTGATTCTTTAGCAACAATAATTTTGGGTAAGATTTACTCCTCCAGACCATTCCCTGGGTGAAGTTGAACCAGTCTTAACCAGAGTATAATTTTATTGCAGTGGGTCCAGTTGTCAGTTCAAAAATTGTTCTATAACCCATAATAAGCCAATTAGCAATTAACTTTGTCCTAGTTAAAGTGATTGGTTCAGGAATTAGAAATTGAATGTAGTGAAACAAAATAGAATGAAGGCCAGAAATTTTGAATTAGTTGGGAAAACTGAAAGTCTGTCTTCTTCTAGAAAATGTGGTATGAGGTAATAGAAACTAAAACAGTTTTGCATATTAAAATGCAGGAACCCACAGGTGTACCTTACACATGGAATTAAGGAAGAGCCATTAGAGTTTAAGAGAAAAGGAGGCTGTGCTTTGCCCCCTCTCCCTCAACTCTATTGACCAGTTGACTGAGGGGAAAAAAACCTTAGCCCTGGTTAACAGATGGTTCTGTACAATATGTTAGTACCAGCTGAAAGTAAAATGGACTTCTCTGACATTATAGTGCTAAATAGGAGTGTCAGAGACATAGGGCAAAGGAAATACTCCCAGAGAGCAGAACTTAGAACAATAATTTTGTTGTTCACTTTTTATAGATGACTATATGTCCAAAAGAGTACATATATCTATACTACTGTGGTTAATAATCCATGCTGGTTTGTCTGAGTGGTCAGGGAATTAGATGAGACAAGACTGAGGGATGATGATAAGGAAGTCTTTTGAAGAGACACATGGATAGATGTCTTGGAATGGGCACAGAACATAAAGACATTTTTGTGCCATGGGAATGCCCGAACAGAAAGCACTCACTGAACAGTGGGCTGTCTGGGATTATATGGCAACATGCCACAAGGTTAAGATTGTACCTACTTTTGTCATGTGGACACTCTGCAGTGCTAGTAGACAGATAAACCTTGACTAGAAAAGACTTTGTTGTTGGCTCCTTTATAGCCTCTATGATTTGATTGCATCTTCAATTCTGGGAGCAGGAGTTGGCACTAGCCATAGGAAACTTTGCATTAGAGAAAACTACTATTGTTTGAGTTACCTACTAAATATTATTTATTTCATTATCCAAACATTTTTCTTATATAAGCAGATATCATTAAAATTATTAGGTAAGGAAACCAAAAAAATTGAAAGAATTTTATCACCACCACCAAGCTAGTTAGTAAGGAACCAGCACCTAGTTCAGATCTGACTCAAGAGCCCATGGTTCTTTGATGGTACCCATAGTTACTCAGCTGCATGGAACAAGTTTCAGTTCATGAGGGTCTTCTACCCTAGCTTAACTGCCCCTTTGAAGCTAATCTGTACTGCAACTCTGGAATGTTCATCACAATATTTCTGTCTGAATTATTGTAATGCCTACTAACTGAGATCCCAGCTTCTACTGTTTGCCTCATACTATCTACGCTCCTTTCTTTCCTTTTTTTCTTTGCTTTTTTCTTTTCTTTCTTTTTCTTTCTTTTCTTTTCTTTTCTTTTCTTTTTTCTCTCCTTCCTTCCTTCCTTCCTTCCTTCCTTCCTTCCTTCCTTCCTTCCTTCCTTCCTTCCTTCCTTCCTTCCTTCCTTCCTTCCTTCCTTTCTTTCTTTCTTTCCTCTTTCTTTCTTTTTTATTAAGAGATAAAGAGGCAGACAGACAAACTCCCACAGGTGCCCCAAACAGGATCCACCTGGCAACTCCCCTACGCAGTGATGCTCTGTTCATCTGGGACCACTGCTCCATTGTTCAAGCAACCAAGCTATTTTAGCACCTGAAGTGAGGCCATGGAGTCATCCTCAGTGCCAGGGCCAATTTGCTCAAACCATTCAAGCCATGGCTGTGGGAGGGGAAGAAAGAGAGAGAGAGAAGGGGAGGGGAGGTAGGGATGAAGAAGCAGATACTCACTTCTCCTGTGTGCTCTGACCAGGAATTGAACCTGAGACTTCCACACACCAGGCCAGCGCTAACCAGCCAGGGCCACATACTATCTATACTTAACATGGCAGCAGCATTATTCTGTTAAAAGTCATGAGACTTCTTCACTCAAAACCTTTGGCTACCCATTTCACTTTAAGTAAAACCATAGTTATAGTAATAGGTACAAAACCTTGCAAATCTTGCGTCATGCTTCCCTTCCCAATTCTCTGACCTTAACTCCCTCGAGTTTACATCACTCCAACTACAATGATCTATTTGCTTTTCTTACAACACACCAGAATTTTATTTTCTAGAATATTCTAAGTTTCAACTTCTCATTTCAATTTGTTCAAATATGATCCTCCAAGTGAACTATTTCTTCATCACTCTATATTAACATTACATTGACAAATATGTTCTCCCATTGTGTGGGTTCTCTTTTTATTTTGTTCATGGTATCTTTTGCTGTACAAAAGCATTTTAGTTTGATATAGTCCCATTTGTTTATTTTGTTCTTTATTTTGCTTGCCTGTGGAGATATATTGGCAAAAATATTGCTACAGAAGATATCAGAAAGTTTACAGCTTATGTTTTTTTTCCAAGATGTTTATGGTTTTGTGACTTATATTTAAGTCTTATCCATTTCGAGTTTATTTTTGTGAATGGTGTAACTTGGTGGTCTAGTTTCATTTTTTTGCATATACCTGTCCAATTTTCACAATACTATTTATTAAAGAGACTGTCTTTACTCCATTGTGTGCTTTTAGCTTCTTTGTCAAATATCAATACCATAAAGGCATGGGTTTATTTCTGGGTTCTCTGTTCTGTTTTATTGATCTGTATACCTGTTCTTATTCCAGTACCATGCTGTTTTGATTACAATGGACTTGATATCAGGAAGTGTGATACCTCCCACCTAATTCTTCATTTTCAAGATTGCTAAGACTATTTGTGATCTTTTTTGGTTCCATATAAATTTTTGAAATATTTGTTCTATATTTTTGAAGTATGCTATTGGTATTTTGATAGGAATTGTATTGAATTTATAGATTGCTTTGGGTAATATAGACATTTTGTTGATGTTTATTCTTCTTATCCATAAACATGAAATATGTTTGTACTTCTTTGTATCCTCCTTGATTTCTTTTATCAATGTTTTATACTTTTCCAAGTACAAGTCTTTTACCTCCTTGTTTAAATTTACTCCTAAGTACTTTATTTTTATTTTGTTGCAATATTGAAGGAGATTGTTTTTATAATTTTTCTTTCAGACTGTTTATTGTTGGTGTACAAAAATGCCACTGATTTCTGAATATTGATTTTATATCCTGCCACCTTGCCTAAATCATTTTTTTCAGGACTAGTAGTTCTTTGACTGAGATTTTAGGGTTTTCTATGTACAGTATTATGTCATCAGTAAATAATGATAGTTTCATTTCTTCTTTTTTAATTTGGGTGCCTTTTATTTCTTCTTTTTGTATGATTGCTGTGGCAAGGACTTCTAGAACTATGTTCAATAAGAGTTGTGAAAAGAGGCACCCTGCCTTGTTCCTAATCTTTAGGGGATTGCTTTTAATTTTTGCCCATTGACTATGATGTTGGCTATCATTTTTTCATAGATGGCCTTCATTATGTTCAGATATGTTCTTTGTATTCCACTTTGCTGAGAGTTTTGATCATAAATTGGTGCTGGATTTTATAAAATGCTTTTTCTGTATCTATTGATATAATCATGTGACTTTTATACTTTCTTTTGTTTATGTGATGAATCACTTTGATTGATTTGTGAATATTGTACCAGCCTTGCCTCACCGAAATTAATTCCACTTGATCATTGTGTATGATTTTTTCATATATTGCTGATCCAGTTTGCTAATATTTTGTTGAGAATTTTAGCATCTAATTTTATCAAGGATATTGGTTAGAGTTTTATTTCTTGGTAGTGTCTTTATCTAGTTTTGGAAAGAGGAGAATGCTTGCCTCATAAAAGGAGCTTGGAAGTCTTTCTTCCTCTTGAATTTTTAAAAATATCTTGAGAAGGATAGGTATTAGTTCTTCTTTGAATGTTTGGTAAAATTTGCCTGTGAAACCATCCGGTCCAGGATGTTTTTTTGCTGGGAGTTTTTTGATAACTGTTTCTTTCTTCTTCTTCTTTTTTTTTTTTTTTTTTTTTTTGTATTGGTCTGTTTTGATTTTCTGATTCTTCCCACTTGAATTTTGGAAGATTTTATGTTTTTTGAAATTTATCCATTTCACCTAGGACCAGTACCTGGTTGGCAAACTGTGGCTCGCGAGTCACATGTGGCTCTTTGGCCTTTTGATTATGGCTCTTCCACAAAATACCACATGCGGACGCTACCTCAATAAGGAATGTACCTACCTATATAGTTTAAGTTTAAAAAATTTGGCTCTCAAAAGAAATTTCAATCGTTGTACTATTGATATTTGGCTCTGTTGACTAATGAGTTTCCTGACCACTGACCTAGGTTATTAAATTGTTTTGGCATATAGATCTTCATAATATTTTCTTACAATCCTTTGTATTTCAGCAGTGTTAGTTGTTACTTCTTCACTTTCATTTCTAGTTTTATTTACTTGTGTCCTCTCTCTTTTTTTTTCTAATGAGTTTGGTTAAAGGTTTTTCAATCTTGTTGACCTTTTCAAAGATGCAGTTCTTAATTTCATCAATCTTTTGTATTTTTTCTTTAGCCTCTATGTCATTTATTTCTGCTCTGATCTTTATTACTTCCTTTCTTCTACTTCCCCTGGACTTTATTTGTTGTTATTTTTCTAGTTCTTTTAGATGCAGGGTTAAGATGTTCATTTGAGCTTTTTCTTGCTTCTTAAGGTATGCCTGAAATGCTCTGACCTTCCCTCTCAGGACTGCTTTTGCTGTGTCTTATCAATTTTGAGTTATTGTATGTTCATTTTCTTTTGTGTCAAGTAAATTTTTTGTTTCTTCTTTATCTTGTTGTTAACCCATTTATTATTTAATAACATGTTATTTAGCCTCCAAGTGTTTAAATATTTTTCAGTTTTTCTATTGTAGTTGATTTTTAGTTTCATGTCATTGTTATTAGAGAAGATGCTTGGTATGATTTCAATTTTTTAAAATATATTGAGACTTGTTTTGTGTCCTAACATGTGGTTAGCCTAGAGAATGTACCATGAGCACTTGAAAAGAACGTATATGCTGATGCTTTGGGGTGAAAGGTTCTAAAGATAGCAATTAAATCCAGTTGATCTAGTGTGTCATTTAAGGCTGCTGGGTGGGGTTTTTTTTTTTTTGTAGCTGTTGTTATTTTTTTGTCTGGAGGATCAATCCAGTGATGTTAGTGAGGTATTAAAATCCCCTACTATTAAAGTATTGCTGTTGATTTTGCCATTTATATCCATCAAAATCTGCTTCATATATTTAGGTTCTCCTATTTTAGGTGCATAAATGTTTACAATGGTTATATCCTCCTTTTGGATTGCTCCCTTTATCATTATGTAGTGACCTTCTTTATCTCTTAATATAGCTTTTGTTTTAAAGTCTATTTTGTCAGATATAAGTATAGCTACCCCAGCTTTCTTTTTTTCATTTCAATTTGTGTGAAATACTTTTTTCTTTTCTTTTCTTTTCTTTTTTTGTATTTTTCTGAAGCTGGAAATGAGGAGGCAGTCAGACAGACTCCCATATGCGCCCGACCGGGATCCACCTGGTTGGATGATGCTCTGCCCAACCAGGGCATCGCTCTGTTGTGACCAGAGCCACTCTAGCGCCCGAGACAGAGGCCACGGAGCCATCCCCAGTGCCCGGGCCATCTTTGCTCCAATGGAGGCTTGGCTGCGAGAGGGGAAGAGAGAGACAGAGATGAAGGAGAGGGGGAGGGGTGGAGAAGCAGATAGGAGCTTCTCCTGTGTGCCCTGGCTGGGAATTGAACCCAGAACTTCCGCACGCCAGGCCGATGCTCTACCACTGAGCCAACTGGCCAGGGCTGAAATACTTTTTTCTATCCATTCACTTTCAGTCTATGTGTATCTTTTGTTCTGAGGTGGGTCTCTGGTAGACAGCATATGTATGGGTCATGCTTTCTTATCTATGCAGCTACCCTATGTCTTTTGATTGGGACATTTAATCCATTTACATTTTAAGTTATTATTGACATGTACTTATTTTTTGCCATTTTATTCTTTAAATCTACATTCCTTTTTTTTTCTAGATTTTTTCCCTTTGCTCTTACAGCAAGTCCCTTAACATTTCTTGCAGTACTAGTTTGTTTGTAGTGAATTTCTTGAGTCTTTTTTTGTCTGGGAAGCTTTTTATTTTCCCCTCAATTTTAAATGACAGCCTTGCTGGATAAAGTAGTCTTGGTTGTAGTTTCTTGTTTTGCATCACTTTGAATATTTCTTGCTAATCCCTTCTAGTCTTAGTGTTTCTGTTGAGAAGTCAGATGTCATTCTTTTGGGGGCTCCTCTGTAGGTAATTAACTGCTTTTCTTTTGCAGCTTTTAGTATTTTTTCTTTGTCTATTAATTTTGCATTTTAATTATGATGTGTCTTGGTGTAGTCCTACTTGGGACTCTTTAATGGGACTCTCTGTGCTTTTTGAATTTGTGTGACTTTTTTCTTCATCAGTTTAGGGAAATGTTCAGCTTAAATACCTCTGCTTAAATTCCAGAGTCTCATACCATCAAATCATGACTAAATATTTTCAATCCCATTTTTCTAATGTTGACGATCCCAGTGACCTTTTCCTGGTTTTCAAAACATAATAATGCCACATTCTGCTTACCTCTTCATCAACTTATTTCCAAAGACATATCAAAGTTAGGTTTATAGCATGTGTTCCTTGAATAATTTTCTCTCTGAAGATATGTCTTTCATTTTGTTTTCTAGTAAAACTTATTTTAAAGTAGTTACAATTTCTTTAGAGATTTGTTTTGCTGTTATTCAAATTGAAACTCTGAAGAATCTATAGAAGCTATGGTCAATGAAGTAACTCTTTGGATATAGTAAAAGTAAATATTAGTCTTAGTTTATACAATAATCTCTTTCACAGAAAAGGGGAAGGTAGCCAGAAATTTTTAAGGAATTTTACAGTGGAGTATTTGACGCACACATTTAATTACTGTACTGTCATTAAAGTATTTGCAAGACTGTGTACAAAGACTTAAGTTCAAGTAATGTATTTATGAGATGGCTCCAGGAAACATGATTGTACTCCGACAGGGAAATGCTGGAGGCTAATATAGATCATGTGACTCACCCCACCAGAGGATATGAGATAAGGCATTTCTTAATCATAGTGGTTGATAGAGGGTTGTGGGGCAAAGGGAAGTTAACCTCTGACACTTCCAGCCTACTTCTAGGGTGGGGAAAGTGAACTCTTTAGTCAGAGGAAGCACTTAAGCATGAACAAGTAGATGCTGGCATTTGGAAATTAGGTTGGTCTGAACTGATGGGATACGGAGAAAGAATTTGGAAGGGTTCTGACAGCCTCTTCAACTTGTTTGTCCTCTCACTTTCTCCCCATCTCCAGTTATTGCAGTCACCAGAGAGCCTTGTTTCAATAACTGGGCAGCACTAACCTCCTTTCAGGTACACTCAGACCTGGTGAGAAGGTTATGTACTAAAAAATGGGTCATCCTGACCCTCTTACATAGACAGTCCTATGATGAGTTTGCTGTGTTAGCCAGCTAATGAAACCCAAAGGTGGTTATTATAGGTCAAATGGCTCCTATAACACACCATGGGGAAATATTTTACAACCAAACCTAATACCTGAAATAATCCTCTGATCCTTCATCATCACAGCATCTTAGATTTTAGAACTTCTTTGATGGTCCCGGGAACCTTTGAGACTAGTCTTACTAACTACCCTGACTTTCTTTGTTCGTCAGCCTACATATGTTGCTTGGAGTCTGAGTTTTGTTCCATAGAGTCTTGACCTGAGGACCTCATGCACATGGGTAGAAAAATACAGCAGAAAGATGAATCTACACTTGTAAAGGTTCAGAGTTACTACATGGTTTTCAGTCCCCATCTCCCAGTATGCCTTCTTTGAAGAAGGGGACTCATGGGCAGGACAGTCATGCAAAAATATCACCCTAAGTCTTAGCATGAGGGCATAGGCTCTAGGAAATAAGGAAAACATTGCCCCTTTATGTCAGCCTCATATCCTCCAAAGAATTGTTCTTGTTTCTAAATTAGTCAATTGTCCAAGTAACAAATGTTAATTAGAAAATCACTGTTGCACAGATGTGGGAAAAAGTTCTCACCTTTGGCAAGTTTATAGTCTAGATCAGTGGTGGTCAATCTGGTCCATACTGCCCACTAGTGGGCGTTCCAGCTTTCATGGTGGCCAGTAGCGGAGCAACCAAAGTATAAATAAAAAGAGAGATTTAACTATAGCAAGTTGTTTTATAAAGATTTATTCTGCCAAACAACAAAAATCTGACATAAAGTACTTGGTAAGTCATTATTATTATATGCTTTAACTTGCTGTAACTCTGCTTTATAAACTTTATAAAGTAAAGTTACTTCCCTACTTTATAAATCACCATTACTGTGGAACCAGTGGGTGGTTAGAAAATTTTACTACTAACAGAGATACAAAAGTGGGTGGTAGGTATAAAAATGTTGACTACCTGTGGTCTAGATGAAGAGACTAAATTTATATCGTCTGGCTCTAGGTGACTTTAATATTAGAGTGACTTAATTTTTAGAAGAAACATGCCAAAATTTTTACATGATTATTCTTCTCATGTACTTCTATATTAAAGTAGTATCATTTCCAGTTATATAGTGTTTATTATTATAGTTACACAGCCCTGCACTGCAACATGTTTCTGGTAATTATGTTGGACAGTAGAAATGTGAAAATAAGAGGATTTTTCTTTGCTGCCATATAACCTGAGGTGATTCTCTTTGATCACTGGACAGTGATATCACATTTTTATTGAATATGCTAAGGGCTTGAAGATGCTTTGGATAAAATGCTGACACCACAGAACCTACAGCAGGGCACAGAGGCAAATTTATTTTACCATTATTGGATGCTATCATTTGAGCTTATAGAGAACAGCAAATTTTTAACTTCAAAAAGCCTAATTTATAATCATTCTTTCTTTACAGGAATGAGAGCTGATTTTTAGAGATATAAAGTACTAAGCTTCTACTGAGCCAAGTAATTTATATGTACCTTAGTCTTACATAGCCCTATTATGTAAATGTTGCTTTCACTCAGTGCCAGATGAGGAAACTGTTGTTCAGAAAGTTTAGATAACTTTCACACCATCATCTAGAAATCAAGGCAGATTTGCATGTTGGTCTGTGGGATGCCATAGTCAGCACAACACATCATCTTGCCTGGTGAGAAGTCTGTATCAGCAAGGGCCACAATAAATAGAGGCCTTGTCTCTTTACTTGGGTGTAAAGCAGAGAAAACTGCCAAAAGCCCAGTCAAGGTTTTGTTTCCAGAAAAACCACATGAACAACTGCTAGGGAGTGAGCTGGGTCCTAGCCAGGGTTGCCATGTTTACTCTCACATTGCCCAGACACGGAGGAGGCTGAAGTGACATTATTTTTGAGAATGCCAAGTTTATCTGCACTATCAATGTAAATTCAAAATTTCAAATCTGATTCTTGATCTGTGAGAGAGCAAGGGAGAGGATGAAGAATAGGGAGAGGATGAAGAATATCCAAATAAAGAAACCATGTGGTGCAAATTTCATTTCTCAGAAGAAATCTTAAGAAGTTCTTTCTTTTGTCTGCATTGTCATCAACTCTCTGCCTGCTGTGCTTGCTTTTTCTCTACTACCCCTTCCCCTCTCAATATGTATCAAAACTTCTTTTTCCTCTTTTGTCCAGTTTAGCAGAAAACATCTTTGGGGCAAAAGGAATTGGCACCTTTAGCAAGCTCAGATATCAAATAAGTTTTTACCACCCTGTAATTGAAATCAGAGGATCAGAGTTTGCTTTCCTTTGGCAGGCTCCTCTCTTATTCTCCAGGATCACAGGTAGAGGGGGAGCAAGGAGCAGTAGACTCCCCATGGCTTGTCATCTTACAGATGGACACACCAACCAGGAAGGGGTCTGACTCTGTGATGAATCCTTTTATCCTCAAAGGGGCTTTCTGCAAAAGAAACCATTAGTGTTTTGCTATTGGGTTTATACTCCCCATGGTGTCTAAGAAACCATCCATTTAATTTTGTGACATTTTGAGTGGATTTAGAGAGCTAAAGCCCATTTGAAAAAGGCCTGTTCCTGTCTGGGATGACAGAGAGAATGCAAATGGAATCCAATGGTCAAGTCATTAGCAGGCTGGGTGTGGGCTTGAGTAGCCATGGGACATCTGCATCCTTCTTTAGCCTTCAAGGCACAGATTAGGTTATGTTTATAATTGTTGAGGATGGGGTATCTAGCCTCTTCCTTTGTCATAATTAGAAACTGAACCCAGAACATGAGAAAATTAGCTGAAAGTTAACAACTAAGAACTTAAGAAATATTATATATTAAAAGAGTTATGTTGGGCACATCCCTTTCTAATGCTTATCTGGTATATATAAGTGAGGAGGGTGTCAAGGTAGAGAGCAAGCGCTCCAAGGTCTGAAAAACCTGGAGGAAGGGTTAGCTAGTCACATGCTGGCTATATCACCTGGGTAAGGTAAAAATAATGCTATTTAAAAATGTAGAGATTGTTCCCTGAAGCCTGACAGGCACCTTCTCCAAAGGGGAGATGCACTAGCCCATTCCTCATGACTCCACCAGAGGCTCTATAGTTACTGAGCCTAAGAGGCATCCAGTAAGCAAAGGCAGCTAGAGACAAATCTCAGAGTGCCTGGGGAATTTGATGACATTCCCTTGGGCCTAGTGCTGGTAAAAGTTAGCCTTGGTGTGCAGCTTGGTCCTTTCCATGTGTACCTAACCCCAGCAGAGGCAGCCATAAACTGTGAATCACTTATAGCTCCAGACAGATTATGGAAGGCCAGTCACAGGCATTGTATCACATTGGTCTTTACCAAGCTCCCTCCCAAGAGGCCCATAACCATCACACCTAGAGGACAGCTTCAAACAACCTCTGAGCAGGATCCAATTAGCTTTACAAACAGCATATCTAAAGGGAGATCTTGTGAGGCACCAAGTTCAGCTGAGGCAAATTCAGCTTCCTGTGGTCAGAACTGGCAATTCTTAAATGTTTTGGTTGAGGCAGAGCCTCACAGTCAGCCAGTCTGAGGCATGAACTGACACAAAATGGGAAAATAGCAATCAAATTTCAATTACAGCAGAAGGAGCCATGTAACTCACACAGGGTCATTCTGAAACAGGTGATAAAGGAGACTGCACCACTGTATTCAACAGGACACCTACTACATAAGGCTACCTCACAAAGACTAGGAATTATAGCAGATCTATTTAATGCATGGAAACAAACACAAAGAGGCAGCCATAATGGGAAGAAAGAGAAAGAGGCTTGATTGACGGAACAGAAGAAATCTCCATGAAAAGAGGTAACTGAAATGGAGATATGCAACTTATAAAAAACATAGAATTCAAAGTAATGGGCTATACAGATGTTCAAAGAACAAAGTGAGAACTTCAACAAAGAGCCAGCAAGCATAAAAAAGACATAGAAACCATAAAAAAGAACCAGTCAGAAATGAACACTATCTGACATCACAAATACACCAGAAGAAGTAAACAGTAGTTTGGATGAAGGTAAGAATTGAATCAGCAAATTATAAGACAAGGTAGGAAAAAAAATACCCAATCAAAGTAGCAAAAGAAAACAAAATTAAAAAGAATGAGGATAGTTTAAGGGATCTTTGGGACAAAATGAAGCACAACAACATTCATATAATACTGGTACTAAAAAGAGAAGGGAGAGAGCATGGGATTGAGAACATAACTGAAGAAATAATGTTTGAAAATTTCCTTAACTTGGTGAAAAATAAACAAATTATACAAATCCAGAAAGTGCAGAGAATTCAAAACAAGATAAATAAAAGAGGCCTAAGCAAGACACATCATAATTAAAATGGCAAAGACAAAGAGAATCTTAAAAGCAGCAAGAGAAAAGCAGTTAGTTACCTACAATGGAGCTCCCATATGAATGTCAACTGATTTCTCAACAGAAATATTTCAGGCCAGAAGAGACCGGCATGAAGTATTCAAAATGACAAAGAACAAAAACTGACAACCAAGATTATTTTCTCCAGCAAGGCTATCATTTAAAATTGAAGGAGAAATAAGGAACTTCCAAGATGTGAAAAAGATAAAGACGTTTGTTACCACCAAAAGAAAAATATAAGAAATGTTAAAGGGCCTTATTTAAGAAAAAGAAGAAAAAAATACCAGAGGAACACAGTTAAAGAAAAGGGCAATAAATATGTACCTATCAATAATTACTATATACATTTATATTAATGGCTTAAGTACTCCAATCAAAAGACATAGGCTAGCTGAAAGCAAGATGCATATATATATTGTCTACAAGAGACCAACTTCAGAATGAAAGATATACACAGACAAAAATAGAAAAAATATTACATACACATGGAATAAAAGAAATACTGGACTAGCAATACTTAAGCCTGACAAAATAAACTTTAAAGCAAAGACAACAATATGAAACAAAGGAGGATACCACATAATGGTAAAGGACATAGCCCTTACAATCATTTATACATACAACCATACTGTTGTAAATGGCAATATATTATAATTTCTTATGTCTGAGTAGTACTCCATTGTATTTATCTACCACTTCTTCTTTATCTAAATCTCTGTCAAAGGACACTTTGGTTGTTTCTATGTCTTGGCCACTGTAAATAATGCTGTGATAAACATGGGGGTGCAGTGTCTTTATATACCAATATTTTTGAGTTTTTTTTGGTAGATACCCAGTGGAGAAATTGCTGAGTTACATGATAATTCTTTTCTTAATTTTTTGAGGAACCAACATATTTTCTTCCTTAATGTTTGTACTAGTTTGCATTCTCACCAACATTGAATGAGAGTTCCCTTTTCTACACAGACCCTCCAACACTTATTACCTGTCTTGATAATAGTCAATCTAATAGGTTGGCTAACAGGTGTCTTGTTGATTGTAAGTCCAGTAGCCATGGCCACACATTCGCATTGAATTTGGGTAGATGTTAAAGAAACTGTGGAACCAGAGGATGGTGGGCTATTCCAATTTATTGGCAGCTCACAAAGATAGGCAAGCTAAAAGAAGAAAGAAAAATAGAAAAATACAAAGAGAAAGGAAAACCTATTTTTCACAGTGGAGGGCAAGGGATCAGAAAACTAACCACATCTCCTAGTGGCACGGTGGGATCTGATCTCGATCTGATCTCCTCGCCCCAGAGGGAAAGCACTTATATCCTTGCAATAGTGCTGTAACTCACATGCTCCTGCATTAACTACACCAAGTGCTTGCAACCAGTAAGCCTGTGAGCAAGCCTAACACAGCCATTTTCCCCCACATTGATAATAGCCAATGTAACAGGTGTGAGGTAATATCTCATTGTAGTTTTGCATTTCTCTAATAGTTTGCAAAGAAGAGCATCTTCTCATATATCTAATTGCAATTTGTATGTCTTTTTGAGAGAAGTGTCTGTTCAGGTCCTCTCTCCATTTTCTAATTGGATTGTTTGCTTGTTTGTTGCTGAGCTTTGTGAGTTATTTATATATTTTGAATATTAACCCCTTATTGAATTTGTTGTTTTCAGACATCATCTCCCATTTAGTTGGCTGCTTCTTTGTTTTGTTGTCAGTTGCTTTTGCTGTGCAGAAGCTTTTTAGTTAGATATAGTCCCATTCATTTATTGTTGCCTTTAACTCCCTTGTGCTTGGAGTCAAATTTATAAATTGTTCTCTATAGCCAACTCCATAAGTTTAGTGCCTATGCTTCCTTCTACATTATTTATTGTTTCAGATTTTATATTTAGATTGCTTTCTGGAAATTTTTTATTTTATTTCTGAACTACTTGTCTGTCTTGTGTAGTCATGATATTTGATTTTTTTATAGTGTTTGAAAGTGGTATTGTTAAAAACTCTAACAAAACAACTAAAAATAAAAATTAAAAAATACAGTGAAAACATAAAGTCTAAAAATATGACAAGTAAAAAAGAAAACACACAAAACACAAATAGCAAAAACAAAAAAATCAGAAACAAACAAAACACCTACAAAAATAAGAATAAAAATATAAAAATTAATAAAATGAGATTCAAAAGAGAAAAAAATAAAAAGAAAAGGAAAAAGAATTTGTTTTGAAAAGTTACTGTTTTCTTCCAGTAGGTGTCAAAGTATTGCCAGTTTTAACTCTATAAAATTTCTGAGGTGACTTTCACTGAGAAGTTGCTGTTACAATGATGTAGACAAGGCTGCAGTTGTGTTGGTGGGTGGGGTGTGTTTTTTGAGCTTTATGGCTTTAGCAATGGAAATCTCAGGCCTCTAAGCATTTCTCCCAGCATCTCAACAGACCAGGGGACCAGACATGGGGCCCCTCTGTTATTCAGGGAAGAGAGTGGCTGTGGAGATTTAGCTGAGGAGTCTGTTTCTACAACTCTTTTTACCCACAAGGCGAGGAAGGTGGGATCTGGGATGCTGGGGGGCTGCACTTTGGTTTTCTTTGTGCTGAGTGCAAGTTGCAGGAAGACCATGGGAACAGTGGCCATGACCATTTGCTCTGGCTACTCTGGTTTAATTTCTCCCCCTCTCCTCCTCAATCTCACAGCTCCACTTGGCAGAAGGAGACCCAGTTTCTTTGGGCTTTCCTCTCCATATCCTGTCAGTCAACACCCAGACAGCCTAATCTTACTTTGTCCCTGTAGTCCTGGTAGTGAAAAAAAACCCAGTCTCTCTCTGGAGCCAGCTCATGAGTGCATTTTTCATTCCCCAACCCTTTTCAAACATTCCTACTATTAGATGATTGGGTGCATGGATCTTTCAGAATACTTGTGAGCAAAGCTGAAGTTTCTTTGCTGCATTATAGTTCTTCAATTTGTTGAAATTTCAAGGGGAGAGATCAGGATTATCTCTCACTCTGCCATTACTCTGACATCCAAATCCAAGGTACAAATATAAGATATCTTTAAACATATGAAAATAAGAATACACAACCCAAAATCTCTGAGACACAGTAAAACATGGAAATTTATAAAACTAAAGGCCTAAATAAGTAACAAGAAAAATCTCAAATAAACAATCTAACTTTATACTTAAAGAAACTTGAAAACAAAACAAAAAAAAGACCAAAATGATTAAAAGGAAAGAAATAATAAAATAAGAATAGCAAATAAACAAAATAGAGACTAAACAAAATACAAAGATCAATGAAACCAAGAGCTGCTTTTTTAAAAATATAAATAAGATAGAAAAACCTTGAACAAGACTCAACAAGATATAAAGAGGACCCCCAGTTAAATAAAATTAAAATAAAAAAAGAGAAGTATCACCAGATGTGCTGGGCAGGAGATGTGGTACAGAGTTGCAATTACTCATGAATGAATTTTAGGGGGGGAATTTATTGTGATTAATAACAATAAAGATTAATCAAAGCAAAATCAAAAGGGTTTGAACTTATGTTACCTAAAATAAAATAAAGAGAAAAATTAATGCAATGATGAGTTATACATACAACATCCCCAGGCAAAGAAACATAAGCCTGGGCTCTAGCACTACACAACATCACTAGGTGAAGAAACATCAACCTAAGTTTTAGAGCAGGGGTAGTCAACCTTTTTATACCTACTGCCCACTTTTGTATCCCTGTTAGTAGTAAATTTTCTAACCGTCCTCTGGTTCCACAGTAATGGTGATTTATAAAGTAGGTGATTTATAAATTTTAAAATTTATAAAGCAGAGTTACAGCAAGTTAAAGCATATAATAATAATTACTTACTAAGTACTTTATGTCAGATTTTTGTTGTTTGGCAGAATAAATCTTTATAAAACAACTTGCTATAGTTAAATCTCTCTTTTTATCTATACTTTGGTTGCTCTGCTACCACCCACAATGAAAGCTGGGATGCTCACTAGTGGGCAGTAGGTACCATGTTGACTACTACTGTTTTAGAGTAATAGCTAGTTATAAAGCAATAGACTAAGAAAAAAAGAATTATGAGTATGTACAAATCTCACCAACCCATGGAAGAACACATCACCAGACCAGGAAGTATCAGCCTGGGCTCCAAAGTGGGCCACCTACCATGCACATCAAAGAGGAAGAGTTCTCTAGAGCTTTGGGGAGGTCTGAGACCCTACCTATTTTTATGGAAAAATTTTGGCTGGTGGCTATTGCACAACGGCCTCTTGTGCACAGCCTCTAGGAATGAAGAAAGGTCACACATTCAAGAATAATTAAATAGGCAGGCAGTAAAGCAATTAAGAACATGATCCTTCAGGGGATACTGCAGCAGGACATATTATCTCACCCTGAGTAAATGACTTAGTCATTCCTGTAACTGTGTGTGTGTGTGTGTGTATGTATGTGTGCGTGATGCTTATTGTTCATATTCAATTTAGTTCAAATTTATATGTATTTTATATACTATTCCTCCATACCAGACATAAAAAAAATATAAACACAATTGTAAGGTAAGATTATGAAAAAATTAATGCTAACAAATTGCACAATCTGGATAAAATAGACAAATTCCAAGAAATATACAATCTTTCAAAGCTTAATCAGGAAGAATAAGAGAATCTGAACACACAAATTATAGCCACTGAAATAGAAGCAGTCATAATAATAATAATAATAATAATAATAAACAATAAAAGAAAAACAACTGAATGATGTCACAGTAATTGTGGTGTGAGAGATACCGGTGATCTCTTCCCTTGAAATTTTAACAAATTGAACAGCTATAATGCAGTGAAGCAACCTCAGCTAAGCTTGCAGGCTTTACTGAGAGATCTGTGCACCCAACAGACTCTAGAGGGGTAAGAGGCCCAGACTGTCTGGGTCTTTGTCCACTAGAGTTCTGGAGAAGAGGGAAGCTCAGACTAGCTAGGATTTTGTCTACAGGGTCTCCATAAAGGGGAGAAGTATGAAGTGACTAGGTCTCCATCTGCCAGATGAGCAGTGAGATTGAGGGTAGAGGGGGAGATACTAAACCAAAGTAGTGGCAGAACCAGAGATCACAACCAGTGTTTCTGTAGTGTGCTACAATCTTGTATTCAGTAGAAAAACAGAGAAAACCAAAATGTGGTCCCCCAGCTTCCCAGATCCCACCTCCCTCACATTGTAGGTATGAAGAGAGACAGAGACAGACCTGACAGTTAACTTTCCAGAGTAACATTTTTTTATTATAATTTTATTTTTTTAATGGGGTGACATCAATAAATCAGGATACATATATTCAAAGATAACATGTCCAGGTTATCTTGTCTTTCAATTATGCTGCATACCCTTCACCCAAAGTCAGATTGTCCTCTGTCACCTTCTATCTAGTTTTCTTTGTGACCCTCCCCCTCCCCTTTCCCTTTCCATCTCCCCCCTCCCCCCATAACCAACACACTCTTATCAATGTCTCTTAGTCTCACTTTTATGTCCCACCTACGTATCGAATAATGCAGTTCCTGATTTTTTCTGATTTACTTATTTCACTTCGAATAATGTTATCAAAATCCCACCATTTTGCTGGAAATGATCTGATGTCATCATTTCTTATGGCTGAGTAGTATTCCATAGTGTATATGTGCCACATCTTCTTTATCCAGTCGGGCTTTTTGGTTGTTTCCATGTCCTGGTCACTGTGAACAATGCTGCAATGAACATGGGGCTGCATGTGTCTTTACGTATCAATGTTTCTGAGTTTTTGGGGTATATACCCAGTAGAGGGATTGCTGGGTCATAAGGTAATTCTATTTTCAGTTTTTTGAGGAACCACCATACTTTCTTATATAGTGGTTGTACTACTTTACATTCCCACCAACAGTGTATGAGGGTTCCTTTTTCTCCACAGCCTCTCCAACATTTGTTATTACCTGTCTTGTTAATAATAGCCAATCTAACAAGTGTGAGGTGGTATTTCATTGTAGTTTTGATTTGCATTTCTCTAATAACTAATGAAGATGAGCATCTTTTCATATATCTGTTGGCCATTTGTATTTCTTCCTGGGAGAAGTGTCTGTTCATGTCCTCTTCCCATTTTTTTATTGGATTGTTTGTTTGTTTGTTGTTGAGTTTTATGAGTTCTTTGTATATTTTGGATATTAGGCCCTTATCTGAGCTGTTGTGTGGAAATATTATTTCCCATTTAGTTGGCTGTCTGTTTATTTTGTTATCAGTTTCTCTTGCTGAGCAAAAACTTCTTAGTCTGATGTAGTTCCATTCATTATTTTTTGCCTTTACTTCTCTTGCCATTGGAGTCAAATTCATAAAATGCTCTTTAAAACCCAGGTCCATGAGATTAGTACCTATGTCTTCTTCTATGCACTTAATTGTTTCAGGTCTTATGTTTAGATCTTTGATCCATTTTGAGTTAATTTTAGTACACGGGGACAGACTGTAGTCCAGTTTCATTCTTTTGCATGTGGCTTTCCAGTTTTCCCAGCAGCATTTGTTGAAGAGGCTTTCTTTTGTCCATTGTGTGTTCTTGGCCCCTTTATCAAAAATAATTTGACTATATATATGTAGTTTTATTTCTGGGTTTTCTATTCTGTTCCATTGGTCTGAGTGTCTAATTTTCTGCCAATACCATGCTGTTTTGATTGTCGTGGCCCTATAATATAGTTTGAAGTCAGGTATTGTAATGCCCCCAGCTTCATTCTTCTTCTTTAGGATTGTTTTGGCTATTCAGGGTTTTTTATACTTCCATATAAATCTGATGATTTTTTGTTCCATTTTTTAAAAAAATGTCATAGGAATTTTGATGGGAATTGCATTAAATTTGTATATTGCTTTGGGTAATACGGCCATTTTGATTATATTTATTCTTCCTAACCAAGAACAAGGAATATTCTTTCATCTCATTATATCCCTTTCAATTTCCCTTAACAATGGTTTATAATTTTCATTATATAAGTCCTTTACATTCTTTGTTATGTTTATTCCTCGGTATTTTATTTTTATTTTTGTTGCAATTGTGAAGGGGATTATTCTTTTGAGTTAGTTCTCAAATGTTTCATTGTTAGCATAGAGAAAGGTTATTGACTTCTGTATGTTAATTTTGTATCCTGTGACCTTACTGTATTAGCTTATTGTTTCTAGTAGTCTTTTTGTGGATTCTTTGGAGTTTTCGATGTATAGGATCATATCATCAGCAAAAAGTGATAGCTTTACTTCTTCTTTTCCGATATGGATGCTTTTTATTTCTTTGTCTTGTCTGATTGCTCTGGCCAGAACTTCTAGCACCACGTTGAATAAGAGTGGAGAGAGTGGACAACCCTGTCTTGTTCCTGATTTAAGGTAGAAAGTCCTCAGTTTTATGCCGTTTAATAGGATGGTGGCTGATGGTTTATCATATATGGCCTTTATCATGTTGAGATATTTTCCTTCTATACCCATTTTGTTGAGAGTCTTAAACATAAAATTGTGTTGTATTTTATCAAAAGCCTTTTCTGCATCTATTGATAAGATCATGTGGTTTTTGTTCTTTTTTTGTTGATATGGTGTATTACGTTAACCGTTTTGCGTATGTTGAACCATCCTTGAGATTCTGGGATGAATCCCACTTGATCATGATGTATTATTTTTTTAATATGTTGTTGTATTCGGTTTGCCTGTATTTTGTTTAGTATTTTAGCATCTGTATTCATTAGAGATATTGGTCTGTAGTTTTCTTTCTTTGTGCCATCCTTGCCTGGTTTCGGTATGAGGGTTATGTTGGCCTCATAAAATGTGTTTGGAAGTATTGCTTCTTCTTCAATTTTTTGGAAGACGTTAAGTAGAATAGGAACCAAGTCTTCTTTGAATGTTTGATAGAATTCACTAGTATAACCGTCTGGGCCTGGACTTTTATTTTTGGGGAGGTTTTTAATGGTTTTTTCTATTTCTTCTCTACTAATAAGTCTGTTTAGGCTTTCTGCTTCTTCTTGACTCAGTCTAGAAAGGTTGTATTGTTCTAGGAATTTATTCGTTTCTTCTAGGTAGTTGAATTTAGTGGCATAAAGTTTTTCATAGTATTCTACAATAATTCTTTGTATATCTATGGTGTCCATGGTGATTTCTCCTCTTTCATTTTGGATTTTGTTTATATGAGTTCTTTCTCTTTTTTCCTTGGTAAGTCTTGCCAAGGGTTTGTCAATTTTGTTGATCTTTGCAAAGAACCAGCCCCTTGTTTTATAAATTTTTTCTACGGTTTTTCTGTTCTCTATTTCATTTATTTCTGCTCTGATTTTTATTATCTCCTTTCTTTGGCTGGTTTTGGGTTGTCTTTGTTCTTCTTTTGCTAGTTCCTTCAGGTGTGAAGTTAAGTGGTTCACTTGGGTTCTCTCTCATTTGTTCATATATGCCTGAAGTGATATGAACTTCCTTCTTATCACTGCTTTTGCTGCATCCCATAGATTCTGATATGTCGTATTGTCATTTTCATTAGTCTGTATATATCTTTTGATCTCTGCACTTATTTCTTCTTTGATCCATTCATTTTTTAAAAGTATGTTGTTTTGTTTCTACATTTTTGTGGGATTTTTCCCTCTTTTTTGCAGTTGAATTCTAGTTTCAAGGCTTTATGATCAGAAAATATGCTTGGTACAACTTTGATTTTTATGAATTTGCTGATGTTATTTTTGTGGCCTAACATATGGTCAATTTTTGAGAATGATCCATGTACACTGGAGAAAAAAGTATACTCAGTCACTTTGGGATGAAATGTCCTATAGATGTCTATCATATCCAGGTGCTCTAGTGTTTTGTTTAAGGCCACTATATCTTTGTTGATTCTCTGTCTGGATGAATGATCTAGAGCCGTCAGTGATGTATTGAGGTCTCCAAGTATGATTGTATTTTTGTCAGTTTTTGTTTTAAGGTCAATAAGTAGCTGTCTTATATATTTTGGTCCTCCTTGGTTTGGTGAATATTTATTAAGAATTGTTATTTCGGAGATGACGTCAGAGTAATGGCGGAGTAGGAAGCGATACCGATAAATCTCCCCCAAAACTCAACAAGATCTTCAACCAGAAACAGAAAAACCTATACTTGGAGCTTCCAGATTCTTCGCAATACACCCAAAGGTATGATTGAGTGAAAAATTGGCTAAATATATAACCAAACCCCGAAGGAAATAGGGAGTAAGAAATGCTCCGCCTTCCTCACTAACCTAAACGGGGCGGCTTTCTCTGGTAACTGTGAATATAGAAACTGAGGCGGGCAAAGGGGGTGAATAGATCCAGGCCGCCGCAGCAAAAACGGCCGAACCAGGCTGTGGCTCAGAGATCCAAGCCGAGGAAAATCTGATCCTGTGGCAACCCGGGCAATACAAGCTAACACTCGCGCCAAACCCAAACAAAGAAAGACAAGCGGAGCGGCCATTTTACCCGGTCTCCTGATCGGTGCGCAGTTAGTGGAAGAGAGATTTCTTCCTAAGCCGCGGAAGTGGGTGCCCGTGTTGCCCCACGGAGAGGCAGGGTCAGAGGCCTTTCTGTGGGCTGAGGGCAGAGTCTCTGGGCAGCCCCAGCGCCCTGGGAAGGCCACGCACGGGAGGGAGTGAGAACTAATCCCAACGGTGGAGATTTTCCGTGCCGGAGGCTATTTCACTCAGAGGGAACCGCGGCCGGCCTCATATCCTGGTTTGCGCGCGCAGATAAGGAGTGAGTGATTCCTCCGAGTGCATCGGCAGTGCGCGCCCGTGTTATCGCACAGAGGGGCAGAGTCAGGGGCCTTTGTGTGGGCCAAAGCGGAATCTCGGGACGCCCCAGCGCCTTGCAAAAGCCGCACACGGGGACGGAGCGAGACTCAATTCCAACGCTGCAACTTTTCCCTGCGGTTGGGGGGTCACTCAGAGCATGAGACTGCTGGCAGGATATCCTGGTTGCAGACAGTGAGTGAGAGTTTCCTCCAAGCGCCCCGGAAGTGGGCGTCCGCTTGTGTTACCGGATAGAGTGGCAGAGCCAGAGGTCTTCGAGTGGGCGGAAAGCCCGCCTGATTATGCTAGCAGCTCTGACTGACTGAGCCTTACCCAGAGCCCTGTGCTGAGTGGAAATAGAGTGGGGAGTTGCCAGCAATTTGAGCCTCTTACTATCCAGGCAGAGGCAGCAGCAACCCCATACCTGGACTATCAGGCTACTAATTGAGGAAGGAAAGACTAGGAGAAAGGCTCCAGGAACACGGACTCTCTCACTGTCGGAGCCTATAAATGCTAATGAGCCTCGACTCCCAACGAGAATAAAGCACAATACATGACATTGCCATAGAGACTTATCAACTGCAAACCTCTACCTGAGCATGCCAAAGGGGCAAAACCCGGGGTACAGAGTCACCGACCAGGAAGAGGGAGAGAAAAGAAAAAGCAAGAAGATAACCTCTCAAAATCAAGAATAATCTGCAGACTTTATAACCTATCCCATTTTATTTTATTTGTTCGTTTGTTTCTCTTATCTTCATTCTTGAGACTTTTTTTTCCTCCTCCAATTTGGCCGATTAACTCTCTACCGGTCTTACTCTCTCCTCTCCTGGAACTACACTACCCATAAGTATTACATCTCCCATTATCTTTTCTCTTCTCTTCCTTTCTCTCTATGAGGGTTGCACTCCAAAACCCTTAACTCTCTCTCTCTCTCTCTCCTTTCTTTTTTCTTCTTTTAGTGATTCCCTCTTTTTTTCTCTCTCTCTCTTTCTTTTCTCCTTCTATATTAGTTTCTTCCTTTCTCCTTTACATCTCCTCTCATTCAAACCTCAATAACAAACAAATTATCTTATCTGGGACTCAAACCTATGTTTGTGGCATTTTGGGGGGTTTTTACTTCACCTTTTTAACTCACTAGCAGTGCTCCCATCCCTGGCTCTCCATATTATCTAGTTCTTGTTCCACTAAATACAATAGTAAGTTTTTAATTTGTCCCCCCATTTTTCCATTTTCCTCTTATTCCTCTCATCATAACTCTTAGAAAACCAACACCTAAAAGCAAATCATTTTATTCTTGACCCAAAGTTTTTCCTTATTTGCTTTTTGTGGGTCCATACGCTCTTTTTTTTTTTTTTTTTCCTTTTTTTTTTTTTTTTTTTTCTTTTTCTTTCTCTCTTTTTTGCCCCTTTATTACTTTTCCCCAATTCAGGCCCTCCATCACAGGCATTGTTTGTTATAACTCACAGTCCACCACAAGATTTTCTCAAGAAAGAGGGGAGAGGAGAGGAGAGGAAAAAAAGAGGGGGGGAATAATTTCCTTTTTTAAAAAATTTTTATTTTATTTTATTTTTCTTTATTTCATTATTAATTTTTTTTAAAAAAAAACAACTCTTTTCGATTTGTTATTTTTTTATTTTTTTTTAACTTTTTATTCTTTATTAAATCTCATTAATACTATCAACAAAACCACCCTCAGATGCCATTAAGGAAGAGAAAATCGAATATCATGGATACAAAAGAAAGAGAGGTAACACAGCTAGATGAGGAAAAATCTATGGAGAAAAAATTTAATATATTGGAAACCTTGGAGCTAAATGACAGAGAATTCAAGATAGAAATCCTAAAAATCCTCCGAGATATACAAGAAAACACAGAAAGGCAATATAGGGAGCTCAGAAAACAACTCCATGAACACAAAGAATATATGTCCAAGGAAATTGAAACTATAAAAACAAATCAAACAGAGATGAAAAACTCAATTCACGAGCTGAAAAACGAAGTAACAAGCTTAGCTAATAGAACAGGTCAGATAGAAGAGAGGATTAGTGAAATAGAAGACAAGCAACTTGAGGCACAACAGAGAGAAGAAGAAAGAGACTCAAAAATTAAAAATAATGAGATAGCCCTACAAGAATTATCTGACTCCATCAAAAAGAATAACATAAGAATAATAGGTATATCAGAGGGAGAAGAGAGAGAAAATGGAATGGAGAACATACTTAAACAAATAATTGATGAGAACTTCCCAAGCCTGTGGAAAGAACTAAAGCCTCAAGTTCAAGATGCAAACAGAACTCCAAGTTTTCTTAACCCCAACAAACCTACTCCAAGGCATATCATAATGAAATTGACACAAACCAACAGCAAAGAAAAAATTCTCAAGGCAGCCAGGGAAAAGAAGAATACAACATATAAAGGAAGGCCCATTAGATTATCATCAGATTTCTCAGCAGAAACTCTACAAGCTAGAAGAGAGTGGACCCCAATATTTAAAGTCCTGAAAGAGAGGAACTTTCAGCCACGAATACTATACCCATCAAAGCTATCCTTCAAATACGAAGGAGAAATAAAAACATTCACAGATACAGAAAAGATGAGGGAATTTATCATCAGAAAACCCCCACTCCAGGAATTACTAAAGGGGGTTCTCCAATCAGATACAAAGAACAAAAAAAAACAGAGCCACAAGTAAAAGCTCCAAGAAGAACACAATAAAACCAAATTTAAACTGTGACAACAACAAAAAGAAAGAGGGGGAGAAGACGGAGATTAACAGTAGCAAAGGACGATGGAGTGCAAAAGTACTCACAAAATAGTTTGCTACAATGAACAGGGTAGGGACCCTTTTCATTACTCAAAGGTAACCACCATTGAAAAAACCACCACAGAAGCACATGAGATAAAAAAGATAGCAACAGAGGAAAGATGTATGGAATACAACCAAATAAAAACAAAAGATAGAAAAACAAAAGAGAAGGATCAAACAAGACACAAAACTAACAGAAAGCAAGATATAAAATGGCAATAGGGAACTCACAAGTATCAATAATTACACTAAATGTAAATGGATTAAACTCACCAATAAAAAGGCACAGAGTAGCAGAATGGATTAAAAAAGAAAATCCAACTGTATGCTGCCTACAGGAAACTCATCTAAGTAACAAGGATAAAAACAAATTCAAAGTGAAAGGCTGGAAAACAATACTCCAAGCAAATAACATCCAAAAAAAAGCAGGTGTAGCAATACTCATATCGGATAATGCTGACTACAAGACAGGAAAAGTACTTAGAGACAAAAATGGCCATTTCATAATGGCTAAGGGGACACTGAATCAAGAAGACATAACAATTCTTAATATATATGCACCAAACCAAGGAGCACCAAAATATATAAGACAGCTACTTATTGATCTTAAAACAAAAACTGACAAAAATACAATCATACTTGGAGACCTCAATACACCGCTGACGGCTCTAGATCGGTCATCCAAACAGAGAATCAACAAAGACATAGTGGCCTTAAACAAAACACTAGAGCACCTGGATATGATAGACATCTACAGGACATTTCATCCCAAAGTGACTGAGTATACATTTTTCTCCAGTGTACATGGATCATTCTCAAGAATTGACCATATGTTGGGCCACAAAAACAATATCAGCAAATTCAGAAAAATTGAAGTTGTACCAAACATATTTTCTGATCATAAAGCCTTGAAACTAGAATTCAACTGCAAAAAAGAGGAAAAAAATCCCACAAAAATGTGGAAACTAAACAACATACTTTTAAAAAATGAATGGGTCAAAGAAGAAATAAGTGTAGAGATCAAAAGATATATACAGACTAATGAAAATGACAATACGACATATCAGAATCTATGGGATGCAGCAAAAGCAGTGATAAGAGGGAAGTTCATATCGCTTCAGGCATATATGAACAAACAAGAGAGAGCCCAAGTGAACCACTTAACTTCCCACCTTAAGGAACTAGAAAAAGAAGAACAAAGACAACCCAAAACCAGCCGAAGAAAGGAGATAATAAAAATCAGAGCAGAAATAAATGAATTAGAGAACAGAAAAACTATAGAAAAAATTAATAGAACAAGGAGCTGGTTCTTTGAAAAGATCAACAAAATTGACAAACCCTTGGCAAGACTTACCAAGGAAAAAAGAGAAAGAACTCATATAAACAAAATCCAAAATGAAAGAGGAGAAATCACCACGGACACCGTAGATATACAAAGAATTATTGTAGAATACTATGAAAAACTTTATGCCACTCAATTCAACAACCTAAAAGAAATGGATAAATTCCTAGAACAATACAACCTTCCTAGACTGAGTCAAGAAGAAGCAGAAAGCCTAAACAGACCTATCAGTAGAGAAGAAATAGAAAAAACCATTAAAAACCTCCCCAAAAATAAAAGTCCAGGCCCTGACGGCTATACCAGCGAATTTTATCAAACATTCAAAGAAGACTTGGTTCCTATTCTACTCAAAGTCTTCCAAAAAATTGAAGAAGAAGCAATACTTCCAAACACATTTTATGAGGCCAACATAACCCTCATCCCAAAACCAGGCAAGGATGGCACAAAAAAAGAAAACTACAGACCAATATCTCTAATGAATACAGATGCTAAAATACTAAACAAAATACTAGCAAATCGAATACAACAACATATTAAAAAAATAATACATCATGATCAAGTGGGATTCATCCCAGAATCTCAAGGATGGTTCAACATACGTAAAACGGTTAATGTAATACACCATATCAACAAAACAAAGAACAAAAACCACATGATCTTATCAATAGACGCAGAAAAGGCTTTCGATAAAATACAACACAATTTTATGTTTAAGACTCTCAACAAAATGGGTATAGAAGGAAAATATCTCAACATGATAAAGGCCATATATGATAAACCATCAGCTAACATCATATTAAATGGCACTAAACTGAAGGCTTTCCCCCTTAAATCAGGAACAAGACAGGGTTGTCCACTGTCTCCACTCTTATTTAATGTGGTACTAGAGGTTCTAGCCAGAGCAATCAGACAAGACAAAGAAATAAAAGGCATCCATATCGGAAAAGAAGAAGTAAAGGTATCACTTTTTGCAGATGATATGATCCTATACATCGAAAACCCCAAAGAATCCACAAAAAGACTACTAGAAACAATAAGCCAATACAGTAAGGTCGCAGGATACAAAATTAACATACAGAAGTCAATAGCCTTTCTATATGCCAACAATGAAACAACTGAGAAGGAACTCAAAAGAATAATCCCCTTCACGATTGCAACAAAAAAAATAAAATACTTAGGAATAAACATAACAAAGAATGTAAAGGACTTATATAATGAAAACTATAAACCATTGTTAAGGGAAATCGAAAAAGATATAATGAGATGGAAGAATATACCTTGTTCTTGGCTAGGAAGAATAAATATAATCAAGATGGCTATATTACCCAAAGCAATATACAAATTTAATGCAATTCCCATCAAAATTCCAATGACATTTTTTAAAGAAATAGAGCAAAAAATCATCAGATTTATATGGAACTATAAAAAACCCCGAATAGCCAAAGCAATACTAAAGAAAAAGAATGAAGCTGGGGGCATAACAATACCTGACTTCAAACTCTATTATAGGGCCACGACAATCAAAACAGCATGGTATTGGCAGAAAAATAGACACTCAGACCAATGGAACAGAATAGAAAGTCCAGAAATAAAACCACATATATATAGTCAAATAATTTTTGATAAAGGGGCCAACAACACACAATGGAGAAAAGAAAGCCTCTTCAATAAATGGTGCTGGGAAAACTGGAAAGCCACATGCAAAAGAATGAAACTGGACTACAGTCTCTCCCCCTGTACAAAAATTAACTCAAAATGGATCAAAGATCTAAACATAAGACCTGAAACAATTAAGTACATAGAAGAAGACATAGGTACTCAACTCATGGACCTGGGTTTTAAAGAGCATTTTATGAATCTGACTCCAATGGCAAGAGAAGTGAAGGCAAAAATTAATGAATGGGACTACATCAGACTAAGAAGTTTTTGCTCAGCAAGGGAAACTGATAACAAAATAAACAGAAAGCCAACTAAATGGGAAATGATATTTTCAAACAACAGCTCAGATAAGGGCCTAATATCCAAAATATACAAAGAACTCATAAAACTCAACAACAAACAAACAAACAATCCAATAAAAAAATGGGAAGAGGATATGAATAGACACTTCTCCCAGGAAGAAATACAAATGGCCAACAGATATATGAAAAGATGCTCATCTTCTTTAGCTATTAGAGAAATGCAAATCAAAACTGCAATGAGATACCACCTCACACCTGTTCGATTAGCTGTTATTAGCAAGTCAGGTAATAGCAAATGTTGGAGAGGCTGTGGAGAAAAAGGAACCCTCATACACTGTTGGTGGGAATGTAAAGTAGTACAACCATTATGGAAGAAAGTATGGTGGTTCCTCAAAAAACTGAAAATAGAACTACCTTATGACCCAGCAATCCCTCTACTGGGTATATATCCCCAAAACTCAGAAACATTGATACATAAAGACACATGCAGCCCCATGTTTATTGCAGCATTGTTCACAGTGGCCAGGACATGGAAACAACCAAAAAGCCCATCAATAGATGACTGGATAAAGAAGATGTGGCACATATACACTATGGAATACTACTCAGCCATAAGAAATGATGACATCGGAACATTTACAGCAAAATGGTGGGATCTTGATAACATGATACGAAGCGAAATAAGTAAATCAGAAAAAAACAGGAACTGTATTATTCCATACGTAGGTGGGACATAATAGTGAAACTAAGAGACATTGATAAGAGTGTGGTGGTTACGGGGGGGAGGGGGGAATGGGAGAGGGATAGGGGGTGGGAGGGGCACAAAGAAAACAAGATAGAAGGTGACAGAGGACAATCTGACTTTGGGTGGTGGGTATGCAACATAATTGAACGACAAGATAACCTGGACTTGTTATCTTTGAATATATGTATACTGATTTATTGATGTCACCCCATTAAAAAAAATAAAATTTAAAAAAAAAAAAAAAAAAAAAAAAAAAAAAAAAAAAAAGAATTGTTATTTCTTCTTGATTCAGTGTCCCCTTGGCCATTATAAAATGGCCATTTTTGTCTCTGAGTACTTTTGCTGTCTTGTAATCAGCATTATCCGATATGAGCATTGCTATGCCTGCTTTTTGTTGGATGTTATTTGCTTGAAGTATTGTTTTCCAGCCTTTCACTTTGCATTTGTTTTTATCCTTGTTACTTAGATGAGTTTCTTCTAGGCAGCATACAGTTGGATTTTCTTTTTTAATCCATTCTGCTACTCTGTGCATTTTTATTGGTGAGTTTAATCCATTTACATTTAGTGTAATTATTAACACTTGTGAGTTCCCTATTGCCATTTTATATCTTGCTTTCTGTTAGTTTTGTGTCTTGTTTAATTCTAATTTTTCATCTTTCTACCTTTTGTTTTTATTTGGTTGTATTCCATACATCTTTCCTCTGTTGCTATCTTTTTTAAATCATGTGCTTCTGTGGTGGTTTTTTCAATGGTGGTTACCTTTAAGTAATGAAAAGGGTTCCTACCCTGTTCATTGTAGCACACTATTTTGTGAGTACTTTTGCACTCCATTGTCCTTTGCTACTGTTAATCTCAATCCTCTCCTTTCCCTTTCTTTTTTTTTGTTGTCACAGTTTAAATTTGGTTTTATTGTGTTCTTCTTGGAGCTTTTACTTCTGGCTTTTTTTTTTCTTTGTATCTGATTGGAGAATGCCCTTTAGTAATTCCTGGAGGTGGGGTTTTCTGATGATAATTTCCCTCATCTTTTCTGTATCTGTGAATGTTTTTATTTCTCCTTCATATTTGTAGGATAGCTTTGATGGGTATAGTATTGGTGGCTGAAAGTTCCTCTCTTTCAGGACTTTAAATATTGGGGTAAACTCTCTTCTAGCTTGTGGACTTTCTGTTGAGAAATCTGATGATAATCTAATGGGCCTTCCTTTATATGTTGTATTCTTCTTTTCCCTGGCTGCCTTGAGAATTTTTTCTTTGCTGTTGGTTTGTGCTAATTTCATTATGATGTGCCTTGGAGTAGGTTTGTTGGGGTTAGGAAAACTCGAAGTTCTGTTTGCTTCTTGAATTTGAGGCTCTAGTTCTTTCCACAGGCTTGGGAAGTTCTTATCTATTATTTGTTTGAGTATGTTCTCCATTCCATTTTCTCTCTCTTCTTCCTCTTATATACCTATTATTCTTATGTTATTCTTTTTGATGGAGTCAGTTAATTCCTGTAGGGCTATCTCATTTTTTTTAATTTTTGAGTCTCTTTCTTCTTTCTGTTGTGCCTCAAGTTTCTTGTTTTCTATTTCACTAATATTTCATTCTATCTGACCTGTTCTATCAGCTAAGCTTGTTACCTCGTTTTTCAGCTCATGTATTTAGTTTTTTATTTCTGTTTGATTTTTTTATAGTTTCAATTTTCTTTTAAATATATTCTTTGTGTTCATTGAGTTGTTTTCTGAGCTACCTAAATTGCCTTTCTGTGTTTTCTTGTATATCTCTGAGTATTTTTAAGATTTCTATTTTAAATTCTCTGTCATTAAACTCCAAGGTTTCCAATATATTAAATTTTTTCTCCATAGATTTTTTCCTCATCTCTCTGTGTTACCTCTCTGTCTTTTGTATCCATGATATTCAATTTTCTCTTCCTTAATGGCATCTGAGGGTGGTTTTGTTGATAGTATTAATGAGATTTAATAAGGAATAAAAAGTTAAAAAAATAAAAATGAAAAATCGAAGTTTTTTTAAATAAAATAATTAAATAAAGAAAAATAAAATAAAATAAAAATTTTTTTAAAAAAAGAAAAATCCCCCTTTTTTTTCCTCTCCTCTCCTCTACCCTATTTCTTGAGAAAATCTTGTGGTGAACTCTGAGTTTTATTGTACTAAATAAACAAAAAATGCCTGTATGGAGGGCCTGAATTGGGGAAAAGTAATAAAGGGCAAAAAAAAATAAAAACCACCAGAAAAAAAGGGGGTATGGACCCAAAATGCAAATAAGGAAAAAATTTGGGTCAAGAATAAAATGATTTGCTTTTAGGTGTTGTTTGACTAGGAGTTATGATGAAAGGAATAAGAGGGAAACAGAAAAATGGGGCGACAAATTAAAAAATTACTACTGTATTTAGTGGAACAAGAACTAGATAAAATGGAGAGCCAGGAATGGGAGCACTGCTAGTGAGTTAAAAAGCTGAAGTAAAAAAACCCCAAAATCCACAAACATAAGTTTGAGTCCCAGATAAGATAATTTGTTCATTATTGAGGTTTGAATGGGAGGAGACGTAAAGGAGAAAGGAAAAAACTAATATAGAGGGAGAAAGGAAAGAGAGAGAGAGAGAAAAAAAGAGGATACCACTAAAAGAAGAAAAAGGAAAAAAGAGGAGAGAGAGAGATAGAGAGTTAAGGGTTTTGGTGTGCAACCCTCATAGAGAGAAAGGAAGAGGAAAGAAAAGATAATGGGAGATGTAACACTTATGGGTAGTGTAGTTCAAAGAGAGGAAAGAGTAAGACTGGCAGAGAGTTAAACGACCATATTCGAGGAGAAAAAAAAGAATAAAAAATCAAGAATGAAGATAAGAGAAAGAAATGAACAAATATAATAAAATGGGATAGGTTATAAAGTCTGCAGATTATTCTTGATTTTGAGAGGTTATCTTCTTGCTTTTTCTTTTCTCTCCCTCTTCCTGATTGGTGACTCTGTACCCCGGGTTCTGCCCCTTTGGCATGGTCAGGTAGAGGTTTGCAGTTGATAAGTGTCTATGGCGATGTCATGTATTGTGCTTCAGTCTCGTTGGCAGTCGAGGCTCATTAGCATTTATAGGCTCCAACAGTGAGAGCGTTCATGTTCCTGGAGCCTCTCTCCTAGTCTTTCCTTCCTCAATTAGTAGCCTGATAATCCAGCTATGGGGTTGCTGCTGCCTCTGCCTGGATAGTTAGAGGCTCTAATAGCTGGCAACTCCCCACTCTATTCCCACTCAGCACAGGGCTCTGGGTAAGGCTCAGTCAGTCAGAGTTGCTAGCATAACCAGGCGGGGCTTCCACCCACTCAAAGACCTCTGGCTCTATCACTCTGTCCGGTAACACGAGTGGGTGCCCACTCCCGGGTGCTTGGAGGAAACTCTCGCTCACTATGTGCGTGCGCAAACCAGGATATCAGGTGGGAAGTCTCACCCTTTGAGTGAAACCCCCGCCCACACAGAAAAGTTCAGCATTGGAATTGGCTCTCACTCTGTCCCCATGCGCGGCTCCCTCAGGGCACTGGGGTGACTTGAGATTTCGCTTTTGGTCCACACAAAGGCCCCTGACTCTGCCCCTCTGTGGGATAACACGGACTCCTACTTCTGAGGTGCTGGGAGGAATCTCTTGCCCTCTCTCTGTGCGCGCCGACCAGGATATCAGGCTGGCAGCCTCACCCTCTGAGTGAAACCCCTCCCGCACAGAAAAGTTCAGCGTTGGAATTGGCTCTTGCTCCATCCACGTGCGTGCGGCTCCCTCATGGTGGTGGGGCGGCTCGAGATTCCGCTCTTGGCCCACATAAAGGCCCCTGACTCTGCCCCTCTGTGGGATAACACAAGCGCCCATTGCTGAGGCACTCGGAGGAATCTTTTGCCCACTATCTGCACACGCCGACCCGGAGATCGGGGAAAATGGCTGCCCCACTTGTCTTTCTTTGTCTGAGTTTGGCGCAAGTCTTAGCTTGTATTGCCCGGGTTCCTACAGGAACAGTTTTTCCTCAGCTTGGATCTCCGTGCTACAGCCTGGTTCGGCCGTTTTTGCTGCGGCCTGGATCTATTCACCCCCTTTACCCGCCTCAGTTTCTATATTCTCAGTTCCCAGTGAAAGCCGCCCTGTTAAGGTTAGTGAGGAAAGTGGAGCATTTCTTACTCCCTATTTTCTTTGGGGTTTGATTATATATTCAGCCAATTTTTTGCTCGACCATACCTCGGGTGTATTGTGAAACATATGGAGGCTCCAAGGATAGGTTTTTCTGTTTTTGGTTGAAGGTCTTGTTGAGGTTTGGGGGAGATTTATTGGTATCGCTTCCTACCATGCCATTATGCTGACATCCGAGACCAGAGTAACACTCTTTTCTGAGAGGTGCTCTGTGTCTGGTCCCCTGGTCTGTTGAGATATGGAAAGAGTACCTGGAGGCCTGTGATTGACATTACTAAAGCCATAAAGCCCTCATAACACCCCCCACCCACCAATGCAACTGTAGCCTTGCCTACATCATTATAACAACAGCATCTCAGCGGAGGTCAGCAAAGGAATTTCATAGAGCTAAAAAAGCCACAGATTGGAAGAATATAGAAAAACCTCTCAAAACTGAAATCTCTTCTTTTCTTTTAAATTTCATTTTTCTCAATTTATATATATACATATATTTTATTAAGTGAGAGTCAGGGAGACAGACAGACAGACTCCAACATGCACCTGAACAGGAGCCCCCTATGGGGTGATACTCCACCCATCTGCTCCATTGCTCAGGCAACCAAGCCATTTGGTGCCTAAGGTGAGGCCATGGAGCCATCCTCAGCTCCTGGGGCCAACTTGCTTTAACCATTTGAGCCATGATTGAGAAAAGGGAAGAGAGAAGAGAGAGAGAGAGAGAGAGAGAGAGAGAGAGAAAGAGAGAAGGGGAAGGTGGAGAGAAAAGGGGGAGGTGGAGAGAGAAGGTGGAGATAGAGTGGAGGAGAAGCAGATGGTTGCATGTCCTCTGTATCATGACCAGGAATCAAACCTGGGACTTCCACACATTGGGTCAATGCTCTACTATTGAGCCAAGTGGCCAGGGCAATTTTTCTCTTTTTTGTGTGTGTGTTTTGTTTATGTTTGATTATCTTTTTGTTTTTAATCTTTGGTTTTTTTGTTTTGCTTTTTTACTTGTAATTATTTTTTAAATTGTTTTATATTTTTCACTTTCTTAGTTGTTTTTTGTTAGAGTTCTTAACAATACCAATCTCAAATGCCATTAAAGTAAAAGAAATCAAATACCAGTCAGTGAAGGGAAGGAGGAAGGGAAAGAAATAGGAAAAGACAAGTGACAGGACCAGTAATAAACCTAGGGACTTAGTGGAAAATGAACAGCACGTGGGAGTTGTTTGTAGATGCTTTAGCAGCCTAGTTGGAAAAGGAGGTGGTTTAAGAAAAGATCCAGAGCAAGGCTGTATATATTTAGGTATAGCAGAAAGTCAGGGAGCAAAGGTGCTGAGGAGCTGTGGCAGGAATTAGAAGACTAACCTTAGGGTGTGAACTGGGTAGTCCAACCAAGAGGCTGCAGTAATGGGAAGCATCAGGAAAGCGGGGTTGTAGATCAGAGAGGTGGAGATTTGAGTTGTAAGTTTTCACAAGTGGAATTTTTCCCAGCAATGGCTAGGTCCCTGGAGTGAAAAGGGAAGTAGGTGACTGAAGCCAATGGGAGCGAGTATGGGGTTTTAAATGATTGCTATTATGACCATGGACCCCATGCATGCCCTTACACTATGTGTTGGAGAAGAAAATTTAGGTTTCAAGTCTTGATGACTGTGGCAGTAGGGAAGGGATAACTGAAGCAAGTGAGTGTAGAGCTAAAGGAAAGGGTTAACCTCAAAATTTGGAGGGCCTTTATATGAAGATAACAAGGAAGTAGTGTGTCAGATGCTTTGACAAACTGGGGACTGCAGATCCTGGCTCTTGTATCAATGTCTGGAAGGTCATTAACACTTTGCAGGTGCTCTCTGAATTGGTGAGGCAGTATGCAGGTGATCTGCTATATTCCTGAAAATCAACCTTCCATCTCTCTCACAATTCAGCCATTCAGGAAGTATATTGAAATTTATAAGCCCCATGTTGATTAGGGACCAAAAATTCTGAAAGCACAGGATCTAAGATGTTGAAAGGAACTAGAGCTCCATCAAGTTACTGCCATGAACCAATATGCCAAGAGCTTTGTAGTCAAAACACTCACATAATTTCTTCAACTGAGAAATGTTTGTGCAAATAAAATTCAGTTTGTTCTTATCTCAGCTTTAGGGGAGTTGTCACTCATCATAGATTTTGTGTTAATGCTGTGAAAATTCAGAAGTATAAAATGTACCCATGCTACTTAGAAAACATTGAGTCTTCATTTCCTTTTGTTTATCCTTTTACCTACGAGTATTTGGGAGCCAGATCTTGTTCATTGCACCACTTGCTATCTGCCAATTTTCCAGTAGTGGCCCTAGACCACAAACCTGGTATGTAAGGCCTGGGAAGGTACATGAAGGTCTACAGTGAATTTGATGTCTGTCCTTCAATTACTTGCTTAATATTGGGAAAATAGAGAACTTTGCAAGCATAGCAAAATTTCAGACTTACATGAGAGATTAAAATCTTAAGAGAAAAACTATTTGGAATGTAGGCCAAAATATCTTCAGATTAATCAGATATTCACCAGAGGCTTGGAAGGCCTGTCAGCTAATGACTGAGAGACATGAAAGATCACATAGTAGCTTTGCAGAAAAGCCGAGACACTTGATAGACATAACCTTCTTTCTCTAAAAGGGCTAGTTTTAGGCCTGAAAGCTCATTTCTCCAGGGAGCACATAATTCTGTTATTTAAAAAATACAAATGAAAGGAATGTCCACAGGTACCTGGCACACTATCAGACCCTGTCTTTACTTAGCAAATCTCTTGGCACTTCAACCCTAGCTTCATCATCTGGAAAATAGAGCTGATGGTCAAAGATTAATGTTTTCAAAAAATGTTTCATGTTCAGCACAGTCATGCCTCTTGTTCTCCCCTCTTTGGCCTTTAGATTCTTGATCTCATGGTCCCAGCTTTGGTACCTGTGTTTGATAATTCATTTTATTCACCACTTTGACATTTTAGACTTGTCTCAACATTCACCTGTTACCAAACTCATTCTGATAACATGAGGATTCCTATCAACATCAAAAATTGGATCCCTCATTATTGAAAAAGTGATCTTAGATATCCCACCACCAGAATACCCCTGAGTCCAAAAGAAGTACCTAGCCAAAAATTGGACATTATAGTTATTAAACCCATTCATCACCTTGCCTACAGTGGAAGTCCACCATCAGAACCATAACACAATGCATTGAAGAGCATCTGTGGGCTAACTCTTAGGACCTGGCTGAGTTCAGAAGAGCCTCAGTGGAGACCTATGCAAAAATCAAGCTCAAAGAGCTGAACACTCTGTTCTCTTAGTCCTCATAGCCTTAATTTTCAGCCTGGAAATGTGTGTTGGAGCCCCATTTCTCAGGACTGCCATGTATGTTTGTACACTGCATGTTTGTGGGAGGTGCTTTTCATATATATTGCAATGCAAAAGGTGTCCCTCTTTAGAGATATATGGAGCACAGCTTACATGGTTATATGTGGCAGACTATCTGTTCTTATCCATGGAAGAGATCTCTCCCTGACTGTTGCTGTTAAGGAAAGAACCCACAGTTTTACTAGGCAGAGCATTAAATATGTGAAGCACTTAAGACAGTGCATTAAGTAGATGAAACCCCTTGTTGTTTTAAAGGGACCACCTTAACTGGGTTTAGTATATCATTACAAAATAGTCTGATTACAGTGGGGAACAACTTTTTGTTTGTTTGTTTTCTATTGTATGAGGTTTTGGAACCTTTTCTATATATATATTTCTGCATCGCTGATTCCAAATATGAAATACATTTTATGGTGCATGCTTGAGTTTTTATGCAACCTTAATTTCTTTTTGTTACAGTTAATGGCATGTGTTGGTTCCTAAATTGGAGTTAAAAGGCAACGATTCTTGGATTGAACATAATCACAAGGCAATTAATGTTTAACAAACATCACTTTTACATAATTTTAGTTTTTACAATTTTCAAATGTAAAAAAATTATTATCTGATAAAAAATATCCTCTTATTTTGTTTAACATTGAATCATGGCTTCTTTGAGTAGGCATAAATGCAAGAACAGTTCTGATACCTTCTGTTATATATGTGGCTGTTACGCACTTCAATGTCAAAGGCACAATATTTCATCATTTGTGACATGTGCATATATTGCCTATTTTCAAGTTCCCCTTGGCGATCAAGACAAGAATTGGGCTCCTCATATTGTGTGTCATAATTGTGAGGAAATGCTTTGTGACTGGACAAAAGGAAAACACAAAAGAATGCCTTTTGGTATTCCCATGCTTTGGCATGAACCTAAGGACCACAGCAGTGACTGTTATTTATGTCTGATCTATACAAAGGACATCAGCAAGAAAAAACGGCATATGATCACATATCCTAATATTTTTTCAGCAATATGACCTATCCCTCACTCTGAGACACTCCTGGTTTCAGTTTTCAACGGCTTTATTTCTTCTAAGGATTAAGAAAGTGAACATGGTGATCAAGTGTATTTTGCTAAGATGCATTCGGAAATGGTTGTAGAATCTGAAGGGTCTTCTTCTGATGCCAAGCAGTCATTAACCCCTCAGCTGTTTAGCCAACATGAATTGAATGACTTAGTAATAAATTTGGGCCTATAAAAAAAAGCAGCTGAGTTACTAGCCTGCAGGCTTCAAGAAAAGAATGTACTTCACCGGTTGGCTAAAGTATCCCATTTCAGGAAGAGTGAACAAATTTTTGTGAACTTTTTTCCCAAAGACAGACACTTTGTTTACTGTCATGATATCAGTAGTCTTCTCAGCCAGCTAGATGTTACCACTTACAGTCCAACAGAATGGCAGCTATTTCTTGACAGCTCTAAACGGAGTCTGAAATGTGTTCTTTTACACAATGGTAATGTTTATGCAGTGGTTTCAATTGGTTATTCAACTCATTTGAGAGAAATTATAAAAAATTGTCCTTGACTTTCTGAAGGATGAGGAGTATAACTGGATCATTTGTGTGGATCTTAAAATGATAAATTTTCTTCTAGGACAACAGAGAGATTTCATAAAGTATCCTTGCTTTCTGTGTTAGTGGGGCAGCCGAGCTTCGGGACAAACACTGTACACAGAAGGAGTGGCTGAAATGTGAAGCTCTGGAAGTAGGAATGCAAAATATTGTGAATGAACTTGTAGTTAATTGAGATAGGATTATTCTTCCCCCACTTCACATCAAACTTGGCTTAATGAAGCAGTTTGTTCAGGCTTTGAATAGAGAAAGTGAATGCTTTTGACATATTATTTTTTCTTTTCTTGCCTTGCCTTTCAAGAAGATAAAAGCAGGTATATTCAATAAACCTCAAATTCAAACCCTCATATGTGATGAAGAATTTTCCAGAAAGATGAATAAGGAGAAGAAAGCAGCATGGCAGTATTTTGTGGCAGTTACAAAGAACTTCCTTGGCAACAAAAAAGCAGAAAACTATGAACTTCTGGTTCAAAGGATGCTGTTGGCTTTCCATGATATTGGATATAACATGAGCATTAAGGTTCACTTCCTACCCATTTAGGATCAAACTCTTAGCAAAGTGGGAATACAGAAAACATACCTCAAAATTATAAAGGCCATCTATGACAAAGCCACAAACAACATCATAATTAATGGACAAAAATTAAAAGCAATTCTCCTAAAATCAGGGACAAGGCAGGGTTGCCTCCTTTCACCACTTTTATTTAACATAGTCCTGGAAGTCCTAGCCACAGTAATCAGACAAAAAGAAGAAGTAAAAGGCATCCAAATTGGAAAAAAAGAAGTGAAACTATCATTATTTGCAGATGATATAATACTGTATATAGAAAACTCTAAAGTCTCAGTCAAAAAACTACTGGACCTAATAAATGAATTCAGCAAGCTGGCAGAATATAAAATTAATACACAGAAATTACAGGCATTTTTATACACGAAAAATGAAATGTCAGAAAGACAAATTAAGGAAACAATCTTCTTCACTATTGAAAAATAATAATAATAAAGTACCTAGGAGTAAATTTAACCAAGGAAGTTAAAGACTTGTACTCATAAAATTATAAAACATTGATAAAAGAAATAAAAAAGACACAAACAAGTGGAAGCATATACTGTGTTCATGGTTAGGAAAAATAAACATCATTAAAATGTCTATACTACCCAAAACAATTTTTTTTCCCTGAAGCTGGAAACGGGGAGAGACAGTCAGACAGACTCCAGCATGTGCCCGACCGGGATCCACCTGGCACGCCCACCAGGGGCTACGCTCTGCCCACTAGGGGGCGAAGCTCTGCCCCTCCAGGGCTTTGCTCTGCCGTGACCAGAGCCACTCTAGTGGCTGGGGCAGAGGCCAAGGAGCCATCCCCAGTGCCTGGGCCATCTTTTGCTCCAAAGGAGCCTTGGCTGCGGGAGGGGGAGAGAGAGACAGAGAGGAAGGGGGGGTGGAGAAGCAAATGGGCGCTTCTCCTATGTGCCCTGGCCGGGAATCAAACCCGGGTTCCCCGCATGCCAGGCCAACGCTCTACCGCTGAGCCAACTGTCCAGGGCCCAAAACAATTTATAAATTCAATGCAATACCAATTAAAATACCAATGACATACTTCAAAGATATAGAACACATACTGAAAAAAATTATATGGAACCAAAAAAAAAAAAAGAACACAGATAGCCTCAGCAATCTTGAAAAAGAAGAATAAAGTGGGAAGTATCACACTTCCTGATATCAAGTTATACTACAAGGCGATTGTACTCAAAACAGCTTGGTGCTGGCATAAGAATAGGAATATAGATCAATGGAACAGAACAGAGAACCCAGAAATAAACCCACACCTTTATGGACAATTGATATTTGACAAAGGAGGTAAGAGCTTACAATAAAGTAAAGACAGTCTCTTCAAAAAATGGTGTTGGGAAGGAGTGATGTCACGGAAATGGTGCCGTGAGCAGCGCGTCCGACAGATCTCCCCAAAATCTCAACAAATTTATCCTCAGAGCATTCTGGAGTTCCACACACACTGAAAGCAAAAGACTGTTATCACTTGAATCTGAGAGATGGGTCAGAGCTAAGGGTGTGGAGGAAGCTAACTACCGCACGGACGTTCATTCAAGCCAAGGAGGGAATACGCCTGTGGTGAGTCAACCCACGCGTGCAACTGCCCGCCCACACTCAAGGAGCGGCAGCCTGGGCACTGCGAGCAGCCACCGGCGTGTGGTGAGAAACCGCGCGTTCCCCGTGCCGCAGTCCGTAAGCAGAGCGAGCTCCCTTGCACTGCCAGCATCCCCAATGGCCTGCACACTGCGAGTGAGAGTCCCCAGCCACCGGTGCCCAGGGCACCCCATTTGCTCACGTGCCCTGAACATCCCACTCACCCACACGCCCAGAACACCCCACTTGCCCGCACACCCAGAGTGCCCCATTCTCCCGCGCGCCCAGTGCACCCCAGCCACCAGTGGCAAGGTGAGCAGGAGGGGCGCCAAGGTTGTCTTCCCTACTCTGGAGATTCTCTCCATGGGCGGGGCACCTCACCCAGCCATTCAAGCTAACAATCAAGTGTTGGGGGAGCGGCGCGCGGGCAGCCTGAAATACTTTCTGGAGCACAGCTGCGGATCCAATCACTGAAATTAGCTTAACCCACAAAATCTGCGCACCCATGGGGCTCTAATTGATAAGATCTCTCTCAGTTCAGTGATCCAAGACAAGAGGCGTGATATTTTTTAATGCCTCTCGCTAAAGGGGCAGGGACAACTTCTGATTGGCAGAGCCTCCATAATCAGGGATATATGCTAACAAGAGGTACTTGGCAGTTATTAAGATCTATACAGCAAGCAGCGACTAGTGCCTCTTCTTCCCCGCCGAAACAGGCTACAAAGTGTGGAAAGCCTGGGTTGAGTAGTCCAACTGAATGCTAGGTGCTGAACAGTCACCTTGACAACAACTGACTCCCAGCCCCGCCTGACTACGCTGGAGGCTCTGACTGCCAGAGCCTTTCCCACAGCCTCATGCTGAGTGGGGATAGAGTGGGGATTTCCCAGCTCTTTGAGCCTCTTACTCCCCAGGCAGAAGCAGTGGCAGCCTCATAGGTGGATCACCAGGCTGCTAATTCAGGAAAGGGAGACTAGGAGAGAGACTCCAGAAAAGCAAACTCTCTCATTGTTGGACCCTGCAAACACCAACAAGCCTTGACTACCAGCGAGACTAAAGCCAATTATATGACATTGCCATAGAATGCCATCAACTGCAAATCCCTACCTAAGCGTGACACAGGGGCAGAGCCTAGGGTTCAGAGTCACTGACCAGGAAGAGGGAGAGAAAAGAAAAAGGAAGAAGTTAACCTCTCAAAATCAAGAAAAATCCACAAACTTTATAACTTGTTCCACTAATTTTTCATTGTTCTTGTTTGTTTCTTCTATCTTATTGCCTAATTATTATTTCTGTTTCCTCGAACTTGGTCCTTTTATTCTCAGCCCATCTTATGCTTCCCTTTTCTTGAACTACACTACCCATGAGTGTTACATTTTATTTCTTTTCTTCATCTTTACTCTCCCTTAGGGTTACACTCCAAAACCCTTAACTCTCACACTCTCCCCTTTTGTTTTTTTTTTCTTTTACTTTTTTTCTTCCTTTGTTTTTCTCTTTTTCTTATTTTTTCCTTTCTATTCGTTTCTTCTTTTCTCCTTTTACTTTTCCTCCCATTCAATTCTCAATCACGAACAAATTATTTAATTTGGGACTCAAGTTTTTTGTTTGTTTGTTTGTTTTTGGTTTTATTTTGTTTCTTTGTTTTTGTGGCATTTTGGGTACTTTTTACATTGCTTTTTAACTCACTAGCATTCCTCCCAACCCAAGGTCTCCATTGTATTTAGTCTTCGCTTCACTTAATACAACAGATTTTTACTTATTATTTTTATTTTTTTCTTCTTTAATTATTATTTTTTATCCTTTTTTCTGTTTCACTTTTATCCCTCTCATTATATCTCTTAGTCGACCATCACTTACAATCAAATCATTATATGCTTGTGTAAGATTTTCTCCTTTTTATTTTGCATTTAGTAGGTCCCTACTCCCTTTTTTGCCCCTTGAACTCTTCACCCAAAATCAAGCCCTCCGTTATAGGCAGTTTTTGTTCCATTTAGCATAATATAATTCACAGGTCATCACAATATTTCCCTAAAAAGGGGAGAGGAAGGGAAGAGAAAAAAGAAAAAAAAGGGGAAATAATAAATTATTACTGGTTTTTTTGGTGGGGTGTTTTTCTTTTTTTCTTTTTACTCTTTATTAATTCTAATTAGTGCTATCAACAAGACCACCCTCAGATGCCAATAAGAAAGAGGAAATCGAATATTATGGATACAAAAAATAGAAAGGTAACACAAATAGATGTAGAAAAATCTATGGAGAAAAGATTTAACATATTGGAAGCCTTGGAGCTAAATGACAGAGAATTTAAAATAGAAATCTTAAAAATACTCAGAGATATACAAGAAAACACAGAAAGGCAATTTAGGGAGATCAGAAAACAACTCAACGATCTAAAAGAATATATTACCAAGGAAATTGAAACTATAAAAACAAATCAAACAAAAATAAAAAACGAGGTAACAAGCTTAGCTAATAGAACAGCACAGATAGAAGATAGGATTAATGAAATAGAAGACAAGCAACTTGAGGCACAAAAAAGAAAAGAAGAAAGAGACTCAAAAATAATAAAAAACGAGAAAGCCCTACAGGAATTGTCTGACTCCATCAGAAAGAATAATATAAGAATAATAGGTATATCAGAGGGAGAAGAGAAAGAAAATGGAATGCAGAACATACTCAAACAAATAATAGATGAGAACTTCCCAAGACGGTGGAAAGAACTAAAGCCTCAAATTCAAGAAGCAAACAGAACACTGAGTTTTCTTAACCCCAACAAACCCACTCCAAGGCACATCATAATGAAGATGACACAAACCAATGACAAAGAAAAAATTCTCAAGGCAGCCAGGGAAAGAAGAGTACAACATATAAAGGAAGGCCTATTAGATTATCATCAGATTTCTCAACAGAAACTCTGCAAGCTAGAAGAGAGTGGACCCCAATATTTAAAGCTCTGAAAGAGAGAAACTTTCAGCCAAGAATACTATACACATCAAAGCTATCCTTCAAGTACAAAAGAGATATAAAAACATTCACAAATACAGAAAAGATGAGAGAATATATCATCAGAAAGCCCCCACTCCAGGAAATACTAAAGGGGGTTTTCCAACCTGATTCAAAGAACAAAAGAAAACAAAACCACAAGTAACAGCTCCACCAAGAACACAATAAAACCAAACTTAAACTGTGACAACAAAAGAAAAAAAGGGGGGAGAGGATGAAGATTAACAGTAGCAAAGAATGATGAAGTGCAGAAATACACATAAGATAGGGTGCTACAATGAATATAGTAGTTAACTTTTTCATTACTTAATGGTAACCACCGTTGAAAAAACCACCACAAAAACACTTGACTTAAAAAAGGTAGCAACAGAGGAAAGAAGTATGGAATACAAACAAACAAAAACAAAAGAGAAGAATCAAACAAGATACAAAACTAACAGAAAGCCATTTATAAAATGGCAATAGGGAACCCACAAGTGTCAATAATTACACTAAATGTAAATGGATTAAACTTACCAATAAAAAGACACAGAGTAGCACAATGGATTAAAAAAGAAAATCCAACTGTATGCTGCCTACAAGAAACACATCTAAGCAACAAGGATAAAAACAAATTCAAAGTGAAAGGCTGGAAAACAATACTCCAAGCAAACAACACCCCAAAAAAAAGCAGATGTAGCAATACTCATATCTAATAATGCTGACTACAAGAGAGAAAAAGTACTCAGAGACAAAAATGGTCATTTCATAATGATTAAGGGGAAGTTGAATCAAGAAGACAAAACAATCCTTAATATATATGCACCAAACCAAGGAGCACCAAAATATATAAGACAGCTACTTATTGACCTTAAAACAAAAACTGACAAAAATACAATCATACTTGGAGACCTCAATACACCACTGATGGCTCTAGATCAGTCATCCAAACAGAGAATCAACAAAGATATAGTGGCCTTAAAGGAAATACTGGAACACCTGGATATGATAAACATCTACAGGACACTTCATCCCAAAGCGACAGAGTATACATTTTTCTCTAGTGTACATGGAACATTCTCAAGAATTGACCATATATTGGGCCACAAACACAATATCAGCAAATTTAGAAAAATTGAAATTGTACCAAGCATATTCTCTGATCATAAAGCCTTGAAACTAGAATTCAACTACAAAAAAAAGAGGGGACAAAACCCACAAAAATGTGGAAACTAAACAACATACTTCTAAAAAATGAATGGGTCCATGAAGAAATAAGCGCAGAGATCAAAAGATATATACAGACAAATGAAAATGAAAATATGACATATCAGAATCTCTGGGATGCAGGAAAAGCAGTAATAAGAGGAAAGTTCATATCACTTCAGGCCTATATGAACAAACAAAAGAGCTCAAGTAAACCACTTAAATTCACACCTTAAGAAACTAGAAAAAGAAGGACAAAGACAACCCAAAACCACCTGAAGAAAGGAGATGATAAAAATCAGAGCAGAAATAAACAAAATAGAGAACAGAAAAAGTATAGAAAAAATCAATAAAACAAGGACCTGGTTCTTTGAAAATATAAACAAAATTGACAAACCCTTGGCAAGAGTCACCAAGGAAAAAAGGCACAGGACTCAAATAAATAAAATCCAAAATGCAAGAGAAGAGATCACCACAAACATCATAGATATACAAAGAATTATTATAGAATATTATGAAAAACTATATGCCACCAAATACAACAATCTAGAAGAAATGGATAAATTCCTAGAACAATACAACCTTCCTAGACTGAGTCATGAAGAAACAGAAAGTCTAAGCAGACGAATCAGCACGGAGGAAATAGAAAAAACTATTAAAAACCTCCCTAAAAATAAAAGTCCAGGCCCAGACGGTTATACTAGTGAATTCTATCAAACATTCAAAGAAGACTTGGTTCCTATTCTACTTAACGTCTTCCAAAAAATTGAAGAAGAAGCAATACTTCCAAACACATTTTATGAGGCCAACATAACCCTCATACCGAAACCAGGCAAGGATGGCACAAAGAAAGAAAACTACAGACCAATATCTCTAATGAATACAGATGCTAAAATACTAAACAAAATACAGGCAAACCGAATACAACAACATATTAAAAAAATAATACATCATGATCAAGTGGGATTCATCCCAGAATCTCAAGGATGGTTCAACATACGCAAAACGGTTAACGTAATACACCATATCAACAAAAAAAGAACAAAAACCACATGATCTTATCAATAGATGCAGAAAAGGCTTTTGATAAAATACAACACAATTTTATGTTTAAGACTCTCAACAAAATGGGTATAGAAGGAAAATATCTCAACATGATAAAGGCCATATATGATAAACCATCAGACACCATCCTATTAAACGGCATAAAACTGAGGACTTTCTACCTTAAATCAGGAACAAGACAGGGTTGTCCACTCTCTCCACTCTTATTCAACGTGGTGCTAGAAGTTCTGGCCAGAGCAATCAGACAAGACAAAGAAATAAAAAGCATCCATATCGGAAAAGAAGAAGTAAAGCTATCACTTTTTGCTGATGATATGATCCTATACATTGAAAACCCGAAGGACTCCACAAAAAGATTATTAGAAACAATAAACCAATACAGTAAGGTCGCAGGATACAAAATTAACATACAAAAGTCCATAGCCTTTCTATATGCCAACAATGAAATATTAGAAAACGAACTCAAAAAAATAATCCCCTTCACGATTGCAACAAAAAAAATAAAATACCTAGGAATAAACATAACAAAGAACGTAAAGGACCTACATAATGAAAATTACAAAGCATTGTTAAGGGAAATCGAAAAAGATACAATGAGATGGAAAAATATTCCTTGTTCTTGGTTAGGAAGAATAAATATAATCAAAATGGACCTATTACCCAAAGCAATATACAAATTTAATGCAATTCCCATCAAAATCCCTATGAGATTTTTTAAAGAAATGGAACAAAAAAACATCAGATTTATATGGAACTATAAAAAACCCCGTATAGCCAAAACAATCCTAAGGAAAAAGAATGAAGCTGGGGGCATTACAATACCTGACTTTAAACTATATTATAGGGTCACGATAATCAAAACAGCATGGTATTGGCAGAAAAATAGACACTCAGAACAATGGAACAGAATAGAAAGCCCAGAAATAAAACCACATATATATGGTCAAATAATCTTTGATAAAGGGGCCAACAACACACAATGGAGAAAAGAAAGCCTCTTCAACAAATGGTGTTGGGAAAACTGGAAAGCCACATGCAAAAGAATGAAACTCAACTACAGCCTGTCCCCGTGTACTAAAATTAATTCAAAATTGATCAAAGACCTAAATATAAGACCTGTTTTTGTTTGTTTGTGTTCCATACTTTTTTCCTCTGTTGCTACCTTTTTTAAGTCAAGTGTTTTTGTGGTGGTTTTTTTAAGGGTGGTTACCATTAAGTAATGAAAAGGGTACCTACCATATTCATTGTAGTACCCTATCTTATAAGTATTTCTGCACTTCATCATTTTTTGCTACTGTTAATCTTGATCCTCTCCCCCCTTTTTTTTCCTTTGTTGTCACAGTTTAAGTTTGGTTTTATTGTGTTCTTGGTGGAGCTGTTACTTGTGGTGTTGTTTTCTTTTGTTCTTTGAATCTGGTTGGAAAACCCCCTTTAGTATTTCCTTGAGTGGGGGCTTTCTGTTGATAAATTCTCTCATCTTTTCTGTATTTGTGAATGTTTTTATATCTCCTTCATACTTGAAGGATAGCTTTGATGGGTATAGTATTCTTGGCTGAAAGTTCCTCTCTTTCAGGGCTTTAAATATTGGGGTCCACTCTCTTCTAGCTTGTAGAGTTTCTGCTGAGAAATCTGATGATAATCTAATAGGCCTTCCTTTATATGTTGTACTCTTCTTTTCCCTGGCTGCCTTGAGAACTTTTTCTTTGTCATTGGTTTGTGTCATCTTTATTATGATGTGCCTTGGAGTGGGTTTGTTGGGGTTAAGAAAACTTGGTGTTCTGTTTGCTTCTTGAATTTGAGGCTTTAGTTCCTTCCACAGGCTTGGGAAGTTCTCGTCTATTATTTGTTTGAGTATATTCTCTATTCCATTTTCTTTCTCTTCTCCCTCTGATATACCTATTATTCTTATGTTATTCTTTCTGATGGAGTCAGACAATTCCTGTAGGGCTTTCTCGTTTTTTTATTATTTTTGAGTCTCTTTCTTCTTCTCTCTGTTGTGCCTCAAGTTGTTTGTCTTCTATTTCACTAATCCTATCTTCAATCTGGGCTGTTCTGTTAGCTAAGCTTGTTACCTCGTTTTTCAGCTCGTGAATTGAGATTTTCATTTCTGTTTGATTTGTTTTTATAGTTTCAATTTCCTTGGTAATATATTCTTTGTGTTCATTGAGTTGTTTTCTGATCTCCCTATATTGCCTTTCTGTGTTTTCTTGTATATCTTTGAGTATTTTTAAGATTTCTATTTTAAATTATTTGTCATTTAGCTCCAAGGCTTCCAATATGTTAAGTCTTTTCTCCATAGATTTTTCCACATCTATTTGTGTTACCTCTCTTTCTTTTGTATCCATAATATTCGATTTCCTCTTTCTTATCGGCATCTGAGGGTGGTCTTATTGATAGCACTAATTAGAATTAATAAAGAGTAAAAAGTAAAAAAAAAAAAAGGGTAAAACACCCCACAAAAAAAAACAGTAATAATTTATTATTTCCCCCTTTTTTTCTCTCTTCTCTTTCCCTCCTCTCCCCTCCTCAGGGAAATATTATGCCTATAATGGAGGGCCTGATTTGGGGTGAAGATTTCAAGAGGCAAAAAAAAAGGGAGTAGGGACCTACTAAATGCAAAAAAAAAAAAAAAAAAGGAAGAAAATCTTAGACAAGCATAAGATGATTTGCTTGTAAGTGATGGTCAACTAAGAGATATAATGAGAGGGATAAGAGGGAACCAGAAAAAAGGACCAAAAAAGAATAATAAAGAAGAAAAAATAAAAATAATAAGTAAAAATCTGTTGTATTAAGTGGAGCGAAGACTAAATACAATGGAGACCTTGGGTTGGGAAGACCCAAAATGACACAAAAATAAACAAACAAGAAAAGAAAATAAAAACAAAAGCAAAAAAGAGAAATAAAGCCAAAAAAAGCCTTGAGTCCCAAATTAACTAATTTGTTCGCGATTGAGGATTATATGGGAGGAAAGTAAAACGAGAAAAGAAAAAACGAATAGAAAGGAAAAAATAAGAAAAAGAGAAAAACGAAGGAAGAAATAAAATAGGAAGAGAAAAAAACAAAATAAAGCAAGACAAAAAAAAAAAAACAAAAGAGGAGAGAGTGAGAGTTAAGTGATTTGGAGTATAACCTTAAAGGAGGGTGAGTATGAAGAAGAAAAATAAAATGCAACACTCATGAGTAGTGTAGTTCAAGAAAGGGGAAGTATAAGATGGGCAGAGAATAGAAGGACCGAGGTGGAGGAAATAAAGGCAAAAAGATAGAAGAAACAAACAACAACAACAACAAAAAAAAATTAGTGGATCAAGTTGTAAAGTCTGTGGGTTTTTCTTGATTTTGAGAGGTTAACTTCTTCCTTTTTCTTTTCTCTCCCTCTTCCTGGTCAGTGACTCTGTACACCAGGCTCTGCCCCTGTGTCACTCTTAGGTAGGGATTTGCAGTTGATGGGATTCTATGGCAATGTCATATAATTGGCTTTAGTCTTGCTGGAAGTAAAGGCTTGTTGGCGTTTGCAAGGTTCAACGATGAGAGAGTTTGCTTTCCTGGATTCTCTCTCCTAGTCCCCCCTTTCTGAATTAGGAGCCTGGTGATCCAGCTATAAGGCTGCAACTGCTTCTGCCTGGGGAGTAAGAGGCTCAAAGAGCTGGGAAATCCCCACTCTATCCCCACTCAGTGCAAGGCTTTGGGAAAGGCTCTGACAGTCAGGACCTCCAGTGTAATCAGGCGGGGGTGGGAGTCAATTTTTGTCAAGGTGACTGATCAGCGCCTATCATTTAGTTGGACCTCTCAACCCAGGCTTTCCACACTTTGTAGCCTGTTTTTGCAGGGAAGAAGAGGCACTAGTCTCTGCTTACGACTAGTGTAGTATAGACCTTATTATCTGCCAAGTCCTTCTTGTTAGCGTTTATCCCTGAATATGGAGGCTCTATCAATCAGAAGTTGCCCCCGCCCCTTTAGCGAGAGGCACTAAAAAATATCACGCCTCTTGTCTTGGATCGCTGAACTGAGAGAGATCTTATCAATTAGAACCGAGGGTGCGCAGATTTCATGGGTTAAGCTAATTTCAGTGATTGGGTCGCAGCTGTGTTTCCGAAGGTATTTTAGGCTGCCTGCGCGCGCCCATCCCCCAACGCTTGATTGTTAGCTTGAATGGCTGGGTGAGGTGCCCCGCCCACGGAGAGAATCTCCCAAGCCTCTCCCGCTCGCCCCGCCGCTGGTGGCTGGACCGCACCAGTCGCAGGATAATGGAGCCCCCTGGGTGTGCGGGCCAGCAGGGTGCCCTGGGCGCGTGGAATGCCCAAGGCACGGCGCGAAAGGGGCGCTCCGGGCACCGGTGGCCGGCGACCCCCACTCGCAGTGTGCGGGCCGCTGGGAACGTCAGCGGTGCTCAACCGGACCGGGCGCGTGCACGGTTGCGTGCGGCGGCTCGCGGCGGTGGCTCCTGGCGGCCGCTTGCGGTGGCGGTTCGCGGCGGCCGCTCGCGGCGGCGGCTCGCGGTTCCCAAGTATATGGGCTGACTCACCACAGGCGCACTTCCTTGCGGTTTGAAAGAACGTCCCTGTGGTAGCTTCCTCCACACCCTCGTCTCTCAGATTCAAGTGATAACAGTCCTTTCGCTTTCAGTTTGTGTGGAACTCCGGAATGCTCCGAGGATAAATTTTTCTGTTTCTAGTTGATAAATTTGTTGTGATTTAGGGGAGAGCTGTTGGACGCGTTGCTCACAGCGCCATTTCCATGACGTCTGACTTTCTACCTTAAATCAGGAACAAGACAGGGTTGTCCACTCTCTCCACTTTTATTCAACATGGTGCTAGAAGTTCTGGCCAGAGCAATCAGACAAGACAAAGAAATAAAAGGCATCCATATCGGAAAAGAAGAAGTAAAGCTATCACTTTTTGCTGATGATATGATCCTATACATCGAAAACCTGAAGGACTCCACAAAAAGATTATTAGAAACAATAAACCAATACAGTAAGGTCGCAGGATACAAAATTAACATACAAAAGTCCATAGCCTTTCTATATGCCAACAATGAAATATTAGAAAACGAACTCAAAAAAATAATCCCCTTCACGATTGCAACAAAAAAAATAAAATACCTAGGAATAAACATAACAAAGAACGTAAAGGACCTACATAATGAAAATTACAAAGCATTGTTAAGGGAAATCGAAAAAGATACAATGAGATGGAAAAATATTCCTTGTTCTTGGATAGGAAGAATAAATATAATCAAAATGGCCATATTACCCAAAGCAAAATACAAATTTAATGCAATTCCCATCAAAATCCCTATGAGATTTTTTAAAGAAATGGAACAAAAAAACATCAGATTTATATGGAATTATAAAAAACCCCGAATAGCCAAAACAATCCTAAGGAAAAAGAATGAAGCTGGGGGCATTACAATACCTGACTTTAAACTATATTATAGGGCCACGATAATCAAAACAGCATAGTATTGGCAGAAAAATAGACACTCAGACCAATGGAACAGAATAGAAAGCCCAGAAATAAAACCACATATATATGGTCAAATAATCTTTGATAAAGGGGCCAACAACACACAATGGAGAAAAGAAAGCCTCTTCAACAAATGGTTTTGGGAAAACTGGAAAGCCACATGCAAAAGAATGAAACTCGACTACAGCCTGTCCCCGTGTACTAAAATTAATTCAAAATGGATCAAAGACCTAAATATAAGACCTGAAACAATAAAGTACATAGAAGAAGACATAGGTACTAAAATCATGGACCTGGGTTTTAAAGAACATTTTATGAACTTGACTCCAATGGCAAGAGAAGTGAAGGCAAAGATAAATGAATGGGACTACATCAGAATTAAAAGTTTTTGCTCAGCAAGAGAAACTGATATCAAAATAAACAGACAGCCAACTATATGGGAACTGATATTTTCAAACGACAGCTCAGATAAGGGCCTAATATCCAAAATTAACAAAGAACTCATAAAACTCAACAACAAACAAACAAACAATCCAATAAAAAAATGGGAAGAGGACATGAACAGACACTTCTCCCAGGAAGAGATACAAATGGCCAACAGATATATGAAAAGATGCTCAGCTTCATTAGTTATTAGAGAAATGCAAATCAAAACTACAATGAGATACCACCTCACTCCTGTTAGATTAGCTATTATCAACAAGACGGGTAATAGCAAATGTTGGAGAGGCTGTGGAGAAAAAGGAACCCTCATTCACTGTTGGCGGGACTGTAAAGTAGTACAACCATTATGGAGGAAAGTATGGTGGTTCCTCAAAAAACTGCAAATAGAACTACCTTATGACCCAGCAATCCCTCTACTGGGTATATACCCCAAAACCTCAGAAACATTGATACGTGAAGACACATGTAGCCCCATGTTCATTGCAGCACTGTTCACAGTGGCCAAGACATGGAAACAACCAAAAAGCCCTTTAATAGAATACTGGATAAAGAAGATGTGGCACATATACACTATGGAATACTACTCAGCCATAAGAAATGATGACATCAGATCATTTACAGCAAAATGGTGGGATCTTGATAACATTATAAGGAGTGAAATAAGTAAATCAGAAAAAAACAAGAACTACATGATTCCATACATTGGTGGAACATAAAAATGAGACTAAGAGACATGGACAAGAGTGTGGTGGTTACCAAGGGTGGGGGGGAGGAAGGACATGGGATGGAGGGAGGGAGGGAGAGAGTTAGGGGGAGGGGGAGGGGCACAGAGAACTAGATAGAGGGTGACGGAGGACAATCTGACTTTGGGCGAGGGGTTTGCAACATAATTTGATGACAAAATAACCTAGACATGTTTTCTTTGAATATATCTACCCTGATTTATTAATGTCATCCCATTACCATTAATAAAAATTTATTAAAAAAATACTGGCAAATCGAATACAACAACATATTAAAAAAATAATACATCATGATCAAGTGGGATTCATCCCTGAATCTCAAGGATAATTCAACATATATAAAATGGTTAACATAATACACCATATCAACAAAACAAAGAACAAAACCAACATGATCTTATCAATAGATGCAGAAAAGGCTTTCGATAAAATATAACACAATTTTATGTTTAAGACTCTCAACAAAATGGGTATAGAAGGAAAATATCTCAACATGATAAAGGCCATATATAATAAACCATCAGCCAACATCATATTAAATGACATAAAACTGAGGACTTTCCACCTTAAATCAGGAACAAGACAAAGTTGTCTACTCTCTCCATTCTTACTTAACATGGTGCTAGAAGTTCTGGCCAGAGCAATCAGACAAGAGAAAGAAATAAAAGGCATCCATATCGGAAAAGAAGATATGCTGATGATATGATCCTATACATCGAAAACCCAAAGGACTCCACAAAAAGATTACTAGAAACAATAAACCAATACAGTAAGGTCGCAGGATACAAACTTAACAAACAAAAGTCCATAGCCTTTTTATATGCCAACAATAAAATATTAGAAAACGAACTCAAAAAAATAATCCCCTTCACGACTGCAACAAAAAAAATAAAATACCTAGGAATAAACATAACAAAGAATGTAAAGGACCTATATAACGAAAACTACAAGGCATTGTTAAGAGAAATAGAAAAAGACACAATGAGATGGAAAAATATTCCTTGTTCTTGGATAGGAAGAATAAATATAATTAAAATGGCCATATTACCCAAAGCAATATATAAATTTAGTGCAATTCCCATAAAAATTCCTATGACATTTTTTAAAGATATGGAACAAAAAAATCATGAGATTTATATGGAACTATAAAAAACCTTGAATAGCCAAAGCAATCCTAAGGAAAAAGAATGAAGCTGGGGGCATTTCAATACCTGACTTTAAACTATATTATAGGGCCTCGATAATCAAAACAGCATGGTATTGGCAGAAAAATAGACACTCAGACCAATGGAACAGAATAGAAAACCCAGAAATAAAACCCCATATATATGGTCAAATAATCTTTGATAAAGGGGCCAACAACACACAATGGAGAAAAGAAAGCCTCTTTAACAAATGGTGTTGGGAAAACTGGAAAGCCACATGCAAAAGAATGAACCTTGACTATAGCTTGTCCCCGTGTACTAAAATTAATTCAAAATGGATCAAAGACCTAAATATAAGACCTGAAACAATAAAGTACATAGAAGAAGACATAGGTACTAAAATCATGGACCTGGGTTTTAAAGAACATTTTATGAAATTGACTCCAATGGCAAGAGAAGTGAAGGCAAAGATAAATGAATGGGACTACATCAGAATAAAATTTTTTGCTTAGCAAGAGAAACTGATATCAAAATAAACAGACAGCCAACTAAATGGGAAATGATATTTTCAAACAACAGCTCAGATAAGGGCCTAATATTTAAAATTTACAAAGAACTCATAAAACTCAACAACAAACAAATAAACAATCCAATAAAAAAATGGGAAGAGGACATGAACAGACACTTCTCCCAGGAAGAAATACAAATGGCCAAGAGATATATGAAAAGATGCTCAGCTTCATTAGTTATTAGAGGAATGCAAATCAAAACTGCAATGAGATACCACCTCACCCCTGGTAGATTAACTATTATCAACAAGATGGGTAATAGCAAATGTTGGAGAGGCTGCAGAGAAAAGGAAACTCTCATCCACTTTTGGTGTGACTGTAAAGTAGTACAACCATTATGGAGGAAAGTATGGTGGTTCCTTAAAAAACTGCAAATGGAACTATCTTATGACCCAGCAATTCCTCTAATGGGTATATACCCCAAAACCTCAGAAACTTTGATACGTGAAGACACATGTAGCCCCATGTTCATTGCAGCACTGTGGCCAAGACATGGAAACAACCAAAAAGCCCTTCAATAGAAGACTGAATAAAGAAGATGTGGCACATATACATTATGGAATTCTACTCAGCCATAAGAAATGATGACATTGGATCATTTACAGCAAAATTTTGGGATCTTGATAACATTATACGGAGTGAAATAAGTAAATCAGAAAAAAACAGGAACTTCATGATTCCAAACATTGGTGGAACATAAAAACGAGTCTAAGAGACATGGACAAGTGTGTGGTGGTTACCAGGGGTGTGGAGAGGGATGATGCAGGAGGGAGGGAGGGAGAGAATTAGGGGGAGGGGGAGGGGCACAGAGAACTAGATAGAGGGTGACGGAGGACAATCTGACTCTGGGCGAGGGGTATGCAACATAGTTTAATGACAAGATAACCTAGACATATTTTCTTTGTATATATGTACCCTGATTTATTAATGTCATCCCATTAACATTAATAAAAATTTATTTTAAAAAATGGTGTTGGGAAAATTGGACAGCTACCTGCAAAAATAATGAAACTAGACCACCAACTTACACCATGCACAAAAATAAATTCAAAATGAATAAAAGACAAATGTAAGTCGTGAAACCATAAGCATCTTAGAAGAAAACATAGACAGTAAGCTCACCGACATTTATTGCAGCAATATATTAGCTGATTTATCTCTACAAGCAAGTTAAATAAAAGACAGGATAGACAAATGGGTCTATATCAAACTAAAAAGCTTCTGCACAGCTAAAGACAATATGAACAGAATAAAAAGACAAACCACACAATGGGAGAACATATTCAACAATACATCTGATAAGGGGTTAATAACCAAAATTTATAAAGAATTCTAAAATTCAACTTCAGGAAGGTAAACTATCCAATTTAAAAATTGGCAAAAAAAAAACTGAACAGACACTTCTCCAAAGAGGACATACAGATGGCCAATAGGCATACAAAAAAATGTTCAACATCACTAATCATTAGAGAAATGCAAATTAAAGCCTCAATGAGATATCACCTCACACCTGTCAGAATGGTGCTCATTAATAAATCAACACAAAATATGTGCTGAGAAGGGTGTGGAGAAAGGGTAACCCTCCTGCACTGCTGCTGGGAATGCAGATTGGTGCAGCCACTGTGGAAAACAGTATAGAGATTCCTCAAAAAATTAGAGATGAAACTGTCCTTTGACCCAGCCATCCCACTTATAGGAATATAACCCAAGGATACCATATCACCGACTGAAACAAAGAAATGCACCCCCATGTTTATGGAAGCATTATTCACAATAGCCAAGATATGAAAACAGCCCAAGTGTCCTTCAGTGGACTAGTGGATTAAAAAGGTGTGGTTCATACGGAATACTATGGGGCTATGAGGAAGAAGGAAATATTACCTTTCGCAATAAGATGGATAGACCTGGAAACTACTATTATGTTGAGTGAAATAAGCCAAGCACAGAAAGAAAAATATCATATGACCTTACTCATTTGAGGAGACCGAGGAACAATGTGAACTGAGGAATGAAATTAAACCTGAAGGGAAGGTGGGAGAGAGCTGTTGGGAGGGAGTAGGGGAGATGTTTGGGGAATATGGGGGAAGGGAGATGCTTTTGGGGAGACACTAGAATCTATGTAAACACAATAAAAAAAAGATTTACTTCCTGAACAGTCACCTTGATAAGTTTCCCGAAAATCTTGGAGTTTTTAGTGATGGCAGACTATTGCTGGAGCATCAAACAAGATTGTCCTCAACAAGTACACAAATGCAAAAGCTACAAACGCAAATTTTTGCCTAATAGAATTTAAATAAGTTTTGTGCAAATTTCATGGTGAAAATAAGTGTTTTAATATGTTCTATTTTGAAATTGAATACAAATTTTGATGCGATCATATCTTTTAGTGTATTTAGTGTATTTACTGCATTATATAAATTATTATATTTTTACAAAGATCAAGAAGACATTCTACTTCATTATGTTAAACTAAATGTTGAAAATTTTACAATAAGATTAACACCTAAAATCTTGAATTGCAAAAAAGTGTAGCTTACAGAGAAAAACTAATGTCAGATTTGAGATCAGCACACTCGAATTAGGTAAGAACAAGTGTTTTTGTGGATGCAACAAAAATTTTGTTCTCCAGTGTTACTGATACCTAAAGTTTAGCTACTGTCAGGTGATGTGAACCACATTCTTGAGATAGTCCAAATTTGACATTATCAGTGGCCTGGCATCTGAACTGCTGATCAGATAATTCATGACTTGAGTCAGAATATCAAAGGGAAATTTATAGATAGAACCCCAAGGATCCACTAAGAAGCTTTCACTTCCCTCAGACTGTGTAACAGCTGATTGCAGTGATCCAGTGAGAGCAGCAGACAAATGTTTACTTATAACAGCTCCCAGCTGAGATCCATCCAGTGTAGAGGCCACAGAAAGCCAGTTTTTAAAATATATTTTGGATAAACCCCTTCTCGGAGTTGTTTGAAAATATCAACTCCCATTTGGTTGGCTGCCTCTTTGTTTTCCTTTTGGTTTCTTTTGCTGTGCAGAAGTTTTGTAGCTTGATATAGTACCATTCATTTATTGTTGCCTTTACTTCCCTTTCCTTTGTGGTCAAATTTATGAATTGTTATCCATGGCCAAGCTCTATAAGTTTAATACCTATGTTTTCCTTTATGTAATTTATTGTTTCAGATCTTATATTTAGGTCTTTGATCCATTTTGTTTTCTCTATTTTTAAATTTTTACTTATTTATATTTTAGGTCAGAGGAGAGGTGGTAGTGAGGCAGACTCCTGTATGTGCCCACCACGATCCACCTGGCAACCCCATCTGGGGCTGTTGCTTGAGTACTGAGCTGTTTTTAGTGCCTGAGCCTGTCAAGCTCCAAAGGAACTATCTTCAGCTCCCAGGGCCATGCTTGAACCAATCAAGCCACTGGATGCAGGAGGGAGACAATGTGGAGAAGGAGTGGGGGAGAAACAGATGGTTGCTTTTCCTGTGTGCTCTGAATGCGAATCAAACCTGGGGTGTTCATATGCCAGCTGATGTTCTATTTACTGGGCCAACATTCAGGGCTCATTTTGAATTAATTTTTGTGCAGAGGAACAAACTGTAGTCAAGTTTTATACTTTTGTATGTGGCTTTTCAATTTTCCCAGCACCATTTATTAAAGAGGTTTTCTTTTATTCATTGCATGTTTTTGATTTTTTTGTCCAAGATTATTAGTCCATATATCATTTACAACAACATGAATGGATCTTAAGAATATTATACTAAGTGAAGTAAGTAAATAAGAAAAAGGCAAGAACTATATAATTTCACACATAAGTGGGATATAAAACCGAGTCTCATGGACATAGATAAAAGTTAAGTGGTTACCTCAGGGAAAGGGGAAGGGGAAAAAAGAGGGACAAGTATATGGTGATGGAAGATGCTTTGACTTTGAATAATGGACATACAATGCCGTCAATAGTTCAAATGGTATATTGATGTTCACCTAATACCTATGTACTCTTATTCATCAATGTCACCACATTAAATTTAACTTTAAAAAAATAAAAAGGAAAGAAGAAAAAAAAAGAAATCTGGTTTTCCAGAACAGAAGACTCTATTTCTCAGATGAAAAACTGTATCCAAGGACTATGGCTTTGTCTCAATTCTACCCTCATTCTCAGTTTTAAAAGTAGTTCATGGAAGCTCTGGTAACCCTACAGTAGACATAGCACCTTTTAGATCTGGTCCTCCACCATCACAGGAAGGTACAGACATTCATCTGTTTATACACTCACCTAGATCAAGTCATGGGACACAGTGAGTACCCAATAAATACTGCTTGATGAATGAATAAATACTCAGTATTAAGTCAATAATGAGCCTTGGACTCTCAAAGAATTTATATGTATTTATTTATGTTCTAAAATACCACAATGCATTCTCTTGGGTTCCTGACCTCTTCCATCATCAAGGCAATCTCAATTCTTTCTCCAACACTAGTTATGTATCTGCATTGATTTTTAGTTCTTTGTTCATTATAGTGATTTGAGTACACAGACAATTTAGCCCTTTGATCTATAACCATAACCATCCAGCCCTCAATTTTTTTTTCTGGTTTTCAAAACTATTATCCAAATCTATTTCTAGACCCCCTTATTTACTTCCCAGTGCCACATGGAGTCCATCAGCAGGACTGAGAATTATTCCTAACAGAGAATTAGCACTGGAAAGGTCCTCAGCCATGGAAAACACAATCTACAGAAGTTCATCCTTGCTTAATATTGTCCCTCAAAATATCTGGGTCTTAATTGCTATAACCAGTGAATTTTGCATTATAAAGCAGTAAAGACTTTACAGATGTGATTAAATTAAGGCTCTTAAAATGGAAAGATTATTCTAGATTATTTGGAAGGATGCAATGTAATGACAAGTGCCCTCATGAAACAGAAGCAGAGGGAGATTAGGCTACAGAATAGTAGAGGGTAATGTGAAGACAGAAGCAGAGATTAGACTGACTAAACTACAAGTCAGGGAATGTCAGCAACCACCAACAACTGGAAGAGATGATCAAACAGATTTTCTCCTCGGACCTCCAGAAGGAACCAATCTTGCCCAAACCTGGATTTTAGCCCCATAAGACTCATTTTGAACATCTGGTCTCTGGAATTGTACAAGAATAATAGTGTGTTGACTTAAGCCACCAAGTTTTGTGAAAAATTGTCACACCAGTAATAAGAAACTAATATAACCTCCTCATAAATATATCTACTCCTTAATCAGATGAAGACAGGTATATCACAGCACTTCTGATCATCATAATTTTTCAGTCAGCCATCCAGTTTCTAGGAGATTATAAATTGCTCAAAAGAATGACAAATACTCTCTGACCTGTCCAGCAGGAATATTATGTCGAGTAAAGACCCATCTAGAAGCCCATTTTCTGCCAACTCTTCCACTCAGGCAATCTCTTGGCATCAATCAAGTTTCTCACAGGATTTACCACCACCAACCTGTCCAGTACAGAAATGTGTGAACCTGTGGCTTGAAAATGATGAATTCTCTGCCCGACAAAATTCTTGCTTTTAAAGGACAGGTCCCTTGCCCTTACCCAGGACTAGTTATCCTTCCTACATATCTTGTGATTGATTCTTTCTCTCTGTGTGTGACTTTGAAGCATTTCACTTTTTGTTGGAATCTCTCATGCGAGGCAAGGAGAAAATAAGATTCAGTAGGTTCATCACAAACTTGCAAGATGAATAAGTTTGAGATATTTAATGCATGGCAAATCTATTATAGTCATTAATACTGTTTTACATACTTCAAAGTTGCTAAAAGACTATGTCTTAAATATTCTAACCACACACACAGAAAAAGAAATGACAATTATGTAATGTGATGGAGGTGTTAATTAATGTTACTGTGATAATCCTATTGCAACATATAAAGTATCAAATCAACATGTACACCTTAAATGTATACAATCTTATATCAATTATGTTTCAATAAAAATTAAATAGAAAACCTTATTTATATTAGGCAGGGAAAGAGAGGACTTATGATCATTTATTTGCATTATGCTGGTTCCTTACCATGAGTGTAAGTTTTTCTGGTATATCCAGAATGACACAGATATGTTTTATCATGTGCATTCACTGTGTTTGCATTGTGGTTGGCAAAAAGCTGTGGAAAGAGGCTGTCATGCATTATTTCTAGGTCAGCAGAATAAATAATAGATTCAAATTTTTTTACCTGTCTTTTTGTAAAATAAGCCACTAACTGTTTTGGTGAGAAACAGGTTTCAACTTTTGGTGCAGGCTGTCAATTTTGATAGTTTTGTCGAGTAAAAACCCATCTAGATACTTGATGCTCTATCAGTTGTAGTTAACCTGGTCCCTACCGCCCACTAGTGGGCATTTCAGCTTTCATGGTGGGTGGTAGCAGAGCAACCAAAGTATAAATAAAAAGATAGAGTTAACTATAAGTAAATTGTTTTATAAAGATTTATTCTGCCAAATTTAGTGAAAATCCAACATAAAGTACATGGTAAATAATTATTATTATATGCTTTATTTTGCTGTAGCTCTGCTTTATAAATTTTATAAAGTAAAGTTACTTCCCTACTTTATAAATCACCATTACTGTGGAACCAGTGGGCGGTTAAAAAATTTTACTACTAATAGAGATACAAAAGTGGGCAGTAGGTATAAAAAGGTTGACTACCCCTGTTCTATATGATCCTCACCTTTTTTTTCCACATAGTTGAAGCTGTGCTGAATGAACTAAATTTTTTTATACTTAAGAAAATAGAGCCTATAAATCTTTAATCTTCAATCAGGATAAAGGAGCAACTGATTGAGTCTCAACTCTGTCAGGCACTGTGTGAAATGTTTTGCATATGTCACCTCACTTAATATTCTCAACAATCCTATAAAGCAGTAACAGTTACTATTTTAAAATAAGATAACCAAGTCTTAAAAAAATAACCAATTGTCAAGGATTTGAAGTGACTTGCTTCAGTGTGTATAGCTAGTGAGATGTATATCCAGAATTTGAATCTTGTTTATTTGCAAACCTCTGCTCATTCCACAACATGTGGGTAACATGACTGAGGAAATATTCAGTCATCTCTAGTGACCCAGGAGGGTGAAGCAAACTCAGACACTCTCCAAGGTAGAATAAAGTATGCACTCTGTACCATTCTAGAGAAGTCTCTGAGACAGCAATTTTGGCTTGGAACTTCCCAGTGCTTCCCAGAAATGTTATGACATGGGGAATATAGTCAGTGGCACCATAGAGTGTGGTTTAAAGGGTCGAAACACTTTACCCTGGAGCAGAAATTTTAGGCTAAAGATTTGATAGTTCTGGACTAGGATAGACAACTCACATGTATACATCAGTTATGATCCCTAGGACAGGTAAGTGCATAAAGGCAGCTGTAGTTGAATATGGGGGAGGGGGTAAAAGTAGGTCTATACTTGTATGCAAAACACAGTTTTTTCTTGTATTATTATTTGTTAATTATTCTATTGTTTTCCAAACAAACAACTGTAAACCTACTTTTCCATACCAATTCAACTTCCTTGCCATTTGATGAACAACTGGGTTAACTATCATTAGCCTATCTGGCCTTCTGTAGTAAAGTAGCTGGAATTTGAGAAGATCCCCACCCAGCCTTCTCAAATGTCCCCAATCATGAAGAAATAACCTGCTATTTCTTACCTGGGTATTTTAGTAAGTGAAAGGTAGAAAAATTTCCTTAGCTACTACATCACTTAAGCGGGTGTTGTTCACAGTTCTTTCATATTACTCAAAAAAATGGTTCCCAAATAATTGCTTTGTTTGAAATCCACTGAGCAATGGTCCCAAGAGTTAGTTTTGTGTTAACCGATGCTGGACTTCTGCTGGGTAACAAAAAGGATGCTATACTTAAAAAAATGTGAGGAGAGGGTGTCTTTTGTATTCTTTTTTTTTGGAGATTAACAAGAGTACAGTAAGGGCTTTTATAAAATCTGAAATAAAGAAAATTGTTCACATTTTTAACCCTGTTTGATCAAAGAATCCCATTGTGTATGGTAGCTATCAACATCCCTTAAAACCTATGTTCTCCAGCACCCAATTTGAGAAAGTCTAGGAAATGAACAACTCATTGGATGGATGCTGAAACCAGAAGCCTAATGGCCTCAAAATCACTGTATGCTGGGCTTGCCTGAGTCCAAGATACACCAAAAAAGCAGATGGTTTGATCCAGAAACCAAGCCCCTCTGCATCATTCTGAGCCCTATCAGCATCCATTACATGGTTGTTCTGTCCACATGGATGATATTAATCAGATGGCAGCCAAATATGTGTCTCCTCTGAGCTTTATAGGGATTTCTTAAAGGAAATGGAATTACATTCTTTGATTTTGGTACCTAAACTTTACTATCTATAAAATGAGGCCAATATTTAAGTTTTTCAGATGTAGAGTGAAGACAAAGTGAAAGGTGCTCTGACATTTCCAGACTACAGACAATTATCTTAATGCTGAGTAAAAGTCCTAGAGGTAAGGACCCTTGTTAGTACTGCAAAGGATGTGAAGTATATTTATTGCAAAGGAAAGTGATGCTATTGTGAGCAAAGTTTACACAGGCTGCATGCTATATGAATTTAGGTTGGAGTTAAAGTGATACAGATGAAGGAAGTAAAATAATTCCACCAGTGGGCTGAAAACTCTGTGCTTGTGTTCATGTTTTATATGAAGATTCAGCAATGATAAGAATTTTATTAATGAGAAATCAAAATGCCTTTACATTGTCGGAATTTGGTATTTAAACAAAAAGATATTTGTGACTTTGATTAATGTCCCCCAATTCCAACTTAAACAAACCCTTTTTTTTTGGAGGATTAGTATGCAATTAGCTCACTTTTTATTTTTCACTTTGCGCATTTTTTTATTTTTATATTTATTCTCTTGCACAATGAAAATTTATATTCAGAGATGCACAGAATCTTAAATCTATAAAAATTATATTTCTAGATTACTTTGCTTACCCACAGGAAACACAGACAAGCACTTATTTACTCATTTTACTTAATTATACACTGCTTATTCTAAAAAGGATTTATAAAAGTTTATAATAAGATATGTAATGAGAAATATTTAAAAATAAAAGTAATTCCAGGTAAAGAAAAAATAGTGTACGAATAAAAATGATGAAGCTAGAAATTATGTTAATGAAAGCAGTTTCAATGCAATTCACCATGGTTTTATTTAAAATAAAAATATATAAAATCTAAAATAAAAAATATGGAAATTGATAAATTAAATCTAACAGACACATAGAACAGTAAAGAGCAAGTGACTAAAGCAACTTTTTTGAAAGGAACATTAATAGGGACATTTTTGCCTTACCACATATAGGGCATCAGAAAGCTGGAGCACTTTGGCAACATAATATTAGTGCAGAGGTCATGAGGCAGGCTAGACAGAGTCAACAAACTAACACATGTTTGCATAAAAATAGAAAGTGAGAACAATGGACTTATTAATTAAATGGTGTGAGGAGAACTGGCTGTCCATTTGTAAAAACTAAAATAAAATCATATGATGCCACACCAAATCAATCCAGGTACAATGTTAACCTAAAGATAACTGAAGGGACTGGAAAATACTTAAAAAAAATAGGAGAATGTTTTTATGGTGTCAGCATAAGATAGGGTACTTCAGACAAAGGCAAAAAAAATCAAAAATAAATAAAACTGCATTAAAGTTACAAAGTTTTTTGAAGGAGTAACTCCTACTTATAAACATTGGGGAGGCCTTTATAGCTACCCAACCCCTTTACCATTAGTACAGTGGAAGGACCCAGCCACAGCTCAGTGGCAGGGACTGAATCCTCTACTAACACAAGGGAGAGGTTATGCTTATGTTTTTCCAGAAAATAGCCCACATCCAATTTGGATCCCAGGAAGAAATGTATGGCCACTCTCGATGTCCCAAGATGACCCCACCAATGATGCCTCCAACACTTGCAAACCCTTCGGTTCAGGAGATGGCCAGCCTCAGCCTTGATGAACGGCTGCCTGGAGGAGGTCCTCAGTGCTCCAGGAGGAGACCTCATAACCAACATGCTCATAACATAACCTGGGGAGATATGAAGGCCCTAGCTGAACAGGCTCAAAGATTAGCCTTTGATGGACCCCCAGGTCCAGGCATTCTATTCCTCCTCATGTGTGCCATTATCACAGCAAACTCCCAGGCACAAGGAGATCCTCACACCTAGATGGCTGTTCCCTACCCTGGCATAATTATGCCTGTTAAAGTTAAATGCCCACAGTTTCAAGCAGTATATTCCAGTAACTGCTCCCTTAGTGTCCTTTGTGACAATAGTGGCCGGGAATCCCAACAGTGGAATGGCACTATATGGGGTAAACTCAGTGACCCAATGCTACTTAAGTTTACTCTGAATAATAACACTGTTCCCTTGGAGCAGTGGTTCTCAACCTGTGGGTCATGACCCCGGTGGGGGTCAAATGACCAAAACACAGGGGTCGCCTAAAGCCATCGGAAATACATAATACACAGGTTGAGAACCACTGCCTTGGAGGGATAGGTCCTCTTTTGAAATCATACTATGGGGGACTTTGCTAAAAACAGTACTACCAACCAAAGCTTAATACTTGGCCTACAAGCCCTCCTCCCCCTAGCTACTAACAGCTGGGCCCATCCCACTAACCTTGCCTTCCCAAGTTCGCCTCTTTGCCCATTCCTGTATGATGAACATCTAAAAACACTCCTGAGAGAAGGAATTCCCTAGAGAGATTGCCGCATTGCCTCTGGCCCAGATGTACAGACCATCAACCTCGGAGTTTGGCATCAGAAGCTGAGAGATGGAATGCAACCATATGCAGTATGCAGCCCGCGGCAAACCATCCGTTCCGTGTTTGGACACTGGGACCTTTGTGGGAAGGGGGCGTGCATGGACCTATGTCCATTTTTTACAATCAAAATGGAACTGTGTTTAACAGCACCTAGAAGGTCTCTGTAACACATTGGGAGGGAAATGACATCCCGATCCCTAAGAGGAATCCCCTGTTTAAGACCCCCATTCGATTTCCTAACTAGTCAAACATTACAGAAGATTGCCTCACCATTTTTTAATCCAGCTAATCTATTAGCATATAATATAATAGGTATTAGAGTTGTTTTAGTTCTACTAGGGTTCTGTTTCATAATGTGTAGCATTCAGAAGCTACAACAGCAAGCTGTCATTCATTAAGTCCAATTGGCCTTAATTAAAAGAGAAGGGGGAGCTGTGGGTGGAGTGCAGAGCACATTTCTAGCAGCTGTGGCTGAAGCAATGCTGTGAGAATACTTCAGCTCCCAGAAGCCTCATGCGTATACCCAGGAAGGAAGCTTGCCTGCTATAAGGAAGTGACTTAGCGTCAACCACGCAGCTCCCTGATCTTTTCAGCCATTGGCTATGAAGGATATGCTGTAACATCCTATTGACTGAAACCATGTATATAAGCCAGCTTACTTCCTGAATAAATCAGATCTGCATCACTGAACCTGGTCCCCTGAGTCGGGTCTTTGCATCTCCATTGTCCTCACCCCTGGCAGGACTTGTCCACAACTGGCTCAGTGAATACAGCACTGAGGAGCACTTCTCTGGGTGAGGCCTAGGGCATATCTCCTCCCTTTTTTTTGAATTTGAAGTTTAATGTCTCTGTGTCACCATTCTACAATGGCTTGTCCTTGGGGATTATAAAGAATGCCAAGACTGTGTGATTTGCCATTGGGAACAAAAGGCTTTAAATTGGCTGCTGGTATAACAGGGCTCATTGTCAGTTTTAATTTCCCAAGTTACACCAAGGCAAAGCATGGCCTGTCAAAGTTCACGAATTGCATTTGTAGTTTTTTCTCCTGCTAGGGCCGTGGCAGAGACGGCTTTGGAGAAGGTGTCTACTGCTACGTGTATGTAGCAGAGTTTGCCAAATTGGGGGACATGAATGATGTCTATTTGCCACACAGCATTAGGCTGTAAGCCTCGAGGGTTGACGCCCTGTGGTTGTAGGGGGCCTAAGGGTAGTAAGGGCCTGCACTGTTTACATATGTGAACAAGGTGTTTGCAGGTTGCATGAGTGAGATGGGGAAAGAGAAATTTGAGAGAATGGGCAGACATATGAAATCGGGCATGAAGTTGTCTGGTTTGCTTAATAGGGGAGACTGTTAAAACTAGACGATCAGCTTGTGTGTTGCCTGCCACTAGGGGGCCAGGCAAGCCAGAATGGGAGCAAAGATGCTGAATATACAAAGGGAGTTGATGCTCCTCTAAAAGTTCTTTAAGCTGGTTGAGAGCCCTATCTAGTAATGTCTGCTTGGGCTGGAAGGTGGAATTGGCAAGGCCTTTAACCATTTGTGCTGCATAAGCACTATCTGAAAAAATGTTAAGGGGACCATGTTGTAAAAGGCGTAGTACATAATAAATGGCTAGTAGTTCACCTACTTGTATGGATCCCTCATAACTAAATTTGTGGAATTTAGTGCCTTCCGTTTGTGCTTTGAACACTATTCCACAACAGGACTGGCTGGCATCTGTAAATGCAAGCATGCTATGCAGAAGAGGGGTAGATGCTGGATATGAATGAGAGAGAGAGTGAGAGATACAGAAAAATAGACAAGACAGACAGACAGAAAGAAAAAAGACACATGGGGGCATATAGGCTGGCCCATGGGTCTGCAGCAGGAACACGTGTTGGAGAAAATGGCATCTGAGAGGCTGGGGTGGGGCACTGAGCCCCAGCAGGGAATGTGGAAGTAGCAACTTCTGCTCCTTCAGATAGCGGAGCTGATGGCGTGGTTTCTAATGTGTCCAGTTTTGTTTCTGCATACTTGGCTGCAAGTCCATCAAACTTGGTGGCCCAACTTTTTTCTTCCTCTACAGGGGGAGGTGAATACAGAGGTAGGGGTTCCTCTGAAAGAGAGTAGCCTATAGGACCTTAGGGACTGGTGGAGGGTTTCCAGCAGGAGCACTGGTCAAGCAGGCGTGTATTGCAAATAAGGCAGGAGTGAGGCTGAGAGGGACGGCCCATCCTTCATGTACCTCAGCCGAACGAACACGTTGGAGAGCTTGGGCCCAAGTATTCAGGTCCCAGAGAGGCGCATCCTCAATCCAGGGATTAAAACCAGAGAAAATCTCCCAGTAAGTACAGAGATCCTTTTCACAAACTTCAACTCGCCTACTCTGCAATAGGGCATGCAGGGCTCGAGCCTGCAGGGCTCAAGAGTGAAGGAGAAGGTTTCCCATTGCAGAGGGTCACTCACCCATCCCTTGTTTGCCAGTTAGGCCCCTGCCCAACATTGGGCACTAGTTGTGGACAGGTCCTGCCAGGGGTGAGGATGACGGAGATGCAAAGACCCGGGGACCAGGTTCAGTGATGTAGATCCACTTTATTCAAGAAGTAAGCTAGCTTATATACATGGGTTCAGCCAATAGGATGTTACAGCATGCCCTTCATAGTCAATGGCTGAAAAGATTAGGGAAATGCATGGTTGATGCTAAGTCACTTCCTTATAGCGGGCGAGCTTACTTCCTGGGTATGCTCAGGAGGCTTCTGGGAGCTGGAGTATTCTCACAGCATTACATCAGCCACAACTGCTAGGAATGCGCTCTGCACTCCACCCACAGTTTTGTATAAAAAGAAGGAAGGAAGAAAAGAAGAAGAGTCATTCAACAGACTGTGAGACAATCTCTTCAAAACTGACTAAAGAACAGATGAAATAGAAACTGACTTGTAGATGCAGGGAACAGACTGATGGATGCCAGAGAGGAATCTTTGAGAGTGCTGAATAAAAATGGTGAAGGAATTAAGAAGTACTAAATGGTAGTTACAAAGTAGTCACAAGAATGTAAAACACAGGAAATATAGTCAATAATATTGTAATAACTATGTATTGGGCCAGGGGAGTATGTAAAATATCAAGGGAAACACTTTGTAAAATATATGACTGTCTAACTGCTATGTTGTACACCTGAAACGAATACAAAATAATGCTGAATGCAACCTGTAATTGAAAAAATTTTACTCAAAACAGATAAATAATAAAAAGAATTAACAAGAGATTTTGGTAGAGGAATTTAAATACCTGAAAAAAAATGTTCAAACTTATGAATGTGGTCATTAAAATGCTTATTAAAATGCAGTCATGTCCCTGGTTGATTGGCTTAGTGGATGGAATGTTGGCCTGGCATGAGAAGTGACCATCTGCTTTTCTTCCCTTTTCCCTCTTCCTCTTCTCTCTCTCTTTTTCTTTAGCAGCCAGTGGCTCAATTGGTTAAAGTGTTGCCCCAGGTGCTGAGAATACCTCCACTGACTCAAGCATCCAACATCGGAGCATCTCAGCCCAGATGGGGGTTGCCAGGTTGATCCCAGTCAGGGCACATGCGGAGTCTGTCTCACTATTTTCCCTCCTCTCACTTAAAAACAAATGCATTCATGTATTATTTCACTTACATCAAATTGGAATAAAAGTCTACTAAATACATTATATGTTCAAAACATATAGAGAAATAGAAATTGTCATACACAGCTGGTGAAATTTGGTACAATTACTTTGGTGATGACTATTAAATGTAAATATGTGCACACACCAAGAACAATTCCATTTTTAGGAATATACTCTGGGGAAAATTTTGCACAAATGTACCTGAGGACAAACAAATTGGAAAATTTTAAAGTCTATCTATGAGAACATGCATAGCCAAATTTCATTTTAGAACATCATGCACAGGTTAAAAGAAAAAATGAGAGCTACAACTATCAATGTGGACAAATCTCATAAACAAAGTGTTGAGAGAATAAAAGTAACTTTTACAAAGGTTGATAAATAAGATAACATTTATCTAAAGTTTAAAAATAACAAATATCACTATGTATTTTATAGATACATAAATATGTGTTAAGTCAATTAAAACATATTTGAGAAAGATAAGCACTAAATTAATGATACTGTTTTTCTTTAAGGAGGAAAGAAGGCAATGTCACAAAAAAGCAAAAAGAGGATTTCAATTTTATTTGTAATTTTTTTCACATATAAAAAGACAAACAATCCAACAAACAAGGTGTGCAAAGTGCAGAAGCCAGTGCTTCATAAGAACGTAGGTAGACAAAGAACATATGAAGAAGTATAGTACTCTGTGTCATTAAGTAACCAGTTGAATTAAAATCAACACCAGAGGGAGATGCCATTTTGCATCTATTTTATGGGCAAAAATTAAGGAATTTGACTAATCAAGTGTTGAAGAATACATGGATCAAATTCAGGGTTGCTCCTGATGGAAGTAAAACTGGTACAACTACCTTGAAATATGTTTTGGCAGTATTTCATTATATCACAGTTTACTATAGCATATCATGGCATATCATAGTGTATCATAATATATCACAGTATACCATAGTATATCACAGTATATCATGGTATACCACAATATATTATAGTCTATCATAGTATGATATAATGCATCACAGAGGTGAATATTCATGTAACTTATGTCCCAGCAACTCCATTGATAGTACAACCAGGACACGAAAAGATACCTGTGAAAATGTTCACCTCTGGTTCTTTTTTTAAAAAAATGAAAACAAACAAAAGTAATGAAAAATTGAAGCATATCTTAAAAATGAAACAATTCATCAGTGAGTAAGCAAAGTCACATATAACATACAGATGATTTTTTTTGTAATTTTTTTAATTTTATTTACTTATTTTTTAGAGAGGAGAGAGAGAGGGAGAGAGAGAAGAGAGAGACAGAGAGAGAGAAGGGGAGAGGAGCTGGAAGCATCAACTCCCATATGTGCCTTGACCAGGCAAGCCCAGGGTTTTGAACTGGCGACCTCAGTATTTCCAGATCGACGCTTTATCCACTGCACCACCACAGGTCAGGCTAACATACAGATGATTTTGATAATACTGAGTGCCTGGAATACATCTCAGACTTTGTGTAGTATTATACCCTTTTAATGAAACTCAGAAAAAAACAATATATCAATTGAAAACTATATATCAATTTGGTATATATAATTACCTATATGTATTATACATAAAACAATATTTAAGAAACAACAGAATGACACACATCAAAATCAGGATAGTACCTGTCCTTAAAAGGTAAGCAGGGGTACAAGGTTGTATGAAGCTGAGTTACTATTAATGTATAGTTTTTAAATTGGGTACTGGACTCAGGAGTATTCCGTATATTCTGTGCAGCTAAAGCACATAAAAAAACAAGAAAAAAATAGTTAATAGAAGTCAATGTAATTTTGATAAAAATGGCTGAAAGCTCCTCAAATTTCTTTTGTCTCTGTGTTTGAAAATGCCCCATTATTTTTTTTAACTAAAACTATAAGCACATCATACAGTCTTTGCTAAGGATTGCTTTATTTTACCTTATTTTTTTTTGGTATAAACAAAGTCATGTTACAGATATAACCATTTCAGAAGTTTGAACTTAGCAGGAAAAAACATTTAATGCTTTAATATGGCAGAAAATTGAATCAGCATTAATTTATTCATAATAAAGATTTGGCAACATGGAGGTTAAGCATATATAATAACTAGGTCAATTCAGTTCAGTTCAATTAATATGTATTGAGAGTTTATGATATTGAGGCACTGTGCTAAGTGCTTGGGGTACAAAGATAAATGTGTCTAGCAGAGATAGTTTAAGATCTCATGGAGATTGTTGCATAAATTGGATCATTTATCCCAGCTCTTGAGATTTTTGCTTGACTCTTTGTTTGTGTTTCAATACCATAAAATAATATATATGTGGTCAGGGATCTTGGTGTCATGTGCAAATGATTATAAAACATTATACATTTTTGTACACATGCACATGTACTCACTCTCATTTAATAATATTCTTACAATATCTACTAAAGTGCTAAGTACTTGGCCTCATTTCAGATAATAGATTCAATTGTTTTTGTGCAAAAGGCAAAAGTCGTCATGTGAGCACAATACTATACTCAATCCAACTGGTGAGTCATATTAAAAGCTCAGGTCAAGGACCTGTGAACCTGTATTTCTGTTATTAGCCTGTGGTTTTTAAATGGTATGTTGAAATAGTTGTGTAATTTAAAAGCTTGTGTGCTTTGGAGCAATTACAGATGTTACCTAATAAATTTGAATTAAATTTTAAGAAAATGAGTGTAGGGTAAATTTTAGCATTAATAGGCTTTCTTTAAGGTTGATGTAGCTTAGAAGAGAGAGAGGTGGAGACATTTTTGAGCTCCTTGGCCTCTCTACCTGGGCCTCTGCTTATCGACAAGGAGCCAACAAACATACTAAGTGAAATCTAGTGGAAATAAAGGTATTTCTGTTTTCCATCAGCATATTCTGAGAGCAGTAATTGTAAGTGAAATGTGAATCTCAATAGCCTCACTAATGGGAATCTCATACTTGGCAGAGTTTAGTTTTTTTACAGCCAAATGTATGGAAATCCTCTTTCTAGTCTCCTGTCTCCTACACCTTCCCTCAACCTTTCCTACTCAGATTTTAGTGACAGTCACTACCTTCTCCACTGTATTCATGTGTAGAACTTCCATCTTCAATCTAACAAGAAATTATCAAAAAGGTGAGGAAAGTGTTTAGAGATGGATATTTACTGAATATTTATATATATTAGGGATTATATATAAAATATTTACTTAATCCCCATTGCAATTCCACAAACAGTTAATATTAGACTTATTTCTTGGAGGTGCATCACTTTTTTAATTCAATTTATTGGGGTGCCATTAGTTAATATTATTGTATGTCTCAAGTATACAGATCTATAATACATGATCTGTATATTGCATTGTATATTTACCACCCGAAGTCAAATCTCCTTCCCTCACCATAAATATAGATAAAAAAATATGAGATTTGGAGATGTTAAATAATTAGTGGGCCAAGGTTACGCAGATAGTAAGTTACTAACTCTGGTAAAACTGAGGCCTTTATCTTTCCAGAATCTTAGTAATTGTGGTGCTGCTCTGAGGAGACAGGCCCTCCCTGTGGAGAGGAGGAGAGGAGCATCAGTGGGTGCATATGAGGAGTGTGCCTGTGGGTTCTTCTGTAGTTCTAACCTTGCACTTGCAAATTTGTGTTTATTTTCCCTTCTCAGGAGTTTGCCTACACTTTGGGAGCCAGCCAACTGGGATGAGCACTCAAAGTAAGTACTTTGGAATGTGTGTTCTAAGATTACACTTTCTAATAATATGGATAACTGAGAGAAACTAGCATGTGTTCCATTAACTGTATTCAAAAAGTTTTTAAAAAACAACAACACTTCTTCAGTTAAACAACCAACATTACAGAATATTGTTAACTGCAGCAGACAGTCCTCAGTTTGGAAGCATGTTACCATTCAAAACTCTTTTTTAGGTTGGTTGTTTAAAATTCAGACCATCTTTTCAACAATAGTATTATAGATGGTAATTTAGTTTCCAAACTACCTATAAAAACCTATTTAACTTGTAACATAGTTGAAATATTTTGTATTTATAATAATAATTAAGAATAAATGCTATTTCAACACTAGTGATTAAAATAAGTAATGTTAAGTTAATTCACTTTTACATAATTTGTATTACCTATAGCTCCAAAAAAAAACAATATAGTATAAGAACTAAGAGTTTGTTCTGGGGTCAGAACATCTGGTTCAAATATAAGCTCTATAGACTACTGTCTGTATGACCACGGGACAAGGTATGGCTCTCTAAAACTCAGTTTACTTCAGTGGTCCCCAACCCTTTTTTGGACCACAAACCGGTTTATGTCAGGAAATATTTTCACGGACCAGCCTTTAGGGTGGCATGGATAAATGTATCACATGACCGAGACAAGCATCAAGAGTGAGTCTTAGATGGGTGTAACAGGGAATCTGGTCATTTTTAAAAAATAAAACATTGTTCAGACTTAAATATAAATAAAACAGAAATAATGTAAGTTATTTATTCTTTCTCTGTGGACCAGTACCAAATGGCCCAAGGACCGGTACTGGTCTGCGGCCCGCGGGTTGGGGACCACTGATTTACTTAACAGTAACATAGAGATAAAAACATAGCATAATGTAGAACAGGCCTAGAACCCAGATCTGTAGGCTTGAAAGCTGAGACTTTTCTAAAGTCAGGCTGTGACCCCCGTTCTTTCTTTGTATAGGGCCACACTGTCCAGGACAGGAAATGGGTGACCAGGGTCATCTGGGCCAGGAGTGAGAAAGCAAATGATGGGGAAGAACATTCTAAGTTGAGCAGTCTTGTGAGTCAAGGCAGAAATGGATCTCCAAGTTTTATCAATTGTTGCTTAATTTAATTTTGGAGTTCTGTCAAGGCTTAGGTTGAGGACTTCTTTTAACTTATTCTAATATTAACATTAGAAATCAGAAGTCCTTCCAAGTACACATGACTTCAGGGACTCCATACCTGGCCTGGTGCATAACAGTCTTGTACAATAAACCTCATTAGCTCTGAAGGAGTTTTTGTAGCACTTACATCATTGCCTTTGCTGTTTCCAATGACTAACTTCCTTGGGAATGGGTGAAGAAGCTTTTGATGTCTGGTGTTCCCTAACCAGAAGAGTGCCACATGATCACCTCTGAACTAAAAAGTGACTGCCTATGTGTGAGAGCAGGTGAAAGACATAAGCTTGCTAACTACAGATGCCAAGAGAAAAATTTTAAAATGCAGCACTCCCACCATGAACTGCAAATCACAACTTCACACTTTTCCTGATCAGAAGACATCTCTCCCCTGCTTTACTAATTTGGCTCCAGATTTTTCCATTTCAGAAACTGATTCTTTCCAAATGGTTTTCATTATTTTCAATGCAATAATTATGTTTATTTAATTAAATGTCCCTGAAGAAGAAAGTAGGTTGTATTTATTTCTCTTCTGATTCAAAGTAAATTCTTTACAATATTTATAGGTCAAGCTCAATGGAAAGAACCCTACCATTTGAAACAACATCAAGTTTTTAAAAATACAGACTAATGAGTAAAATCCATCTAAAATTAAAAATATATTGTTTAAAGAAGGAAAGCTATCATAGAAAATCTGTAAATTACAAAAAGGTAAAATGCAGACACAGCTTTTTAAGTTTAAGCCATTCTTTCCACTTCATTAAAGTTCTTTTTCCACCTTAGCCACTATCTCTGCCTTGTCTAGCTTGTTCTTATAAGTGCCGAAGGTGACCCGTGACAAAGGTGGTAACAGTTCACTACAATCACTGAATTTCCTGGTTCTGAAAATCCTGGAAAACTGAAGCTGCTGAAAATACCCAACTCAGGGGTTCTTCAATGAAAAATATTAGTTTCATATTGTTATGTAGACTTCATGACTGGTTGAAGTCAGTTTTGGAAAAGTAACAACGTTATCTACTCAGGACTCAGATGCTCTGTGTTTTCTTTCCTTCCACATGCTTTTTCTCTGTACAGTACTTATGACACTGATGTACATATTTGTACATAAAAATAATATACAGAATGCTTCCAGAGGCTGAAATCTCTCCCTTTATCTGCCTCCAGGTATCTTCTGACAACAGAACAATATGACTTCTAGGGTGCATCCAACACATGAAAGCTAGGAGCATCCATACATCATTCACTTCTTTCTCTAAAAAATAGTTTCCTAATTTTTACAATCACTCAGTGGGTCTGTATTTCACTGTTCTATCTATTTTCCCCACCACTGATTGCTGAAATAAATGTAGGTAGCAAAAAATCATTTTTAAGACTTTTGCTTGGGCTTTAAACTTATTACCAATTGTTTTGACAGAAAAACTAGAAATACAAATATGTTTTACAATAAGTGAAGTAAGCAGGGGACTTCGGAAACCCAACAAATAGTTGTCTAGAAATAGATTTTTCATCTGCATGCAGCCTTTTGGCAAAACGTGCATTTTCACTAACTTATGTGCTAAGTTACTGAGTTTTACTGCATATTAAATTATTTCATATTCAACCCATAATTGCAGAGATATGTGGCAATCTTTCCATTTTTCTTTTTGGCTTAATTTTTACCTTATAATGAATTAGATCAGAGAAAGACTTAAAACAGAGCTTTTTCTATTAAAATCTACACTCTGCATAAGCCGACTGCAAATATAATACTTTAGTGTTTGTACTTGCCTACTGAAGTTGCCAAAAATTGTTTAGAATGTTTCTTTGTCCCATTGATGAACAATGCCCAGGAAAAGAAAATATGTAAAACTGAACACAGACCAATAGCTGTTATAAATGTGAATAGTCATTCAGGTTGATTAAAGTAATTAAATTTTGTCCCCTCATTCTACCATACATTCAAAGTAGAGGAATGCATGAGGTCTGACTAATAGTAAGGAGACTTATTTTAAAACAAATCTAAACATGTAGATAAATGCCTGTCAAAGAAATTGACCTGAATAGCTATATATACATTCCAGGGATCATACCAATTTCTTAACTTCACAAGATGAACAAAATAGAAACAGAGGCATGGACACATGGAACAGACTGACAGCTGTCAGAGGGCAGGGGTGTTGGAGGGTAGGATGAAAGAAGGTGAAAGATTAGGCAAAAAACCATATGAGTGTGTGTGTGCATCTGTGTATTATAAATAAACACAAAGACAGAGACAACAGTGTGATGATAACCAGAGTGAAAGGGGGTGAGGAGTAGGTGCAGGTGGGCAAACTGTGGGAAAATGGGGATGGAAAGAGACTTGGCTTGGGGTGATAGGTGCATGATATAGTGTGCAGATAATGTTTTATTGAGTTACACACTTGAAATCTGTGTGGTTTTGTGAACCAGAGTCACCCGAATAAATTAAATTTAAAAAATAATTCCTTTTTTGAATCAGTTTGAGCCAACCAGAAAACTGATGCTGTTACATTATGGTAATGAAATCTACTCCTAAGAACAGAAGTCTATTATTACTGATTACAGATGATTTTCTTAAAAATGGGTTGGTTTGTGAGTTATAAATAGGTCTATTCAGAACAAATGCATGTAGTTATCGAGTACATTGACAATTGCCTGTAGATATGTTAACCTACACCACAGAGCCCTACACACTTGAGCCCTACAATTTGAAGATGGCCAGACATGTCTAGAGAGGGTGTGAGTAGAGCCTGATTTTCTTCCATTTGCATTGGAAGAGACACAAAATAATAATAACAATAATAATAAGGTTTTTAGGAAACCTATGTATTTAAGGTGGTCCAAAGATAAGGCATTGCTGTTCAAAGGAAGGGAGATAAGACTTCAAAGTGTTGTATGGCATCTATCACTTATATAAGTTTTTTTTCAAATAGAAAAAGAAGACTGAAATTAAAAGTGCTGCTTCACTAAATAGTTAAAAAAACTCACTACCAAAGTGTGAGGTAGCAAAATATAAAACATAATTCTCATTGTTATTTTCAATCAGCCATATCTATAATCATCTAATAAAACAATGAAGAGACCTGGTCTTTCTATGGTTAACACAATTGTTCATGGAGTGCTCTTATAAATACCTTCATGATACTTACCTAGAGAATGTAAATTTTCACCAGAGTCATTTACTGAAAGCACTACAGTATAGCTGTAAGAGCACAGGCCTTTGGATGTAGATTTAAAGCCTAGACACAACCCTCACTTAAATATGACCTTAGGCTGATCACATGCCTCCTCTAAGAACCAGTCTTTTAGTATGTACTAGAAGAAAGGTTGGCTAAATACATACTACATTATCTAATTAGTTGAATTTCTAGATAGCTCAACAAGAGTCTTTGGGAATTAAATCTGCATCCACTTTTTTAATCAAATTGCAAACTACTAAAGAAAGGTTCCAGTCTCATTGATAAAGCTAATCTAACAGGTGTGAGGTGGTATCTCATTGTAGTTTTGATTTGCATTTCTCTAATAGCTAGTGAAGATGAGCATCTTTTCATATATCTGTTGGCCATTTGTATTTCTTCCTGGGAGAAGTGTCTGTTCATGTCCTCTTCCCATTTTTTTTATTGAATTTTTTGCTTGCTCATTTAGGAGTTTTGTGAGTTCTTTCTTTATTTTGGATATTATCCCCTTATCTGAGCTGTTGTTTGAAAGTATCATCTCCCATTTAGTTGGCAGTCTGTTTTGTTGTCAGTTTCTTTTGCTTTGCAAAATCTTCTTAGTCTGATGTAGTTCCATTCATTTATCCTTGCCTTTACTTCCCTTGTCTTTGGGGTCAAATTCATAAAATGTTCTCTACGGCCAAGGTCCATGAGTTTAGTACCTATGTTTTCTTCTATGTAATTTAGTTTCAGGCCTTCTATTTAGGACTTTGATCCATTTTGAATTAATTTTTATGTAAGGGGATAAACTATAGTCAAGTTTCATTCTTTTGCATGTGACTATCCAATTTTCCCAGCACTATTTATTGAAGAGGGTTTCTTTTCTCCATTGTGTGTTTTTGGCTCCTTTATCAAAGATGATTTGACCATATATATGTGATTTTATTTCTGGGCTCTCGATTCTGTTCCATTGGTCTGTGTGTCTATTTTTCTGCCAATATCATGCTGTTTTGATTATCGTGGGTACATAAAGACACATACACTCCCATGTTCATTGCAACATTGTTCACAGCGGCCAAGACATGGAAACAACTGAAACGCCCTTCAATAGAGGATTGGATAAAGAAGATGTGGTTTATATATATATGGAATACTATTCAGCCATAAGAAATGATGACATAGTATCATTTATAACAACATGGATGGACATTGATAACATTATACTGAATGAAATAAGTAAATCAGAAAAAGCTAAAAACTGTATGATTCCATACATAGGTGAAACACAAAATTGAGACTCATGGTAAGAGTCTCATAGATAAGAGTGAAGTGGTTACCAGGGGGAGGGAAAAGGAGGAAAGGGAGGGGGTTGGGGGAGCAGAAGGGGAATAAAAAGAAACAAATATAAGGTGACAGAGGATGGTTTGACTTTGGGCAATGGGTATATAGCATAATCAACTGTCCAAATGATGTGGAGATATTTTCTCTAAATCTATGTACTCTAGTTGACCAATGTTACCCTGTTAAATTTAATTGTCTAAATAAAAATAAATTAATTTTTAAAAAAAGAAAAGAAAGCTCCAATTTGATCAGATAACTACTTGTTTAGTAGCCCTTTGAATAACAATTTGCCATGGTAAAAAATAAAACAATATTTGTAAATGGTAAAAAATAAAACAATTTGACAGAAGTTTCCTGTGGTACTTTGCTTGTGTCTTGCAATTTTGTGGCTTCCAGCAGCCATTGTGATTAGAAGTAATAATGGTTTCTATTGGACCTAACTTAACATAATCCTGTATTCTCTAAAGCTAGTTCAGATATTCTTGTTCCTCCTCAAATTCTTCCGTCTTTCTCTCTGATTTCTTCGGTACAGTGTATTTAACATTCCACTTTAACTCCTTTCTATTGCAGTGCCAAACTATCATCTACACTTTGAAAATGTTCTGGACATATTGAAAAGAGTAAATTCTTCACTTCTTTTATTATTTCTCTCTGGAAACCTGTTCTCTGGTTTTCCTTTCTTAGTCTTGTAGTCCTTCAAACTAAACCAGAAGCATTTCTCTATAGACAAAACTTACAATTTCACATCTCATCCTTCCTTCTTTAAATAGTTCAGTTGTTCTCCATGTCTTTTAAGATAAAAGTCAAACATCTTTGTATAGCTAACACAAACCTTTGTAAGTTAGCTCCTGCCTGCTTTTTGATTTGTTTTCTCCTACCTGTCACCCCTGCATACCCTTTACCTGGCCATAGTCCCTTCTGCTTTAATTTATTTGCTCAAGTTGATGCTCTGGTCCCCTTCTTGTGGACATGTGGCCAACAAATTCTCCTGACTAAAGAGTCATCACAGGCCCTGCTTATCTCAGAATGTCTTCCCTGACCTCACCTCACTTCCTGCAGTCTGGTCAAGTAACCCTGGTACATAGTCTGAAGGGCTTACAATAGAGATGAAAGACGATAAAGCATGGGAAAATACATGATACACAGTGACCTGTTAATAAATGTTAATTTTCTTCAGGTGTTGAAGAATAAGTCTGAATGTTATCAAGCCAGAAACAGGGCTGCCTTTCAAAGTTCCCTTAAATTTTTTTTTAATCTTTCTTGAATCTAGCACCTTCCCATCACTTATTACTAACATGTTAAGCATCTTGTCAGTTGTATAAATTATCCAAATGAAATTTATTTTCAAAACATTCTTATAAGTTTTTTTATTCTGGGATAAACATGGCCTTATCTATCTTCTTAAAAAGATAGGGGTCTTTTTAAAAGTCTCTTCCAGCTCTAACATAATTTGACTATAAGATTTATTTTTATAAAACTCCTTAACACGGATGAAGTCAAATTTCTGGAACCCAATTATACAATTTAAAGATTATCCACGGCCTTAATTTCTTCTCCTCTCCCTCCCCCACCCCTCCACCACATACAGTTTAGTCATTTTTACCATTCAGAAACTCCTCTGGGAAGGGATGCAGAAAGGAGAGGCAATTCTAACACAATCACTTTAGTAAAATGCATAATGGGAAAGCTTGAAACTATTGACTGAAAGAGATTTCTCAGATTTGTTATCCCTCTACCTCTCTATACTGACTAAGATAAGCTAGCAGGAAAATCACTATGTTTCCTTTAGTTTTTTTTTTTAGACTACAAATGTTCAATGCACATAATTCATGAGCTCCTCACCATGGCACTCTCCAATGTCTCCTTTCTCTGCCTCCTATCTGTGCCTTTTCACACTCATATCCCTGTTTTAATGAAAACAGAATGAAGGACATGGTGATTTAAAGGCTTGGAATTTAGCTGTTTTATCCTGGCATCTTCTAGTTCCTTAAAAAAATACTAAAATTGCCTGTGAAGGTCATAAAGAGATCTAGTTGTGTCTGAAACTGACCTGGAGTTTTTATGTAGAACTCTGTACTGTCAGCAGCTGCTTAGCTACACATATTCCACAGAACTCCTTTTATAGTCTTGACTTACAGCCAACTTTTGTTTCCAGCTTCAGTGCCAAAAGCCAATGACTGCTTAGGTTCAAGAAAACTTATTCTGTCCTAGAACTTTCTTTTAAATTTCGCTGACAGAAGCAGAGCCCTGGGTTTTTGAATTATCCCAGGGAATATCATGATACTGCCAAGAGAATTGAGCTTGGGCTCTGGTAACAAGCCTGATTCTACTGTTCTTACAACTTTGCTGCTCTGGGTCTACAATTTGTCGTAAGTGTTTCCACAACCAAGAGGCCAGCAAGGCAAACCAGCAAATCCAATTCTGGTTTGAGTTTAACCATTATTACCTTGTTTTCTTTCCTCTACTTAACTATGGCCAAGAGTGTATAGGCAAAGTTTACCAGACTTGAATTGTGGAAAAATACATATGTAATGTGTGATAAAACCTTTTCTAAACAGTTTAGCACTTTATGTCACTTCATAATACAGCAGTCCCCAGGAATTGGTCTTGTTCCCAGTCTGTGAATTATGAAAGAAGTCAGATTCATGGCCTACCATAATGAAAACTGAGGTCCAGGCACATTGTCAGAGCAATGAACTTGATTAAGACAGCTACCCTGTTTTTGAAAAATAATAGCAACATAATATTTCTTAATTGCATTCTATGTAAATTTGTTACTTTATAAAATCTACACAATGACCCTATTAGTATTTTAGTAGTTTTATTTCCATTCTACAAATAAAAAAATGTGCATAGGACAGTTAAATAATTTTTTTAGGGTCATAGAGCTTGTAAGAGGTAGGACTGGGTATTGAACAGTAATGATCTGCCTTCAGAGTCTATGTCTCTACGAGTATTTTATACTATTTCTTCTTCTTCAATCACCTTTCTTCTAAGTTATGGTTTGTTTTCCTATTTAAGTTTGAATCAATTACTATGCCTCAGATTTATCTGGAAGCTCTAGGTGTTGGGTTGGGTGAATTTTCTCATTCATTTAACAAGTGTTTTTCAAGTATCTTACCAAAGCCTGGTACTGAGTTACACCCTCATGACTATGGTGTTATGAAAGAAAAGTTCCTGAGCAAATTGTTATAAATGGCTGACATAAAAATGAATTAATCAGGAACTGTGGTAGGTCGTGATGGAGTCCCAATCTTGAAGACCAATTGGAAACTGAAGGCTGAGTGAGATTTAGCCTTGTGATAAACCTGGGAAAGATTGTTCTAGGTGGAGAGGAGCACATTCAAAGCCTGGAGGCCATTTACAAAATGTTAACCAAAGTTCTTAAGCTACATCTCAGGAGTCTGTGCACCTAGCAGGGGGTATAAAATCAGTTTATTTCTGCACCTGCTACCCCAGGTTACTGTCCTGCCTAAGCCCACTTCTGTGAAATGTAAGGAAGTGTACAAGCCTATTTATGAGGTTCAGATGTTTCAGGGAGTTGTGTGGATGAGGAAGAGGCAAACTGTCTCCAGACTACTGTGAATTAGCACAGGATGTTTATCAGAGAAGGTATCAAAATGCAGTCTAATATAAAAATAAAATAAAGCCATCTAACTCACTATTTAGAAAAAGAAACTCAGTCTTTTAGTGGAACATGATTATGTGATTTTTCTTTCAAATATTTTTCAAAGACTTTGTTATTCATTCACCAATATTTAAAGCTTTGGAAAAGAAAATGCTATAAGGTAGATCAGGGTTGTCCATTTAAGAATAAACAGGAATGATTTAGATACATTTTATTTTGGAACACTTTGTTATACCTGGCTCACCAGCCTCTTGCTGTCTCAAGATTTTCTTGAGTGACAACATTATCTCTGTGATTATTTGGTTTTTAAATTAATTTTAATAAGGTGGCATTAATAAATCAGGGTACATATGTTTAGAGAAAACATCTCCAAGATATTTTGACGTTTAATCATGTTGCATACCCATTACCCAGAGTCAAATTGTCTTCCATCACCTTCTATCTGGTTTTCTTTGTACCCCTTTCCTCCCCCTCTCCCTTCCTCCCCTCTCCCCCCTAACCATCACACTCTTGTCCATGTCTATTAGTCTCACTTTTATGTCCTACCTATGTATAGAATCATGCAGTTCTTAGTTTTTTCTGATTTACTTATTTTACCCCATATAATATTACCAAGGTCCATCCATGTTGCTGTAAATGGCATGATGTCATCATTTCTTATGGCTGAGTAGTATTCCATAGTATATATGTACCACATCTTCTTTATCCAATCATCTATTGAAAGGCTTTTTGGTTGTTTTTATGTCTTGGCCACTGTGAACAATGCTGCAATGAACATGGGGATGCACGTGTCTTTATGTACCAATGTTTTTGAGTTTTGGGGGTATATACCCAATAGAGGGTTTGCTGGGTCATATGGTAGTTCCACTTTTAGTTTTTTGAGGAACCACCATACTTTCTTCCATAATGATTTTATTACTTTACATTCCCACCAACAGTGGATGAGGGTTCCTTTTTCTCCACAGCCTCTCCAACACTTGCTATTACATGTCTTGTTCATAATAGCTAATCTAACAGGCATGAGGTGGAATCTCATTGTAGTTTTGATTTGCATTTCTCTAATAACTAATGAAGATGAGCATTTTTTTCATATATCTGTTGGCCACTTGTACTTCTTTCTGGGACAAGTGTCTGTTCATATCCTCTTCCCATTTTTTTATTGGATTATTTGTTTGTTGTTGAGTTTTATGAGTTCTTTGTATATTTTGGATATTAGGCCCTTATCTGAGCTGTTGTTTGAAAATATCATCTCCCATTTAGTTGGCTGTCTGTTTGTTTTGTTGTCAGTTTTTGTTGCTGTGAAAAAGCTTCTTAATCTGATGTGGTCCCATTAATTTATCTTTGCCTTCACTTCCCTTGCCTTTGGAGTCAAATTTATAAAATGTTCATTATAAACAAGGTCCATGAGTTTAGTACCTATGTTTCCTTCTATGTACTTTATTGTTTCAGGTCTTATATTTAGGTCTTTGATCCATTTTGAATTAATTTTAGTACAATGGGACAAACTGTAGTTGAATTTTATTCTTTTGCATGTGGTTTTTCAGGTTTTCCAGCACCATTTGTTGAAGAGACTTTCTTTTCTCCATTGTGTATTGTTGGTCCCTTTATCAAAAATTATTTGACCGTATATATGTGGTTTTATTTTTGGACTTTCTATTCTGTCTTATTGGTCTGAGTGTCTATTTTTCTGCCAGTACCATGCTGTTTTGATTGTTATGGTGCTAAAATATAATTTGAAGTCAGGTATTGTAATGCCTCCAGCTTTGTTCTTTTTCCTTAGGATTGCTTTGGCTATTTGGGGTTTTTTATAGTTCCATATAAATCTGATGATGTTTTGTTTTATTTCTTTAAAAAATGTCATTGGAATTTTGATGGGAATTGCATTGAATTTGTATATTGCTTTGGGTAATATGGTCATTTCGGTTATATTTATTCTTCCTATCCAAGAACAAGGAATGTTTTTTTATTTCATTGCATCTTTTTCAATTTCCCTTAATAATGCTTTGTACTTTTTTATTATATAAGTCCTTTACATTCTTGTTATGTTTATTCTTAGCTATTTTTTGATGTTGTTGCAATCATGAAGAGGATTATTTATTTGAGTTTGTTTTCTGATGTTTCATTGTTGGCATATAGGAAGGCAATGGACTTCTGTATATTAATTTTGTATCCTGTGACCTTATTGTATTGGTTTATTGTTTCTAGTAATCTTTTTGTGGAATCTTTGGGGTTTTTGATGCATAGGATTATATCATCTGCAAAAAGTGATACCTTTACTTCTTCTTTTCCAATATGAAAGCCTTTTAATTCTTTATCTTGTCTTATTGCTCTGGCTAGAACTTCTAGCACCACATTAAATAAGAGTGGACAACCCTGTCTTTTTCCTGATTTAAGAGGACAAGTCCTCAGTTTTATGGCATTTAATGTGATGCTAGCTGATGGTTTATCATAAATGACTTTTATCATGTTGAGATATTTTCCTTCTATACCAATTTTGTTGTGTGTTTTAAACATAAAATTGTGTAGTATTTTATCAAATGCCTTTTTTGCATCTATTGATAAGAACATGTGGTTTTTCTTCTTTGTTTTGTTGATATGGTGTATTACATTAACCGTTTTACGTATGTTGAACCATCCTTGAGATTCTGGGATGAATTTCACTTGACTATTATGTATTATATATTTAATATATTGTTGTATTCAATTTGCTAGTATTTTGTTTAGTATTTTAGCATCTGTATTCATTAGAGATATTGATCTGTATTTTTCCTTTTTTGTGCCATCCTTGCCAGGTTTCAGTATGACGGTTATGTTGGCCTCATAAAATGTGTTTCATAGTACTGTTTCTTCTTCAATTTTTTGGAAGATTTTGAGTAGAATAGGAACCAAGTCTTCTTTGAATTTTTGACAGAATTCACTAGTATAGTATGCAGTTTTATTTTTGGGGAGGTTTTTAATAGTTTTTCCTATTTCCTCCCTGCTTATTGGTCTGTTTAGGCTTTCTGCTTCTTCATGACTCAGTCTAGTAATGTTGTATTGTTCTAGGAATTTATCCATTTCTTCTAGATTGTTGAATTTAGTGGCATACAGTTTTTCATAGTATTCTATTATATAATAATTCTTTGTATATGTATGATATCTGTGGTGATTTCTCCCCTTTTATTTTGGATTTTGTTTATATGAGTGCTTTCTCTTTTTTCCTTGGTGAGTCTTGCCAAAGGTTTGTCAATTTTGTTGATCTTTTAAAAAATCCAGCTTCTTGTTTTATTAATTTTTTTCTATAGTTTTTCTGTTTTTTATTTCATTTATTTCTGCTCTGATTTTTATTATTTCCTTTCTTCGGCTGGTTTTGGGTTTTCTTTGTTCTTCTTTTTCTAGTTCCTTAAGATGTGAAGTTAAGTGGTGTAATTAGGCTCTCTCTTGTTTGTTCATATAGGCATGCTGTAATATGAACTTCCCTCTTATTACTGCTTTTGCTGCATCCCAGAGATTCTGATATGTCGTACTGTTATTTTCATTTGTCTATATGCATCTTTTAATCTCTGCACTTATTTCATTTTTTAAAAGTATGTTGTTTAGTTTCCACATTTTTGTGGGTTCTTTTACTTATTTTTTGCAGTTTAATTCTAGTTTCAAGGTTTTATGATCAGGAAATATGCTTGGTATAATTTCAATTTTTCTGAATTTGCTGATATTTTTGTGGCCAAACATATGGTCAATCTTGAGAATGTTTCATGTACATTAGAGAAAAATGTATACTCTGGCAGTTTGAGATGGAGTGTCCTGTAGATGTCTATCATATCCAATTGTTCTAGTGTTTCATTTAAGCCCATATGTCTTTATTGATTTTCTGTTTGGATGAATGATCTAAAGCCATTAGTGGTATAATGATGTCTCCAAGTATGATTGTATTTATGTCATATTTTGTTTTTAGGTAAGTCAGTAGCTGTCTTATATATTTTAGTGCTCTCTGGTTTGGTGCATATATATTAAGAAGTGTTATGTCTTTTTAATTCAGTCTCCCCTTAATCATTATGAAATGACCATTTTGTCTCTGGTAACTTTTGCTGTCTTGTAGTCAGCATTGTTAGATATGAGTATTGCTACAACTGCTTTTTTTGGATATTATTTGCTTGAAGTATTGATTTCTAGCCTCTCACTTTGAATTTGTTTTTATCCTTGTTGCTTAGATGTGTTTCTTTTAGGCAGCATGCAGTTGGATTTTCTTTTTTAATCCATTCTGCTACTCTGTGTCTTTTTATTGGTGAGTTCAATCCATTTACACTTAGTGTAATTATTGACAATTGAGGGATTCTTATTGCCATTTTATATATTGCTTTCTGTTAGTTTTGTATCTTATTTGATTCTTCTCTTATTTTTCTATAATTTGGTTTTTTTTTGGTTGTAATCTATACTTCTTTCCTCTGTTACATATTTTTTCAAGTCATGTGCTTCTGTGATGGTTTTTTCAAGGGTGGTTACCATTAAATAATTAAAAGGGTAAATACCATGTTCACTGTAGTGTATACTATCTCATGAGTGCTTCAGCACTGCATCGTCCTTTGATATTGTTAATCTTCATCCTCTCTATATTTTTGTTTTGGTTGTCACAGTTTAAATTTGATTTTACAATATTTTGTTCTTGGAGCTTTTTCTTGTGGTTTTGTTTTGTTTTGTTTTTTTGTATCTGGTCAGATAATTCCCTTTAGTACTTCCTGAAGTGAGGTTTTTCTGATGATAAATTCCCTCATCTTTTCTGTATCTGTAAATGTTTTTATTTCTCCTTTGTATTTGAAGGATAGCTTTGATCGGTATAGTATTCTTGACTGGAAGTTTCTCTCTTTTAGAACTTTAAATATTGGGGTTCACTCTCTTCTAGCTTGTAGAGTTTCTATTGAAAAATCTGATGATAATCTAATAGGCCTTCCTCTGTATGTTGTATTCTTTTTTTCCATGGCTGTCTTGTAAATTTTTTCTTTGCCGTTGGTTTGTGCCAATTTTATTATCATGTGCCTTGGAGTAGGTTGTTGGTGTTAAGATAACTTGGTGTTCTGTTTGCTTCTTGAATTCAAGGCTTTAGTTCATTCCACAGGCTTGGGAAGTTCTCATCTATTATTTTTTTTAATATATTCTCCATTCCATTTTCTCTGTCTTCTCCCTGTGATATACCTATTATTCTTATGTTACTCTCTTTGATGGAGTCAGACAATTCCTGTAGGGCTTTCTCATTTTTTTAAATTTGTGAGTCTTTCTCCTCTTCTCTCTGTTGTGCCTCAAGTTGCCTGTCTTCTATGTCACCAATCGTCTCTTCTATCTGGCCTGTTTTATTTGCTAAGCTTGTTATCTCATTTTCTAGTTCATGAATTCAGTTTTTCATCTCTTTTTGATTCATTTTCATAGTTTCAATTTCCTTGATAATATATTCTTTCTGTACTTTGAGTTGTTTTTTGAGCTCCCTAAATTGCCTTTCTGTGTTTTCTTGTATATCTCTGAGTATTTTTAGGATTTTTATTAATATTTTAAAGTCTCTGTCATTTAATTCCAAGGTTTTCAATCTATTAAAATTTTTTTATAAAATTTTTTCTCATCTATCTGTGCTACATCTCTGTCTTTTTTTATCCATGATATTTGATGGTATCTGAGGGTGGTTTTGTTAATAACACTAATGAGAATTAACAAAGAATAAAAAGTAAAATAAATACATAAATAAATATTTTTAAAAATTATTTTTTTTTGAGAAAATAGCATGAAAAACTGAGAATTAAATGTAACCAAAACTGCCTAGAATGGAGGTCCTGATTTGGGGAGAAGTGACAAAGGGCCAAAAAATGAGGTAAAGACCCACAAAATGCAAAATGGAAAAATATTGGGTGAAGAATAAAATAATTTGCTTTTAAATGATGGTTGAATGAGAGATATAGTGAAAGAAATAAGAAGAAAACAAGAATGAAAATACTATTTTATTAAGTGGAACAAAAACTACATAGAATGGAGAGCCAGGTTTGGGAGGAATGCTAATGAGTTAAAAAGCAAAGTAAGAAGCACACAAAATGCCACAAAGAAAAAATTTGAATCTAAAATAAAATAATTTTTTTGTGAGTGAGGATTGAATGAGAGGAAAAGTGAAAGAGAAGAGAAGAAAGTAAGAGAGAGGGAGAAAAAAAGTAAAAGAAAAAGAAGAAGAAGAAAAAAGGGAGAGAGTTAAGGTGTTTGGAGTATAACCCTCATAGAGAGAAAGAAAAAAGAAAAGAAAAAAATGGGAAATGTGGCCCTGGCCAGTTGGCTCAGTGGTAGAGCATCAGCCTGGCGTGCAGGGGACCTGGGTTCGATTTCCAGCCAGGGCACATAGGAGAAGCGCCCATTTGCTTCTCCACTCCCCCTCCTTCCTCTCTGTCTCTCTCTTCCCCTCCCGCAGCCAAGGCTCCATTGGAGCAAAGATGGCCCGGGTTCTGGTGATGGCTCCTTGGCCTCTGCCCCAGGCGCTAGAGTGGCTCTGGTCATGACAGAGTGATGCCCTGGAGGGGCAGAGTGTCGCCCCCTGGTGGGCAGAGCGTCGCCCCTGGTGGGCGTGCCGGGTGGATCCCGGTCGGGCGCATGCGGGAGTCTGTCTGACTGTCTCTCCCCGTTTTCCAGCTTCAGAAAAATACAAAAAAAAGGGGGGGGGGAATGTAACACCTATGGGTAATGTAGTTTACTATAAAGAGAAAAAAATAAGACAAGATGAGGATAAATGTACCACGGTGGAAGAAAAGAAATAAAGATAAGAAAATGAAAGAAAAAAAAAGACTGTGAATTATTCTTGACTTCAAGAGGTTATTTTCTTCCTTTTTCTTTATTCTTTCACTTTCTGGTTACTGGCACTGTACCACAGGCTCTACCCCAGTTGATATTTTGCTATGGTGATGTCATATTCTAGGACTCAGTCTCGTTGGTTGTCGGGGCATGTTAGCGTGTGCAGGCTCCAACAATGGGAGAGTCCATTTTCTTGGAGCCTCTCTCCAAGTCTCTCCTTCTTGAACCAGCAGCCTGGTGATCCAGCTATGCAGTTGCCCTTGCCACTGCCTGGAGAATAAGAGGCCCTATGAGCTGGCAAATCCCCACTCTATCCCTACTCAGCTCAGGGCTCTGGGTAAGGCTCTGCCAGTCAGAGCCGCTGGCATAATCAGGCAGGGTTGGGAGCCAATTGCTCTCAAGGCATTTTTCTATGAGCCTCCAGGCATGTGTAGTATGCCTCAGCACTCTTCGGGAACACTCTCCTCAGGCTTTTTACACTTTGTAACCTACATTGGCTGGCAGGAAGATGCCCTAGTTGCTGCCTACAGGAGAGGAGGTCTTAACAGCTGCCAAATCCCTCTTATAGCACACAGCCCTGAGTATGAAAGCTCTGCCAGTAAGAGCCACCAGCTTAAGCTGGTAGGTGGGCATGTTGTCTTCTGTTCAGGCTCCTTTCTAAGGTTCCCCATGTATGTCTAATTAAATTTGCCTTAGCATTCTCTGGGACTACTCTCTGAAGGCTTCTCCCTTGTTAAAAAGCCTGCAGCCTACCTGCCCAACTTCTGTAGTGTTCTTGAGGTCTGTTCCATAGAAATGTGTTTTTCACCTTTATCGGCTGGCATGAAGTTGCCCCAGCTACTGTGAGCAGAGCAAGAGGCCCTAAAAAATATCATGTCTCTTTTCTTATATCACTGACCTGAGAAACAAGACCTTGTCAACCAGAGTCGCTGCTGGTGTAAGCCAGTTGGGCAGCGAGCAGACTGTGGATTAAGCTAATTTCAGTGATTGGATCTGTGGATCTGTTCCAGAGACTGTCTGTAAGCTGCCTGCACGCCCCTCCCCATAGCACTTTCATATTTTTTCTTCCCCAGGAATATGCTTATTAGCCTATATGGCTGGCAGAGGTGCCCCGCCCGCCTGGCGAGGTCCAGGTATAGGGAAGTCGGCTTTCATGCACTCCCCACGTGTTGTTGTTTGGGGAGCAGGGATTATACTGACAATCTGGTCACAGCCCACGCAGAAGGCTACTGCTGACAGTCTCTGACCCTGTACCTCTGTCTGGGATTGCAGGCGCCCATGATTGGGGCGCTAGGAGAAACCATTTGCACACTGTCCATGCTCCCTGAACAGGATATCAGGAGTAAAGAAGGCAACCACTTGCCGCCTCTGCCGGGGTCTGCCGACAGTGTTGGCTTGCGTGGGCTGAGCCAATGCAGGCACACTCTTTCCTTGGCTTGAATGTCTCTGCCCCAGCTCAGCTCTTTTATGCCCCCAACCTCACTTTCTCTCAATTCCAAGTGAAAGCAGCCTTTGCTCAGGTCAGTGAGGAAGGCAGAGTGTACCATTCTCCATCTTATTTCCTTCAGGGTCAATTATATATTTTACCACCTTTTCACCCAATCATACCTTTATTCAGTATGTGGGTCTTACAGATGCTCCTGGGGTCATTTTTCTGTCTCTAGTTGTTGAACTTGTTGAAATTTTGGGAAGAGGTATCAGGAGCCCTCCTCATGTTGCCATTTCTCTGACGTCACTCCCCTCTGTGATTATTCTTAATCCTGGAAACATGTTAACCTCTTATTTATTACTGAATATTCTGTGAATGTTTGTTCTCCCAGGAGTTGATAATTGGACAAGAATGGCAGAGGGCAGCTGTCTTGTGTACCAAACAAGGAGAAGATTCATTCCTTGGAGCATCTCTCAAATACCTGAGTGCTTACCATGTCCCAGATACAGTACCAGGGACTGAAAAATGCACACCTTGCTGGAGGTCTTGGGAGCACATGGTTCCTTAAGGGGAAAGGCTGAAGAAAAGGAGAGATATTAAAAGGTGAGCTAAGAGATGGCTGAGGACAAAGCTCACCTGTTTCCAGGTGTTTTGCAGGAGGATACAAGGCCAAGCAGTCAGGCACTAACATAAGGAAGAAGCACTGACATAAGGAAGATAATAAATGTTCTGAGATTTCATCACCATCAAAGAGTTCTAACACATTACTGCCAGGGCATAATTCTCTCTCTCATTCATATTTCTTCTCTGCTATGTAATAATTTGGTTCTTGATTCTTTAGGATTACTGACTGACTCTTTTCTGGTCTGATTCTTTTTAGTTACACACAGACTCCTCCGGTAATAAAAACCAGGTTTCTTGTTATAGTTTCCTTTATATATAGGTAACATGTCACTGTCTGGAATGAACAAGTATCAAGTTTAAGTCATAGTTTCCACACTGATGGTAAGCCTTCACGCTTTTTATGTTTGGTGTTGAAGGGTAAGCTTGGAAATAAAAAACTGCAGCATGATCCGCCCTGGCCGATTGGCTCAGCGGTAGAGCATCAGCCTGGTGTGCGGGGCACCCAGGTTCGATTCCCGGCCAGGGCACATAGGAGAAGCACCCATTTGCTTCTCCACCCCCCCTCCTTCCTCTCTGTCTCTCTCTTCCCCTCCTGCAGCCAAGGCTCCATTGGAGCAAAGATGGCCCGGGTGCTGGGGATGGCTCCTTGGCCTCTGCCCCAGGTGCTAGAGTGGCTCTGGTCGTGGCAGAGCGTCGCCCCTGGTGGGCGTGCCGGGTGGATCCCGGTTGGGCGCATGCGGGAGTCTGTCTGACTGTCTCTCCCCGTTTCCAGCTTCAGAAAAATACAAACAAAAACAAAAACAAAAACAAACAAAAAAAACCCTGCAGCATGATTATAAAAAGTATTTCCCACCAAAAGGGTTGATTGGCTTCTGGAGGGAACAAAAACTTGGAGCTATTGTTGCTGCTTTCCCAGCATAGGTGAGTAAGAAGAACTGTTCTAACTTACTATCACTGGAGGCTTCTAGATGTGCTGGTCTCATCAGTGAAGAGTGGAGCCATCTCTCCACTGGACATGGTATGGGAGGGGAGATTGAAGAAGTCATCAAAATTTTGGTGTCTCTAACAACCTTATTTTGAGCTGATTTCCAAAATTCACAGAAGATCTTTAAGTTCTTGATTGAAAAAAACAAATTTAAAAGAAAACTATTATTAGGAATTATTTTTCTCAGGAAGCAATGTAAATGGGAAATGAGTATTTGGGAAAAGGTATAAAAATGACAGAGTTCTGTGCCAATGTACAAACTACTTGTGCACTGAGTAACAAGACTTTCTTTTTACTGAAAGTTTGAATAAAACTGAAAAATAATTGTTGGGACTAATATGTTTAGAATTATTTTCCCTCTTGTTTAATATCAAGGATGAGAGAAAAAATGCTTGAATAGCTAGAATACACAAACACACACATATGCACATGTGCATGAATATATATATACACACATATATATATACACACACACATATGCACATGTGCATGCATTCTTATAAAAGGTGAAGGAGAAAATTATTTAAAAAGTCTGGGGAGATACAGCCTGACCTGTGGTGGCGCAGTGGATCAAGCTTCAACCTGGAACGCTGAGGTAGCTGGTTCAAAGTCCTGGGCTTGTCCAGTCAAAGCACATATGGGAGTTGATGCTTCCTGCTCCCCCTTCTCTCTCTCTCTGTGCTCTGAAATGAATAAATAAATAAAAATTTGAAAAAAAAATAACAAATTCTAATTAAAAAAATTCTGGGGAGATACAAAATGGTGGAAGAATAATAAGTAAAAGTTACACTCACATCTTCCCAGGACCAAACTGAATTTACAACTAAATTACAGAACAATTATCCTGGATAAACCCACTGAAGACTAGCTGAAGAGAAGTCTTATAACCAAGATTTTAAAGAAGAAGCCACATTGAGACTGGTAGAAAGGGTAGAGAATAAAATGAGCTGGCTTCACTCCATCAGGTGGTGGTTGAGATTCTGGAGGGATATCTGAGCAGCAAATATTCTCCCTGAGGAGTATGAGGTCTAAACCTCAAGCTGGGTTTCCCAGCCCAGAGCATTATAACTGAGAAGAAGCACCCACATGACATCTGGCTGTGAGCAACAGCATGGTTTATCTTCACCAGGGAAAGGTGGGTTTCACAGAGATGCAAGTACCCTTTTAAAGTGCCAACACAAAGTTTCATTCACATCCACTCACTTGGGCTCCAGCAGAGGAAGAGTAGAGTGGATTAGAGTTGCACGAGGAGAGTGTGGGATTTTGGCTCTGGGAAGACAGTTGATGAAACAGCTACTATATACTGATAAGCAATGGTTATAACAATACTCAAGGAACATGGTGAGAAAACAACAGCATGAGAAAAGGACATAGAAACCATAAAAAGGGACCAGTCAGAAATAAAGGATCCCTGTGCTAAATAATTTTCTCATACTGCAGACACCATCTTTCTTGGGTGCTGCACTTCCCTCCATGTGGCATCAACCTAGGGGTAAACAATAGCCTTACCTTCAAGAATCCCTCTAACTATATCCCGTGGAGCTGAGGCCCTGAGAAAAACTACAGATAAGGCTCTTTCAATGACTTATCCCAACAGCTGGCAAGCAGAGGTTAGCAAATGCAGATTTTTGGGGTGACTTGGGACCATTGCTGACCTTTCCCCATGCTTAGTGTTGGCAAAAAATAGACTTGATGTTTGAATTGGACCTTCCTGCATGTACTCAGGCCAGTAAAGACAGTAAAGACAGCAATGCCTGTAGATATAAACAGGTTGCTGAGGGCCAGTCATAAGTTGTGTCATATATTGGCCTGCATGAGGGTCCTTCTTCACAAGGAGCTCAGAATCAACACACTCAGTGGGCAGCTTCAGACAACATCAGTGGAGGATTCAATTAGCTTCACAAGCAGCATATATGAGAGATCTCAGCAGGCACCAAACCCCGCTGAGACAAAATCTGCTTTATGTAGTCAACACTTGCACTGGAGCTCACATACCATGGTTGAGATAGAGTTTCACAGTCAATCAGCCTGAAGGTTAATCACATACACAAATGGGCCAATACCAGTGAAGCCTCAATTACAACAGATAGGCCCACATATATAACACAAGGATGTTCCTAGAGCATCCAACTCAGGTGATTAAGAAGACTAAAGCACAGGACCCTACAGGTCACCCACTACATAAGACCATGCCACAAGGACTGGGAGGCATAGTGGACCTAATACATAGAAACAAACACAAAGAGGCAACCAAATGGGAGACAAAAAATATGTTCCAAATAAAACAGCAGGAAAAATCTTCATAAAAATAGCTAAATAAAATGGAAGCAAGAATTTATCAAATATTGAGTTTAAAGTAATGGTTATAAGAACTTAGTGAGAACTATAACAGCATTAAACAGGACATAGAGGCCCTGGCCAGTTGGCTCAGTGGCAGAGCATTACTCCAGCCTGTGGCTGTCCCAGGTTTGATTCCAGGTCAGTGCACACAAGAGAAATGCCCATCTGCTTCTGCAACTCTCTGCCTCTCATTTCTCTCTCCCTTTTTTCCTTCCCACAGGCATGGCTTAATTGGTTCAAGCACATCAGCCCAGGGCACTGAAGATGGCTCCATGAAGCCTCTACCTCAGGTGCTAAAAATAGCTCAATTGCAAACATGGTCCCAGATGAGCAGAGCATGGGCCACAGGTGGGCTTGCCAAGTGGATCCCAATCAGGGCACATGTGAAAGTCTGTCTCTCTATCCCTCCTCTTACTAAGAAAAGAAGGGAAAAGAAGGAATCTAGAAAACATAAAATGAAACTAGTCAGAAATGAAGGATACAATATAAAGAAAGCACTGTAAAAGCAAAACACGAGCTTGGATGAAGTAGAAAATTAAATCAAGTATTAGGAAGACAGGGTAAAAAAATACTCAATTAGAACAGTAAAAAAAGAATTAAAAAAGAATGAAGAGGACTGCTGTAAGAACAAATATATTTCAGGGCGGTAAGAACTAAAATCTCGGGGGCAGGAAGATGGCAGCGGAGTAGGCGGATGCACAGACGCCCACCTCTCAACACCAAACTGGAATACAAAACAATTTAGGAAAAATCAGCATGAAAAACCAACACTGAACTGCAAGAACAGCTCTCAAAAACCAAGGAGCAAAGAGGAAGCCACAATAAACCTGGTAAGGAGTGCCTGAATCTCCTCTGCTTACAGGAACGGCAGGGGGGGAGGTGAGGCTGAGAGCCCAGAGAGGATTTCACAGAGAAAAAAGAGCAGAAACTACTGCTCACAGCCACTTACCTGGCGACCAGGGAGCAAGGTGGGTTGAAAAGACCAGCTTATCTCCCAAGTGGAAAGGACAAGGAGAGGGACAGATGTGAGGGGCTAAGGTATGCAAGAAACAAAATAAAAAAGCTGACTCATTCGTGCTGGAGGTGGCCATAGCTGGGGGAGGGACTGAACCTTTCACAAAACAGAGCTGAAGTGCTTCCAGATCAGAGATCTCCGGACATCTATACAGCTCCAATCAGCACAACAAGACACAGCTTAAAACAAGAAGTGGGGAGGAGGGGCAGTAACTCAGGTCTCCATGGAGATCAGAGATACACCTCCCCCTACTGAAGGGGAGAAAAAACCCTGCCCCCAGTGAGATTAGTTGGTGGAAGAGACCTTCAGCGTCTCAGGTTACACCCACAGCATTCCTGGTTACAGTTCCAAGGAAGCCCCCTGCTGAGATCAGTTAACAAGACTATCACCTGTTAAGAAAACAAACAAATCAAGACTTCAAAGCTGCCCAAATCCAAAAGTGGATTACAAATAATAGCTGATACCAACCAAAGAAGACCTAGAAATACCACAACTGAAAACAGGAGGCAGAAAACACCAAGCCTAGACTCAAGCAACTCTACAAATAAAACACCATTATGAGAAGACAAAGGAGTGCAACCCAAATGAAACCACAAGAGACACCCTTGAGAGATGAGCTAAGTGATATGGAAATAATCAAACTTCCAGATGCAGAGTTCAAAATAATGATTGTAAGGATTCTTAGGGATCTTAGAACAACAATGGAGGGGCAGTTTGAAAACCTAAATAAAGAAATAGCAAGTATAAAAAAGGATATTGAAATATTAAAAAAGAATCAGTCAGAGATGACAAATACAATATCAGAAATGAAGACCACAATGGAAGGAATTAAAAACAGGATGGATACAGCAGAGGATCAAATCAGCGAGTTGGAGGACAACTGGAATGAAGGCATGAAAGCAGAGAAGAAAAGAGAAAAGAGACTCAAAAAGTCAGAGGAAACACTTAGAGAGCTCTGTGACAACATGAAGAGAAATAACATCCGCATCATAGGGGTTCCTGAAGAAGAAGAAAAAGAACAAGGGATAGAGATTTTGTTCAATCATATCATAACTGAAAACTTCCCTAAATTAATGCAAGAGAAACTCTTACAAGTCCAAGAAGCACAGAGAACTCCATTAAAGAGAAACCCAAAGAAACCTACACCAAGACACATCATAATTAAAATACCAAAGCTAAGCGATAAAGAGAAAATATTAAAAGCTGCAAGAGAAAAAAACAGTTATCACCTACAAAGAAGCCCCCATAAGGATGACATCTGACTTCTCAACAGAAACACTTGAGGCCAGAAGGGAATGGCAAGAAATATTCAAAGTAATGCAGAACAAGAACCTACAACCAAGACTACTTTATCCAGCAAGGCTATCGTTTAAAATTGAAGGAGAAATAAAAAGCTTCCCAGACAAAAAACAACTCAAGGAATTCATTACAACCAAACCAACGCTGCAAGAAATGTTAAGGGGCCTGTTGTAAACAGATCAAAGTTGGAAAACAATATAGCAAAAAAAGGAATACACCTTTAAAGAAGAAAATGGCAATAAACAACTACATATCAATAATAACCTTAAATGTAAATGGATTAAATGATCCAATCAAAAGACATAGGGTAGCTGCGTGGATAAGAAAACAAGACCCATACATATGTTGTCTACAAGAGACACACCTTAGAACAAAAGACACACATAGATTGAAGGTAAAAGGATGGAAAAAAACATTTCATGCAAACGGAAATGAAAAAAAAGCTGGGGTAGCAATACTTATATCAGACAAATTGGACTTTAAAACAAAGGATATAGTTAGAGATAAAGAAGGCCACTACATAATGATAAAGGGAGTAATCCAACAGGAAGATATAACTATTATAAATATCTATGCACCTAATATAGGAGCACCCAAATATATAAAACAGACTTTGATGGATTTAAAGGGTGAGATCAACAGCAATACTATAATAGTAGGGGATTTCAATACCCCACTAACATCACTAGATAGATCCTCAAGAAAGAAAATTAACAAAGAAACAGCAGACTTATTGGAAACACTAGATCAACTCGATTTAATAGATATCTTCAGATCCTTTCACCCTAAAGCAGCAGAATATACATTCTTTTCAAGTGCTCACGGTACATTCTCTAGGATAAACCATATGTTAGGGCACAAAAGTGCTCTCAACAAATTTAAGAAGACTGAAATCATATCCAGCACCTTCTCCGATCACAACGGCATGAAACTAGAAATGAATCACAGCAGAAAAGCTCAAAAATTCTCAAACACATGGAAACTAAATAGCAGGGTGTTAAATAATGAATGGATTAAAAATGAGATCAAAGAAGAAATAAAAAAATTCCTAGAAACGAATGACAATGAGCATACAACAACTCCAAATTTATGGGACGCAGCAAAATCAGTGCTGAGAGGTAAATTCATAGCACTACAGGCACACTTTCAGAAGCTAGAAAAAGCTCAAATAAACAACTTAACCCTGCATCTAAAAGAATTAGAAAAAGAACAGCAAGTAAAGCCCAAATGTAGTAGAAGGAAGGAAATAATAAAGATCAGAGCAGAAATAAATGACATAGAGGCTAAAGAAACAATACAGAGGATCAATGAAACTAGGAGCTGATTCTTTGAAAAGGTAAACAAGATTGATGAACCTTTAACTAGACTCACCAAGAAAAAGAGAGAGAGGACTCAAATAAATAAAATTAGAAATGAGAGAGGAGAAATAACAACTGACACAACAGAAATACAAAATATTGTAAGAAAATACTATGAAGAACTGTATGCCAAAAAACTAGACAACCTAGATGAAATGGACAAATTCCTTGAAACATACAATCTTCCAAAAATCAATCTGGAAGAATCAGAAAACCTAAACAGACCGATTACACCAAAGGAGATCGAAACAGTTATCAAAAAACTCCCAACAAAGAAAAGTCTGGGGCCCGATGGCTTCACAACAGAATTCTACCAAATATTCAAAGAAGAACTAACTCCTATCCTTCTCAAACTATTTCAAAAAATTCAAGAGGAAGAAAGACTTCCAAGCTCCTTTTATGAGACGAGCATAATTCTGATTCCAAAACCAGGCAAAGACAACACAAAGAAAGAAAATTATAGGCCAATATCTCTGATGAATATAGATGCTAAAATCCTGAACAAAATATTAGCAAACCGGATCCAACAATATATGGAAAAAATCATACACCATGATCAAGTGGGATTTATCCTGGGGAGGCAAGGCTGGTACAATATTCGTAAATCAATCAATGTGATTCATCACATAAACAAAAAGAAGGAGAAAAAACATATGATAATTTCAATAGATGCAGAAAAAACATTTGATAAAATCCAGCACCCATTCATGATCAAAACTCTCAGCAAAGTGGGAATACAGGGAACATACCTCAACATGATAAAAGCCATCTATGAGAAACCCACAGCCAACATCATACTCAATGGGCAAAAATTAAAAGCAATCCCCTTAAGATCAGGAACAAGGCAGGGGCGCCCCCTTTCACCACTCTTATTTAACATAGTCCTGGAAGTCCTAGCCACAGCAATCAGACAATAAGAAGAAATAAAAGGCTTTCAAGTTGGAAAAGAAGAAGTAAAACTATCATTATTTGCAGATGATATGATATTGTATATAGAAAACCCTAAAGTATCAGTCAAAAAACTACTGGACCTGATAAATAAATTCAGCAAAGTGGCAGGATATAAAATCAATACTCAGAAATCAGAAGCATTTTTATACACCAACAATGAACAGTCAGAAAGAGAAATTAAGGAAACAATCCCCTTCACAATTACAACCAGAAAAATAAAGTACCTAGGAGTAAACTTAACCAAGGAGACTAAAGACTTGTACTCGGAAAATTACAAAGCATTGATAAAAGAAATCAAGGAAGATACAAACAAGTGGAAGCATATACCGTGCTCATGGTTAGGAAGAATAAACATCATTAAAATGTCTATATTACCCAAAGCAATCTATAAATTCAATGCAATACCAATTAAAATATCAATGACATACTTCAAAGATATAGAACACATATTTCAAAAATTTATATGGAACCAAAAGAGGACACAAATAGCCTCAGCAACCTTAAAAAAGAAGAATAAAGTGGGAGGTATCACGCTTCCTGATATCAAGTTATACTACAAGGCCGTTGTACTCAAAACAGCCTGGTACTGGCATTAGAACAGGTATATAGATCAATGGAACAGAACAGAGAACCCAGAAATAAACCCACAGTTCTATGGACAACTGATATTTGACAAAGGAGGTAAGGAAATACAATGGAGTAAAGACAGCCTCTTTAACAAATGGTGTTGGGAAAATTGGACAGCTACCTGCAAAAAAATGAAACTAGATCACTAGCTTACACCACTCACAAAAATGAACTCAAAATGGATAAAAGACTTAAATGTAGGCCGTGAAACCATAAGCATCTTAGAAGAAAACATAGGCAGTAAGCTCTCCGACATCTCTCGGAGCAATATATTTGCTGATTTATCTCCACAGGGAAGTGAAATAAAAGACAGGATAAACAAATGGGACTATATCAAACTAAAAAGCTTTTTCACAGCTAAAGACAACAAGAACAGAATAAAAAGACAAACTACACAATGGGAGAATATATTTGACAATACGTCTGATAAGGGGTTAATAACCAAAATTTATAAAGAACTTGTAAAACTCAACACCAGGAAGACAAACAACCCAATCCAAAAATAGGCAAAAGAGATGAATAGGCACTTCTCCAAAGAGGACATACAGATGGCCAATAGGCATATGAAAAAATGCTCAACATCACTAATCATTAGAGAAATGCAAATTAAAACCACAATGAGATATCACCTCACACCAGTCAGAATGGCGCTTATCAACAAAACAACACAGAATAAGTGCTGGCGAGGATGTGGAGAAAAGGGTACCCTCCTGCACTGTTGGTGGGAATGCAGACTGGTGCAGCCACTGTGGAAAACAGTATGGAGATTCCTCAAAAATTTGAAAATCGAACTGCCTTTTGACCCAGCTATCCCACTTTTAGGAATATACCCCAAGGACACCATAGAACGGCTCGAAAGGAGAAATGCACCCGCATGTTTGTGGCAGCATTGTTCACAATAGCGAAGATCTGGAAACAGCCCAAGTGTCCGTCAGAGAACGAGTGGATTAAAAAGCTTTGGTACATATATACTATGGAATACTACTCAGTCATAAGAAATGATGACATCGGATCATTTACAATAACATGGATGGACCTTGACAACATTATACGGAGTGAAATAAGTAAATCAGAAAAAAAAAAACTAAGATGAATCCATACATAGAAGGGACATAAAAATGAGACTCAGAGACATGAACAAGAATGTGATGGCAACAGGGGCGGGAGGTTGGGAGAGGGGGGGGTGAAGAAGGAGAGAGGGGTTAGGGGAGGGGAGGGGCACAAAGAAAACCAGATAGAAGATGACAGAAGACAATTTAACTTTGGGGGAGGGGTATACAGCACAATCAAATGTCAAAATAATCTAGAGATATTTTCCCTCAACATATGTACCCTGATTTATCAATGTCACTGCATTAAATTTAATAATAAAAAAAAAAGAATGAAGATAGCTTAAAGAGTGCTTTGGGATAACAAAGTGTAACAATATCCATTTCATAAGTGTATCAGAAAGAGAAAAAAGAGAGCAAGGAATTGAAATTTTATTTCAATAAATAATGACTAAAAGATTTCCTATTCAAGTGAAGGAAAAAGACACACAAGTCAAGGATTTGAAGAAAATTTAAAACAGGATGGACCCAAAGAGGCCTACACCAAGACACATCATAATTAAAATGGCAAAGTTTAAAGACAAAAACAGAATATTAAAAGCTAAAAGAAAAAGATAGTCACCTGCAATGGAGTTCCCGTTAGACTGTCAGTTGATTGATTTTTCAACAGAAACATTTCATGTCAGAAGGGATGGGCATAAAATATTCAAAATGATAAAAAGCAAGGACCTACAACCAACACTGTATTATCCAGCAAGGCTGTTATTTAAAGTTGAAGGACAAATAGCTTCCCAAACAAGAAAAAGTTAAAAGAGTTTATTACAACCAAACCAGTATTACAAGCAATGTTAAAGGGCTTACTTGAAGAAACAGAAGAAAAAGAAGAAGAGGAAAATGATGTCAGAATAATGGCAGTATAAAAGATACACTCCCATTGAAATTTTAACAAATTGAACAGTTGTAATGTAGTGAGGCAACCCCTGTTGGGCTCACAGGTGCACCTGAAAGATCCATTCACCAAGCAGACTAAAGGTGGGAAGGGTTGAGAAGGGGGCAGAAGATGAAAAACACTCATGACTGGCTCCAGAAAGAGGAGAATGAGGCACAGACTGTCTGGGTTTTTGCCTGAGGAGGTTCAGAGAGGAGGAAAGTTTGGACTATCTGGATTTTGATGTTCTGGGGCTCCAGAGTGGGGGGAAGCCTGGATTGACTATTTCTTTTCTGCTGAGGCACTGGAGAAAAGAGTAGCCTGGAGTGACTGGGTCTCCTTCTGCCATGATAGTGGTGAGATTGAGGGGTAGAAGTGGAGATGCTAAACCAAACTGGTGGCAGAACAATGGGGCATGGCCAGTGTTCCTGTGGTCTGACTGCAGCTCACACTCAGCACAGAGACAGAGAAAACCAAAAGTATGCCCCCCCAGCCTCCCAAATCCTGCATCCCTCACCTCACAGAGTATAGAGAGTGGCAAAGGCAGACCCCATAACTAAGTCTCTATCCTGAAGAACAGAGGTGATCTGCGTCTGGTTCTCTAGTCTGTTGAGACATGGGAAGGAGAGCCCAGAGGCCAATGTTAAAGCTGTAAAGTGGTAAACCCCTCACAACACACCCAACTCACCAACATGGCATCAGCACTGCCCATATCATAATGACAGCAACATCTCAGGGGAGGTCAGTCCAGGAATTTCACAGAGGTAAAACTTGAATGTAGTCACTTATTGGAAGAAAACAGAGCAACCACTCAAAACCAAAACCTTTTTGTCCTATTTTTCTCTTTCTCTCTTTTGTATTGCATTTTTCAAAATTTTTATATTTTCTATTCTTTTCTGTGGGTGTCTTTTATGTTTTTGATTATTTTTTATTTTTATTTGTTATTATTTTTAAATTTTTAATATTTTTATTGTATTTTTTAATTTTAATTTATTTTTTAGTTGTTTTTATTAGAGTTCTTAACAATACCACTTTCAAATGCCATCAGGGAAGAATAAATTGAATACCATAACTACATGAGACAGACAAGTAGTTGAGAAAAAAAATTAAAAATTTCCAGAAAGTAATCTCAATTATATAAAAACCTTGGAGTTAAACAATAGAAAACTCAAAATTAGAGTTCTGAAAATACTCAAGGAGATGCAAGAAAACATTGATAGAAAACTTAATAAGCTCAAAAGACAAATTAATGGCCCTGGCCGGTTGGCTCAGCAGTAGAGCGTCGGCCTGGCATGTGGGGCACCTGGGTTCGATTCCCGGGCAGGCCACATAGGAGAAGCGCCCATTTGCTTCTCCAACCCCCCCTCCTTCCTCTCTGTCTCTCTCTTCCCCTCCCGCAGCCAAGGCTCCTTTGGAGCAAAGATGGCCCAGGTGCTGGGGATGGCTCCTTGGCTTCTGCCCCAGGCGCTAGAGTGGCTCTGGTCACGGCAGAGCGATGCCCCAGAAGGGCAGAGCATCACCCCTGGTGGGCGTGCTGGATGGATCCCGGTTGGGCGCGCTGGGTGGATCCCGATCGGGCGCATGTGGGAGTCTGTCTGACTGTCTCTCCCCATTTCCAGCTTCAGAATAATACAAAAAAAAGACAAATTAATGACAAATGAGCTTATGGAAAGAGTGCCTCGAATCCAACAAGCAAACAGAACACCGAATTACTTCAAACCAAACAGACCTTTATCAAGGCACATTGTCAAAAATCAATAATGAAGAAAACTGCAAGGCAGCTTGGAAAAAGAAGAGCATAACATATAAAAAAAGGCCCACTGGATTATCATCATATTTCTCAGCAGAAACCCTACATGTCAAAAGAAGGTGCACCCAGACATTTAAATACTGAAAGAGAAGAATTACTAGCCAAAGAATACTATATCTATCAAATTTATCTTTCAAATATGAAGAGGAAAAAAAGCTTTGCAGACATAAAGAAGCTGAGGAAATTTATTACCAGAAAACTACTACTGCAGAAAATTCTCAAAGGGGTATTCAAACAGATACAAAGAACAAAACAAATGAAAACTACAAGTAAAAGCTTCAACAAGGTTACAATAAAAACAATAATAACCCATGAAAACAATAACACAAAGTGAGAGAAAATAAAGATCTGTAGTAGCAAAGGAGAATGGAGTGCAGAAATACTCATAAGACAAAAAAATTCTTCTACATATGACAATTTTTCTCTTAATAACTTAATAGTAACCACCTATAAGAAAGCCACTACTAAAAACAATTGCTTATAAAAGAAGAAACAGAAGAAAAAAGCAAGGAATACCATCAAACAAAAACAACTAAAACAAAAAAGAAGACAAAGTGCTACCAAAATATGACACATGAAGTGGCTATAAAAATTCTCATGCAGCAATAATTACCCTAAATCAGGGGTCTCAAACTCGCGGCCCACAGACTAATCAAACTTCGTGGATTGGTCTGCGGGCCGGTCTGCGGGCCGCACAAAATTGGTGGGTGGGCTGCATGCGGCCCGCGGGCCCGAGTTTGAAACCCCTGCCCTAAATGTTAATGGACTGAAAACACCAATAAAAAGACACAAAATAGTAGACTGGATCAAAATGTAAAACTGAACTCTATGCTGCCCTCAGGAGACATATCTAAGCTACAAGGACAAAAGTAGACTCAAAGTGAAAGATTGGAAAACAATTCTCCAATCAACTAATACCCAGAGACAAGCTGGTGTAGTCATACTCATACTCATATCTGACAATGCTGACTTCAAGATAACAAAGATAACCAGAGCAAAGATGGACATTTCATAATTATAAAGGTGACACTGTATCATGAAGACATAACACTACTTAATATATGTACACCAAACCAGGGAGCACCAAAATATATAAGACATCTACTAACTGATCTAAAATAGAATTAGAAAATACACAATCATACTTGGAGATATGAAATTACCATTGATTGCTTTAGATAGATAATTCAAACAGAATATTAATAAAGAAATATTTGTCTTAAATGACATACTGGACCGAATGGACATAACAGATAGGTACAGAACATTTTATCCCAGAACATCAGATTATACATTCTTTTCTAGTGTTTCCTTGAACATTCTCAAGGGTAGAACATATGTTGGGTCACAAAACTCACATCAACAAATTCAGGAAGATTGAAATTATACTAAGACTATTTTCTGAGCATAAACTTTGAAATTAGAACTCAACTGCAAAAAGGAATTAAATAGTCAAAGAAATGTGGAAATTAACTAACATTTCTATAAAAAAATGACTTGGATAAAGTAAAAATAAAAGCAGAATTCAAAAGATATATACAGAAAAATGATAATGACAAGACATAAAAATTTCTGGGAAGCAGCAAAAGTAGTAATTAGAGGGAAGTTTATAGGCCTTTATCAAGAAACAAGAGAGATCTCAAGTAAACAACCAAACATCACATCTAAAAGAACTGATAAAAAAAAGAACAAAAGCAACCCAAAGTCAGCAGAAGAAAGAAAATAGTAAAAATTAAAGCAGAACAAAATGAAAAAGAGAATAAAAAGAACTATAGAATAATTGATACAACAAAGAGCTTGTTTTTTGAATATATCAATAAAATTGAAAAACTCCTGGCTAAACTCACTAAAAAATTAGAGAAAAAACTCATATAAACAAAGTCGGAAAAATGAGGGAGAAAACACCACAAACATTATATATACAAAGGATCATAGTAGAAGACTATGAAAGATTTTATGACATCAAATTTTACAATCTAGAAGAAATGGATAAATTCCTAAAACTATACAATCTTCCTAGACTGAGTCACAAAAAAAGTGGAAAGCCTAAATAGACCCACAAGCAGGGAGGAAATAGGAATAACTACCAAAAACATTCCTTAAAATGAAGGTCCAGGATCAAATGGCTCTACTAGCAAATTCAACCAAACATTCAAAGAAGATTTGTTATCTATTTTTCTGGAAGTCTTCTCAAACACAAAAAAGAAGCATGACTCTTTAACACATTTTATTGGGCAGATAGACCCCTGATACCAAAACCTGGCAAAGACAGCACCAAAAACAACTACAGACCAATATCTGTAAGGAATACAGATGCAAAAATTCTAAACAAAATACTAGCAAATTGAATACAACAACACATTAAAAAAATAAAATATCACAATTAATTGGGATTCATTCCAGGAGCAGAAGGATGGTTCAACATACATAAATTGATAAATGTAACAAAACAAAGAACAAATATTACATGATCCTAACAACTGATGTCCTAAAGGCATTTGATAAGATACAACATCCCATTTTTTAAAAACACTCAATAAATTGGGTAGAGAAGAACCTCAACATAATAAAGGTCATGTATCATAAACCATCAGTTAATATCACACAAAACAGTGAAAAAATGAAGGCTGCTCCTCTAAAATCAAGAATAAGACAAGGTTGCCCACTTTCTTCATTCTTATTCAACATAGTTCTGGAAGTTTTAGCCAGAGCATTCAGGCAAAAGAAAGAAATAAAAAGTATTCATATCATGAAAAAAAAGTAAAAATATAACTTTTGCAGATGATATGACCCTGTGTATTAAAAACCCCAAACACTTCACTTAAAAACTATTAGATACAATAAACCAATACAATAAAGTCACAGGATACAAAACCAATATACAAAATTTTATTGATTTCCTATGTGCCAATGATAAAACTTTGGAAAATAAACTAAAAAAAAATTCCTTTTACAGTTGCAACAGCAAAAAAATAATAATAATAATACCTAGGAATAAATATACCAAAAGATGTGAAGGATCTATATACTAAAAAGTACAAAGTATTATTGAAAGAAATTGAAAAAGACACAATAAAATAAAAAAATATTCCATTTTATGGATTAGAGAATCAACATAGTTAAAATGGCCTTATTACCCAAAGCAATATACAAATTTAATTCAATGCCCATTAAAACCCAATGTCATTTTTTAAAGCAATAGACCAAAAAATCACCAGGATTTTTTGGAACCATAAAAGAACTCAAATAGCCAAAGCAATCCTGAGGAAAAAGAATAAAGCCAGAGTTATCACACTACCTGACTTCAAATTACCATATACTACAGAGCCATGATAATCAAAACAGCATGGTATTGGCAGAAAAAAAGACCAATGGAACAGAATTGAGAACCCAGAAATAAAACCATATATACATGGATAAATAATCTTTCACAAAAGAGCCAAAAACATACAACAGAGAAAAAAAAGCGTCTTCATTAAATGGTGCTAGCAAAAATTGGAAAGCCACTTTCAAAAGAATGAAAATTGATTACAGTTTGTTTCCCTGAACAAAGATTAATTCAAAATGGATCAAAAACCTAAATATATGATCTGAAACAATAAATTATGTAGAAGAAAACATAGGTACTAAACTTAAGGGCCTAGGCAGTAGAGAGCAATTTATGACTTTGACACCAAGGTAAGGGAAGTAATAACAAAAAATTATAACAATAATAATAATTGAATGGGACTATATCAAACAAAAAGCTTCTGTACAGCAAAAGAAACAAATAACAAAATAATAAGGTAGCCTACTAAATGGGAGAAGATATTTGAAAACAACATCTCCAATAAGGGACTAATATAAAAAATATATAAAGAACTCACCAAGCTCAGCAACAAACAATCCAATTAAAAAATGGGGAGAGGACTTAAACAGACACTTCTCCCAAGAAGACATACAAATGGCCAATAGATATATGAAAAAATGCTCATCTTCTCTAGCTATTAGAGAAATGCAAATCAAAACTACAATGAGATACCACTGTTCATCGCATTCTGTTCATCACAGAATTATTCACATTGACCAAGACTTGGAAACAACCAAAGTGTACCTCAATAGAAGATTGGATAAAGAAGATATGGTACATATATACAGTGGAATACTACTCAGCCATAAGAAATAATGACATGTTGTCATTTATGGCAGCATGGATGCACCTTGAGAACATTATACCGAGTAAAATAAGTAAATCAGAAAAAGTCAAAAGCTATATGATTTCACACATAGGTCTGATATGAAACTGAGACTCATGGACATAGATAAAAGTGAAGTGGTTACCAGGGGGAGGGGGTGTGGGAACATGAGGAAGAGAGTGGGGGGAAGGGTGTAAAAAAGAACAAATACAGTGTGTCCGTAAAGTCATGGTGCACTTTTGACCAGTCACAGGAAAGCAACAAAAGACGATAGAAATGTGAAATTCTGCACCAAATAAAAGGAAAACTCTCCCAGTTTCATACCTATTCAGTGCAGTTTGATGTGGGCTCATGCACAGACTTTTTATGGCTTCTATCCCATATATCCTACAGACTCGTCACTGACTGATGGCCTACCAGAATGGGGTTTCTCCACCAAACTGCCGGTTTCCTTCAACTGCTTATCCCACCGAATAATGTTATTCCTATGTGGTGGCGCTTCGTTATAAATGTGCCAATATTCATGTTACACTTTGGTCACAGATTCAAATTTAGCGAGCCACAGAACACACTGAACTTTCCTCTGTACCATCCACATCTCAACTGGCATGGCTGTGGGCTGCTCCGCTGTATACACAGTGTTACGTCATTATCTGCACATGTGCACATGCTGCCACATCATCCTATAGAAACTGGGAGGGTTTTCCTTTTATTTGGTGCAGATTTCACATTTCTATAGTCTTTTGTTGCTTTCCTGTGACTGGTCAAAAGTGCACCATGACTTTATGGATACACTGTATAAGGTGAAAGAAAATGATTTGACATTGGGAGATGGATATACAACATACTTAACATTTCAAATGCTATAGAAATGTTTACTTGAAATTATGTACTTTTATTTATCAATATCACCCTATTAAATTTAATTTTATAAAGAAAATTTTAAAATAAAGGGGAAAAAATAGTATGCAGCCATAGAAATGTAAAATACAACATAACACAAATAAAGTTAAAATATTTATCTGATACTGTGAAGATATTATAGAGATACCTGAGATTTTTTAACAGAAGAGTAACATGAAAATGTTTTAGGAAGATTAAACTGAGGGTGGTATGAGTGTAACAACCTGGAAACTAAATAGGTCTGTTACAGAAATCTGGACATGTGGTAGAAGAACACCTGGCCATAGGTGTGCAGGTGAAAGTGTTGGAAGAAGGATGTGCAGCGTGGGACCAGTTTAGGGAATGATTAAGTTCAGGAAAGGCTTACAAGATGTAGAATGTTTTTGCTCTCCTGCTGAAATCAAGGCACTATGTGTTCAAGAAGACACACATGCGGGCTGCTCCTCTTTTCCAATGGTGAGCCTCAAGTACAAACTGATTCTCCAAAGGCTCAATAGAAGACTCAGTAAAATTGTGCACAGAGTCATTAGGTGATGACAGATTAAGTTGCTGAACACACTTTAAGATGATCAAGAGAGAGAGAGAGAGAGAGAATGAATCAATTACTAACAGCTCCCTCAGCCCTGCCCAAAGGCAATCCTCACCCAACAATAAGCACTATGTTAAATTTTAAAAATAGTTCAACAGTGCCAGCTTCTGAGGATAAATCTCCTGTTTGGTCTCTCAGAGCAAAAGAAACACCTGGACACTTCTGCCTGGAAGGATGCTCCTTATTTCTCAAATTCTGAGTTGCCATAGACCACCTCTGCATGTGGATTCAGAAGTATTTAAACAATATTCAGCCTGACCTGTGGTGGTGCAGTGGATAAAGCGTTGACCTGGAACACTGAGGTCGCCGGTTCGAAACCCTGCACTTATCTGGTCAAGGCACATATGGGAGTTGATGCTTCCTGCTCTTCCCCCCTCCTCTCCTCTCTCTCTCTCTCTCTCTCTCTCTCTCTCTCTCTCTCCCTCTCTCTCTCTCTCCTCTCTAAAATGAATAAATAAAAAAAATAAAAAAATAAAGAATATTCAAGGAGAGCCGTGACACCAGGCTGACATTTCCAGGGAGTTTAAGCTGAACTTTCCAATTGCCTTCTATCACACTCTAGAGAACTCTCTGTGGTTCCCAGCCTGACTGCTTTCAAGCAGTACCAGGCAAATCCTCTGGAACTTTTCTCAGCTACTCTATACAGCTGTGGAGACAGCTCTTTGGCTGAAATCCAGCTTGCTGAGTCACCCATTTCCTGTTCTTGATTTCAAAACTTTCTGTTTGATGTTGATTTCTCAAAAAACTCATAGTTTTTGGAGAAGAAAATATTTCATATAATGCAGATTAATGGGATTGAGTACTAAAACTAGTTCTGGGTACTGAGAAAAACTCTAGAATGGTTTTATCTTGACATGAGGGAGTTGGATGTCACCGGCAGGACTCCCAGTTTTGTTTATGCCATAGAAGACATCACTTAACTGGTCAGAAGAAGCTGCCATTTATAAAAACATCAGATATTACCAGAACAATCCAAGAATCGCTATGTGCGTGCTTTTTGGTCTTCCATCTTATGAAAGCACTCTTCTCTTTAGAATTGAAACAGAAGGAGTTTTTTGCCATCCCCTACTTAACTGACTCCCTGCATGTCTCAGAAATCTCAGGGACTTTCCATTTCTTAGAGCTACTCCCTCTCCTAATATCTTTCTTCTGTTCAATTACCTACTTCCTCTCTCTACCCTTCATTAAACCAAATGTGAAACCACAGATTTTTTTCATGGTTTTTCCAAGGCATTGATCAAATAGGATGGTAGTTATAAGGAAGTTTCCCATTGAGTCAGAAGAAAAGAACAGAACTTAACATAGAGCAGTACAGCAGATGACTGGAAACTGCTTATTAGTACTATGAGACTCTCTTGTTTCTGGAAGTCTCCTGGCCATTTCTCCCATGGGGAAGCATTTCCCTGGCTGACAACTACCTCTGACCTTCTTCCATACAACTGACCCCAAACTTTCTTAGTCCCCATTTATACACAAGCCTTCTCACTGCTTTTTTCTTAAGCTCCCATAAACATTTTGATTTATCTTGTTTCATTGAGAAGGTATATTTAATTTTCTTTGTCCCATCACTCTTCTTCTAGACCAAGGCCTTAGGTCTATTTCTTTGCTAAAAATTCAACACCCATCAATTATGCTGCTTGCCTGCCAAACTTTGTTTTCCAACTCTCATCCACTGCATTAGTTTTTAAATCATTAAATTAAGAAACTGCCTACACACTGTATTCTCATTAGGAATCAAAAACAGAAGACAGAGTACTCAGTTTCAAAATTTATCATTCCCATATTTTTCTAAAACTTTAATCCACTTGACTTTGGAAAAATAATATTTAGTTCAACACTGTTTAAACTGATTTTTTTCTGTCTCTTTCTGGAAAATAAAAACTGGAGATAAGAAGCCACTCTCTGTGGACAAGCACATGAACAATGCTCCTCTTCAACAAACAAAAGAACATCTCCCAATAAAAACCAGCTCCTCTCTCTTCTTTAAAATAGAGAGGAGACCCTGAAAGTGTTCTTGCCCTCCAATTTGTATGAAAAAAACATATGAAACAATATAGCACGTGTGGTGTTAAAATGTAAACAGCACACAAATATGAGAAAAAGTGTTATATTTCTGTGGAGTTCACTAATACAAGAGCATTAAATGCATATGAAAGGCCCATCAGTTTTTATCTAAGAGTCTTCACCTAAAAGAGTAAGCTCAAAAAAATCCATTCACTTATATCTGGGACAAAGTTTTAACCAGTTTAAGAAAAAATAAGAAAAAAAATTGTGTTTTCAAGCACATCTATGCAAGGTTCTCATGTCCTTGTGGTAAACTTTTTTTCTGTGGTATAAAATTAGGCAAACTTTCTACTTTATATTTTTACTGTTGTAATGTCCTGCTTTAAGTAAAATAATAATAACTTTAGTAGTTTTATGGGATTAAAGAATGGTATACTAGAGAAAAGCATATCCTCAATTAAAAAAATATTCACAAATGTCTGAGAACAAGTTTTCTACAAACATATTTGAGAGATTAAGAAAAGAAACAAAACAAAAGCATAAACTTTACAATCTCCTAGAATATGTTTTTTAAAAGATCACATGGAGCTTTTGAAAAGGCTGCATAGGAAGGAATCAATCTCTCCTGAAAGAGGGAGAGTCTAGGAAGAGGGCACAGGGCCACCTAAAAACCTGGAATCAGAATCACTCTTAGACTGAGACTGGCCCACTCTTCCTTTTAACCCACACTGAAATATTTTCATCTTCCATTCCAGACTTTTGTATTCTCCATATGGAACAATGGAAGAGTCTGTATGAAATTCTAAATGAACAGAGAAAAGTTTGCAGAATCAGAGAGAGACCTACATACTGTGTGTTCTCACAGTGGGTGAGAGTAGTCTCACAGGAATTTTGAGTTCACTCACACTCATAGTCCCAGTCTTGCTACCAGGGCCCTTGAGCATCATTTTGGATGGTGAATTGACTCCTTTGACAAACCATTTTTCTAAGAAAATCCTGCTCTTTTAATTTATCTGACTTTTGAAGATTCATCAAATTTTATTATATGTTACTTTAAGGTTAACATTAAATAATAATGTTAATATGCATGTGAAATTAAAAGTCAAGCAAATACTTTCTAAGTTTCTTCTGTGTCCATCAAGATGAATGAAGGTGCTATGGAATTTGGGTCTTGGAGAACTTGGAGATGATACAGCCAGTGTTCTTCATCACAGATAAGAACCTATGGCCTTTGGGGGCCATGTAAAAAACCAGGATGTTCCTTTCACTGGTGAAAGCTCTGCCTCAAGGTTCCTGCAAGCAAAGCACACAACTTTCCATACTTTTGCCAAACATATATTTTGAGGAGATAGACTTAAGAACATGTTTCTTTTATCTCATCCTTTTTATTGGTAAGATATACTGAACAAATGTTTATGTTTTGAAATTGCTCAGTTTTTTGTCCTCCCTGATGTATTTAGAAAAAAGGAGAAATTAGTGATAGATTTCATATCTAATTGTTGATTTTCAAATTTCTATTTATTCCTTTATTTACATTTATTCTTTCTTTACTTCTTCTTTAATAACTAAATTGCATTGTATTCACGTTGAGTAAGCTCACCTCCAGATGAGTTAATATATGTGAAAATGTTGATCATGTATACAAATTCTATTCTGAAAGTTTGAATGAAGAAAAAAGAAAGTATGTAAAGACAAAAGAGCATTTAAAAAATATTTATGTTTCATCTTTTTTTTCTTTTGAGCTAGGGATGCTCAGAGCCCTGCACCTAGCAAAGTTAGTTCCCAAGATTTCTGTGTTTTTGAAAGATTCCTGAATGCCTTAAAGTACCGTACTGAGGACTAAAACATAGGTTTCAGAAATAGTGTCTGAAACAATACAATATAAGCACAATGGTAAAGTTTCTGAAAGTAGATCAACTCTCTAAGAGAGCTTCCTGAAGAATAAGGGAAAACAAAAACCCATGAAGCTGAGGTGAGGCAGAGGCGAAGTGAGACTGGAGGAATCTGGAGCAGTGCAAGACTTGAGGCCTCTGCAGGTGCTGCTGCCAGCTTGTTGTGTTTATCAAAGGGGCTGAGGCAGGATAAACAAGAAACAGTTTAATATGGTAAGATGCCAAGAGGAAATAGGAGAGAGAATGGGAGGAGATTTGATTAACGCAGAGGTAAATGAGGCTGTCCTTGGTCAGCAGATAAAACACTTAGTTCTACAGGATTCAGGCAAACAGCAGGATTGAGGTGGTTGCATACAAATTTGACGATGAAAGGGCAATGACTGATTAAGTCTTTTCCATTCCTTCTCTCATTCTCTTGATAGAATTGAGCCTTGGCCATCTTTGTGAAGTGTTGATAAGGGCTGGGTAGAGGAAAAGAGGAGCACGGTGAAGTCTTGCTAACTTTCACAGGTTGCCTCTGAGGACAGGAGACATACATTTCAAACAGAATGGTGGGAGTAACTGCCATTGCAGATCACTACTGTGCCAAGCACTGACCTGCACAGCTGAATTGATCTCCAGTAGTACTCAGATATAAAAATGAAGATGATGGATTCAGGAATCGATGCAGAGTTTAACATTCTCAGAACAGAATTTCTAGAGAGATAAGAGTTCAGAGAGAGAACAGGGTGATAACTGCTAGCAACAGATAGGGCTGGAAGTTCTATATGGCTGAAGTGTTGTCTCATGAGAAGCAAGTATGAGATGGAGGGAGAATGGTTTGAGGTAGTGTTCTAAGAGTGGCTTTAGTGGGGTGGGTGAATAAAGCTGTGAGAACAGTGCTTGCCATAAATTATTTTCATAGACATTAAAATCCTCCAGATTATGGAGGGAATTGAGTTAAAGAGGAAAACTAAAAATCAGGCACCTACATTTTCAAGCAATGTGATGCAATAAACCAGAGGAGAGAAAAAAGTAATGTATATTAAATATGGTCTTTAAAGAAAAGGAGTTTCTTACCAAAATGCAATTACAGTGGTACCTTGAGATACGAACAAACAATATACTTTTTTAAGATATGAGCTGCAACTCGGTCCATATTTTTGTTTGAGATCTGAGCGAAATTCGGAGATACGAGTCATGATTCAGGAAGCTGCTGCTAGTTGGCGCACGAGTCCAGTATCAGCAGTTTGATATATGAGTTGACTGACTTATGAGACTTGTTACAGAATGAATTAAATTCATATCTCAAGGTACCACATAATGAAGCTAGAGAGCTGAAGGAGGGGCAACTGTGAAATATTTTGCAGGAAGAAAGGGCTAATATAAACTTTGGATAAAATGTAGCCTATGGAAAAGAGGCTCTATCTAATAACCCCAGCTCTCTGACAGCTTTTTGACATACCAGGTAGAGTCACTTTAAACAAAAGAAAATGAGGGCTTACATTGCATATATCAATATTAGTTAGAACTAGACTTCCTCTTCCTTGCGCACGCGCGCGTGCGCGCACACACACACACACACACAATATGGCTTCTTGAATGCAGTTCAGTTTGATGTGGCACATTATTTCTTCCCGTGTGAAATGTTAGTTTCTTGATGAATATGAGTCCCAAGTTAAGGCAAGCCAAGTTGGTATTTGATTTTTAAATTTCTATTTATTCCTTTATTTACAATTATTCTTTCTTTACCTCTAAGAATGTTCAACTTTCTGAGAATGTTAAACTCTGCATCAATTCCTGAATCCATCATCTTAATTTTTATATCTGAGTACTACTGGAGATCAATTCAGCTGTGCAGGTCAGTGCTTGGCACAGTAGTGATCTGCAATGGCAGCTACTCCCACCATTCTGTTTGGATTTACTCATCATCAATCCACCCATTCATTTTAATATGTATTATTAAATACCTTTTCTGTGCCAGGCATTGTCCTCAGAGCTGGGGAAATTGGCAAACAAAAATAGTGCTCTGGTCTAGTGAAAGAGACCTAGGAACCAAAGGATTACCTTAAAACACACAGCCACAGGTTAAGAACAACTAAAGAGAAATGCAGAGCTATGCGATAGTGTGATATGAAACCTCATCTTACTTGGGGAGTCAGTATAATCTTCTGTAGGACATAGCATCTGATAGATATGGGAAGTCTTGTAACTGGGAGAATTTTCTATGTGCCTGTCCCTGTCACATAGACTCAAGCTGTGTTGCCAATAACAGAAGCCCAGGAAGAGGGAAAGCCATTTTCTTGGGTTCTGAGCTGAAGCCAGCTGGAAAGAAGCATAAAAATTTATCCTCTAGATAACATGAGTAGAAGAAAAGTTAGATGCTTTTTGCTTTATATTCATCCTAAATTACTTGAAGAAAAAAGTCTGAAGGAAATGTCAAAGGAACCCTAATTTTAACATTAGGAATGTTTTAACAAAATGCAACTCATTGGAAAACAATAGGTGATTCTGGAGGCATAATTTCTCCTCAGAGTAGGCAGAATTCTTACATTATTGCCCTCAAAAGTGTCTTGTACTTTGCAGGTGGAGAAGAAATTAAGAACAAATCTTGGTAGTTATGATGGATGCCAAATTCAGACCAGTCACCGTTGCTATTAAGGAGGAGAATGTAGGGTCCCTGAGTATTCAACACACTGACCAATTGATGTTCCGGCATTCATCTCAATAGGGAAATCCTCCATTTTCATTACAGACATAGTAGTGTTCATTCAGCTCTGTTATTGAAATTGAAATATGTACATAGAGTGACTTCACGTAAATGGCGCCATGAGCAGCGTGTCCGACAGATCTCCCCAAAATCACAACAAATTTATCAACTAGAAACAGAAAAATTTATCCTCAGAGCATTCCGGAGTTCCACACAAACTGAAAGCAAAAGGACTGTTATCACTTGAATCTGAGAGACGAGGGTGCGGAGGAAGCTAACTACCGCAGGGACGTTCATTCAAGCTGCGGAGAAAGTGCACCTGTGCTGAGTCAGCCCACACTCGGGAGCGGCGAGCAGCCGCCAGTGTGCGCCGGGTCCGGTTGCAGAGCGAGCACTGCTAACGTTCCCAGCGGCCCGCGCACTGCGAGTAAGAGTCCCCAGCCACCGGTGCCCGGAGCACCCCATTCGCACACATGCCCTGGGCATTCCACGCGCCCAGAGCGCCCTACTGGCCTGCACACCCAGGTTGCCCCATTATCCTGCCCCCGGTGTGCCCCAGCCGCCAGCGGTGGGGCGAGCGGGAGAGGCGCCAGGGCAGTCTTCCCTACTTGAGAGATTCTCTCCATGGGCGGAGCACCTCACCCAGCCATTCAAGCTAACAATCAAGCATTGGGGGAGGGGCGCAAAGGCAGCCTGAAATACCTTCAGGAGCACAGCGGTGGACCCAATCACTGAAATTAGCTTAACCCATGAAATCTGCGCACCCACGGGTTCTAATTGATAAGATCTCTCTCAGTTCAGCGATCCAAGACAAGAGGCATGATATTTTTTAGTGCCTCTCGCTAAAGGGGTGGGGGCAACTTCTGATTGATAGAGCCTCCATATTCAGGGATAAACGCTAACAAGAGGGACTTGGCAGATAATAAGATCTATACTATAGAAGTCGCAAGCAGAGACTAGTGCCTCTTCTTCCCAGCAAAAACAGGCTACAAAGTGTGGAAAGCCTGGGTTGAGTGGTCCAACTGAATGCTAGGAGCTGAACAGTCACCTTGACAACAATTGACTCCCACCCCCGTCTGATTACACTGGAGGCTCTGACTGCAAGAGCCTTTCCCAAAGCCTTGCGCTGAGTGGGGATAGAGTGGGGATTTCCTAGCACTTTGAGCCTCTTACTCCCCAGGCAAAAGCAGTTGCAGCCTTATAGCTGGATCACCAGGCTGCTAATTCAGGAAGGGGGGACTAGGAGAGAGATTCCAGGAAAGCAAACTCTCTCATCATTGGACCCTGCAAATGCCAACAAGCTTTGACTTCCAGCAAGACTAAAGCCAATTATATGACATTGCCATAGAATCCCACCAACTGCAAATCCCTACCTAAGTGTGACACAGGGGCAGAGCCTGGGGTACAGAGTCACTGACCAGGAAGAGGGAGAGAAAAGAAAAAGGAAGAAGTTAACCTATCAAAATCAAGAAAAATCCATAGACTTTACAACTTGTTCCACTAATTTTTTGTTGTTGTTGTTTGTTTCTTCTATTTAATTGCCTTTATTATTATTATTTCTATTTCCTCCACCTAGGTTCTTCTATTCTCTGCCCATCTTATGCTTCCCTTTTCTTGAACTACACTAACCATGAGTGTTACATTTTATTTCTCTTCTTCAACCTCACCCTCCTTTAAGGTTATACTCCAAAACACTTAACTCTCACTCTCTCCTCTTTTGTTTTTTTTTTTGTCTTGCTTTATTTTGTTTTTTTCTCTTCCTTTTAATTTCTTCCTTCGTTTTTCTCTTTTTCTTATTTTTTCCTTTCTATTCGTTTTTTCTTTTCTCGTTTTACTTTCCTCCCATTTAATCCTCAATCATGAACAAATTAGTTAATTTGGGACTCAAGGGTTTTTTTTGGCTTTATTTTTCTTTTTTGCTTTTGTTTTTTTTTGGTGTTGTTGTTGTTTGTTTATTTTTGTGGCATTTTGGGTACTTTTTACGTTGCTCCCAACCCAAGGTCTCCATTGTATTTAGTATTCGCTCCACTTAATACAACAGATTTTTACTTATTATTTTTATTTTTTTCTTCTTTATTATTCTTTTTTTTTCTCCTTTTTTCTGGTTCCCTCTTATCCCTCTCATTATATCTCTTAGTCAACCATCACTTACAAGCAAATCATCTTATGCTTGTCTAAGATTTTCTTCATTTTTTTTTTTGCATTTAGAAGGTTCCTACTCCCTTTTTTTGCCCCTTGAATTCTTCACCCCAAATCAGGCCCTCCATTATAGGCAGTTTTTGTTCCATTTAGCATAATATAATTCACAGGTCATCACAATATTTCCCTGAGGAGGGGAGAGGAGGGAAAGAGAAGAAAGAAAAAAGGGGGAAATAATAAATTATTACTGTTTTTTTTTTGTGGGGTGTTTTACTTTTTTTTTTTTTACTTTTTACTCTTTATTAACTCTAATTAGTGCTATCAACAAGACCACCCTCAGATGCCAATAAGAAAGAGGAAATCGAATATTATGGATACAAAAGAAAGAGAGGTAACACAAATAGATGTAGAAAAATCTATGGAGAAAAGACTTAACATATTGGAAGCCTTGGAGCTAAATGACAGAGAATTTAAAATAGAAATCTTAAAAATACTCAGAGATATACAAGAAAACACAGAAAGGCAATTTAGGGAGATCAGAAAACAACTCAATGAACACAAAGAATATATTACCAAGGAAATTGAAACTATAAAACAAATCAAACAGAAATGAAAAACTCAAATCACGAGGTGAAAAACGAGGTAACAAGCTTAGCTAACAGAACAGCCCAGATTGAAGATAGGATTAGTGAAATAGAAGACAAACAACTTGAGGCACAACAGAGAGAAGAAGAAAGAGACTCAAAAATAATAAAAAACGAGAAAGCCTTACAGAAATTGTCTGACTCCATCAGAAAGAATAACATAAGAATAATAGGTATATCAGAGGGAGAAGAGAAAGAAAATGGAATGGAGAATATACTCCAACAAATAATAGATGAGAACTTCCCAAGCCTGTGGAAAGAACTAAAGCCTCAAATTCAAGAAGCAAACAGAACACCGAGTTTTCATAACCCCAACAAACCCACTCCAAGGCACATCATAATGAAGATGACACAAACCAATGACAAGGAAAAAATTCTCAAGGCAGCCAGGGAAAAGAAGAGTATAACATATAATGGAAGGCCTATTAGATTATCATCAGATTTCTCAGCAGAAACTCTACAAGCTAGAAGAGAGTGGACCCCAATACTTAAAGCCCTAAAAGAGAGGAACTTTCAGCCAAGAATACTATACCCATCAAAGCTATCCTTCAAGTACAAAGGAGATATAAAAACATTCACAAATACAGAAAAGATGAGAGAATTTATAAGCAGAAAGCCCCCACTCCAGGAAATACTAAAGGGTGTTTTCCAACCAGATTCAAAGAACAAAAGAAAATAACACCACAAGTAACAGCTCCACCAAGAACACAATAAAACCAAACTTAAACTGTGACAATAAAGGAAAAAAAGGGGGGAGAGGATGGAGATTAACAGTAGCAAAGGACGATGAAGTGTAGAAATACGCATAAGATAGGGTACTACAATGAATATGGTAGGTACCATTTTCATTACTTAATGGTAACCACCCTTGAAAAAACCACCACAAAAACACTTGACTTAAAAAAAGTAGCAACAGAGGAAAGAAGTACGGAACACAAACAAAAACAAATGATAGGAAAACAAAAGAGAAGAATCAAACTAGATACAAAACTAACAGAAAGCAATTTATAAAATGGCAGTAGGGAACCCACAAGTGTCAATAATTACACTAAATGTAAATGCATTAAACTTACCAATAAAAAGACACAGAGTAGCAGAATGGATAAAAAAAGAAAATCCAACTATATGCTGCCTACAAGAAACACATCTAAGCAACAAGGATAAAAACAAATTCAAAGTGAAAGGCTGGAAAACAATACTCCAAGCAAACAACACCCAAAAAAAAGCAGGTGTAGCAATACTCATATCTAATAATGCTAACTACAAGACAGAAAAAGTATTCAGAGACAAAAATGGTCATTTAATAATGATTAAGGGGAAGTTGAATCAAGAAGACATAACAATCCTTAATATATATGCACCAAACCAAGGAGCACCAAAATATATAAGACAGCTACTTATTGACCTTAAAACAAAAACTAACAAAAATACAATCATACTTGGAGACCTCAATACACCACTGACGGCTCTAGATCGGTCATCCAAACAGAGAATCAACAAAGATATAGTGGCCTTAAAGGAAATACTAGAACACCTGGATATGATAAACATCTACAGGACACTTCATCCCAAAGCGACAGAGTATACATTTTTCTCTAGTGTACATGGAACATTCTCAAGAATTGACCATATGTTGGGCCACAAAGACAATATCAGCAAATTTAGAAAAATTGAAATTGTACCAAGCATATTTTCTGATCATAAAGCCTTGAAACTAGAATTCAACTGCAAAAAAGACGGGGAAAAACCCACAAAAATGTGGAAACTAAACAACATACTTCTAAAAAATATGGGTCAAAGAAGAAATAAGCGCAGAGATCAAAAGATATATACAGACAAATGAAAATGAAAATACGACATATCAGAATCTTTGGGATGCAGCAAAAGCAGTAATAAGAGGAAAGTTCATATCACTTCAGGCCTATATGAATAAACAAGAGAGAGCCGAAGTAAACCACTTAACTTCACACCTTAAGGAACTAGAAAAAGAAGAACAAAGACAACCCAAAACCAGCCGAAGAAAGGAGATAATAAAAATCAGAGCAGAAATAAATGAAATAGAAAACAGAAACACTATAGAAAAATTAACAGAAAAAGTAGCAGGTTCTTTGAAAAGATCAACAAAATTGACAAACCCTTGGCAAAACTCACCAAGGAAAAAAGGCACAGGACTCAAATAAATAAAATCCAAAATGAAAGAGGAGAGATCATCACAGACATCATAGATATACAAAGAATTATTGTAGAATACTATAAAAAATTATATGCCACCAAATACAACAATCTAGAAGAAATGGATAAATTCCTAGAACAATACAACCTTCCTAGACTGAGTCATGAAGAAGCAGAAAGCCTAAGCAGACGAATCAGCATGGAGGAAATAGAAAAAACTATTAAAAACCTCCCCAAAAATAAAAGTCCAGGCCCAGACGGTTATACTAGTGAATTCTATCAAACATTCAAAGAAGACTTGGTTCCTATTCTACTCAAAGTCTTCCAAAAAATTGAAGAAGAAGCAATACTTCCAAACACATTTTATGAGGCCAACATAAACCTCATACCAAAACCTGGCAAGGATGGCACAAAGAAAGAATACTACAGACCAATATCTCTAATGAATACAGATGCTAAAATACTAAACAAAATACTGGCAAACCGAATACAACAACATATTAAAAAGATAATACATCATGATCAAGTGGGAGTCATCTCAGAATCTCAAAGATGGTTCAACATATGCAAAACAGTTAATGTAATACATTATATCAACAAAACAAAGACAAAAACCACATGATCTTATCAATAGATGCAGAAAAGGCTTTTGATAAAATACAACACAATTTTATGTTTAAGACTCTCAACAAAATGGGTATAGAAGGAAAATATCTCAACATGATAAAGGCCATATATGATAAACCATCAGCCAACATCATATTAAATGGCATAAAACTGAGGACTTTCTACCTTAAATCAGGAACAAGACAGGGTTGTCCACTCTCTCCACTCTTATTTAACGTGGTGCTAGAAGGTCTGGCCAGAGCAATCAGACAAGACAAAGAAATAAAAGGCATCCATATCGGAAAAGAAGAAGTAAAGGTTTCACTTTTTGCTGATGATATGATCCTATACATTGAAAACCCGAAGGACTCCACAAAAAGATTATTAGAAACAATAAACCAATACAGTAAGGTCGCAGGATACAAAATTAACATACAAAAGTCCATAGCCTTTCTATATGCCAACAATGAAATATTAGAAAACGAACTCAAAAAAATAATCCCCTTCACGATTGCAACAAAAAAAATAAAATACCTAGGAATAAACATAACAAAGAATGTAAAGGACCTATATAATGAAAATTACAAAGCATTGTTAAGGGAAATCGAAAAAGGTACAATGAGATGGAAAAATATTCCTTGTTCTTGGATAGGAAGAATAAATATAATCAAAATGGCCATATTACCCAAAGCAATATACAAATTTAATGCAATTCCCATCAAAATTTCTATGACTTTTTTAAAGAAATGGAACAAAAAATCATCAGATTTATATGGAACTATAAAAAACCCCGAATAGCCAAAACAATCCTAAGGAAAAAGAATGAAGCTGGGGGCATTACAATACCTGACTTTAAACTATATTATAGGGCCACGATAATCGAAACAGCATGGTATTGGCAGAAAAATAGACACTCAGACCAGTGGAACAGAATAGAAAGCCCAGAAATAAAACCACATATATATGGTCAAATAATCTTTGATAAAGGGGCCAACAACACACAATGGAGAAAAGAAAGCCTCTTCAACAAATGGTGTTGGGAAAACTGGAAAGCCACATGCAAAAGAATGAAACTCGACTACAGCCTGTCCCCGTGTACTAAAATTAATTCAAAATGGATCAAAGACCTAAATATAGGACCTGAAACAATAAAGTACATAGAAGAAGACATAGGTACTAAACTCATGGACCTGGGATTTAAAGAACATTTTATGAACTTGACTCCAATGGCAAGAGAAGTGAAGGCAAAGATTAATGAATGGGACTACATCAGAATTAAAAGTTTTTGCTCAGCAAGAGAAACTGATATCAAAATAAACAGACAGATAAACAGACAGCCAACTAAATGGGAAATGGGATTTTCAAACAACAGCTCAGATAAGGGCCTAATATCTAAAATTTACAAAGAACTCATAAAACTCAACAACAAACAAACAAACAATCCAATAAAAAAATGGGAAGAGGACATGAACAGACACTTCTCCCAGGAAGAGATACAAATGGCCAACAGATATATGAAAAGATGCTCAGCTTCATTAGCTATTAGAGAAATGCAAATCAAAACTACAATGAGATACCACCTCACCCCCGTTAGATTAGCTATTATCAACAAGACGGGTAATAGCAAATGTTGGAGAGGCTGTGGAGAAAAAGGAACCCTCATTCACTGTTGGTGGGACTGTAAAGTAGTACAACCATTATGGAAGAAAGTATGGTAGTTCTTCAAAAATCTGCAAATAGAACTACCTTATGACCCAGCAATCCCTCTACTGGGTATATACCCAAAACCTCAGAAACATTGATACGTAAAGATACATGTAACCCCATGTTCATTGCAGCACTGTTCACAGTGGCCAAGACATGGAAACAACCAAAAAGCCCTTCAATAGAAGACTGGATAAAGAAGATGTGGCACATATACACTATGGAATACTACTCAGCCATAAGAAATGATGACATCAGATCATTTACAGCAAAATGTGGGATCTTGATAACATTATACGGAGTGAAATAAGTAAATCAGAAAAAAACAAGAACTATATGATTCCATACATTGGTGGAACATAAAAACGAGACTAAGAGACATGGACAAGAGTGTGGTGGTTACCAGGGGTGGGGGGAGGGAGGATATGGGAGGGAGGAAGGGAGAGGGTTAGGGGGAGGGGGAGGGGCACAGAGAACTAGATAGAGGGTGGCGGAGGACAATGTGACTTTGGGCGAGGGGTATGCAACATAATTTAATGACAAAATAACCTAGACATGTTTTCTTTGAATATATGTACCCTGATTTATTAATGTCATCCCATTACCATTAATAAAAAATTATTAAAAAAATAAAAATTAAAGAAAAAAAAGAAAGAAATATGTACATAATTCTTAGTGATGCTGATTTAATTTATCTGCACAAATTTTAGAAAAAGTTGTTTCATTACATAAGCTGAACTCATTCTCATGTGTGATGTGTTGCACATGGCAAGCAGCATGATTTATGTCTGATAAGCAGTCTGACATAGTCAGGCATTTCAATGCTATGCCAATTACTGGTATTTAGATATATTCAAGAATCTTATCCTTTTGTGCCAATGCATACTAGGCTTTATTGAAGAAGTCTATGTAGGTGTCAAGATATTCTTTTCCTCAGAGAAATGCCTAAGTCAGATGTATTCTGTTCCCCTAAGGTTAAAGCAACAAATGAGATGTTCCTTTTTCCCCTCCTTCTTACTCCCAGAAAATATTTCACTTACATTCACACAGTGACAGCTCTTGTGTCCCAAGAAAAGCCAGTAGGCATTCATGTAATTGTTCATAATTATATCATAGTGTATTTAGGTTTAAACAGTTGTCTGACCAAAAATAAAACAAAATAAAACAAAATTTATAAAGTCATTTTTACTATACTATACAGTATGTTTGCAAAATGTCAATGAAGTCTAACAAGTGAAGAAATCCAGTGTCAGACATTGCCAAGAAAAGTGAGTCAGATATCTGCTTTTTAGTAGGTTTCTTTGATTTTCTTTCTTGTCTTTGAAGTAAATTGTATATAAAATCCATCCTTAGTCATATAAGCTTTCAAGGTTTTGTTTTATTTTTTATTCTTTTTAGTTATTTGATTTTTAAATTCTGCTTTGGGGGTGTAGTATGTTTTCTTTTCCCTTATTGTCAACTAGATAACAAACACTCCTGCTGGTAACATTTATTCATACACACACCCAGGTGTGACTGGGCTACAAGTACGTAGGAGCAGAAAGGGGGTTAACAATGTATGAAAACTACTCCAGTACAGATAATATTTCTGATATTTTTCTCTCTTGCTTAGCTCTTCATTTAAAGTTTTTTTAAGAAAATTGTTTTGACATCAAGAATGATTCTACTGTTATAAACATTTCATATAACAAACTCTCAGAGCGAATTGCCCCATTTTCCTCTGAGATGATATTTTTAGTACAACATTGTTCCTATTTTATAAACATAAGAAGAATATTGGCACTAATAGATCCATGAGGCAAAAGCAACCTGGAACATAGTTCAGTCTCACCGCCTCGAATCTTAGGCTGAGCCTCAAGAGCTGGGCCTCTGTTATGACTCACACAGGTGGAGAATGAAGAATAAGAACTCAAGGATGGTATTTTACAAAGCAAAGCACAGAAAGAACACTAATGAAGAAACGGATGATATTTGAGATTTACCAAGCTGTGCAACATGCCCTAAAGATATATATGAATATGCAGGAAAAGCATTTGACAATCTTCAACACAACTTTATGCTTAAACTTTCAACATAGTAGAAACAGAGTAGGGTATTTCTCAAATTGAAAAGGGCATCTATCAAAGACCTACAGCTAATATCACAGTGGCAAAAGACTGAAAGTTCCCCTTAAGTAAGGATGCCCACTTCTACGTTTGCTATTCTACATTGTATTGAAGCTCCCAGTGGGTGCAATAAAGCAAAGAAAATGGATGTTACTTATATTGAAGAAAAAGAAGTAAAACTAGAATTAGTAATTTTAGTAAAATGACAAGACATTAAGTCAATATAAAATCAATTTTATTTTGATATATTAAATAAACAATCAGAAATTAAAATAAAATATTTATAATAGCATCAATAAACAAAAAATGCTTAGGCATTTATGGTGTAAGGTGTGTATGCTGAAATTTACAAAGTAGGTGCAAAATTTATACACTGAAATTTACAACATTATGGAAAGAAATTAAACAAGACCTAATTGGGTAGACAAAGACTCACCTCATGTTCATGGATTGGAAGATTCAGTAAAGATGCAAATACTTCCAAAATTAATCTATAAATTATTCTAATAAAGTCAGTCAAAATTATAGGTACTCATTTATGAAAATGAACAAGTTCATTTTAAGATTTATATTGACATGGATAAGATCTTGAAAAGCTACAACAATTTGGAAAAGGAAATACAAAGTTGAAGAACTTATACAATCTGATTTCAAGACTTACTGTATAAGAAATGAAAGCACAGACATTATAGTGCAAAGAAACAAAATCAAGAATGCAGAAGTATGTATTTTTACGTACCAGTATTTTTGAGTTTTGGGGGTATATACTCAGTAGAGGAATTGCTGGGTCATATGGTAGTTCTATTTTTAATTTTTTAAGAAACCACCACACTTTCTTCCATAATGGTTGTACTACTTTACATTCCTACCAACAGTGGATGAAGGTTCACACAGTGGTCAAGACATGGAAACAATCATAAAGCCCTTCAACAGATGATTGGATAAAGAAAGATGTGGTACATATATACTATGGAATACTACTCAGACATAAGAAATGATGAAATAGGATCATTTACAACAACATGTATGGACTTTGATAACATTATACTGAGTGAAATAAGTAAATCAGAAAAAACTAAGAACTATATGATTCCTTACATAGGTGGGACATAAAAATGAGACTCAGGAACATGGACAAGAGTGTGGTGGTTACGGGAGGGGGGAGTAGGGGAGAAAGTGAGAAAACCAGATAGAAGGTAACAGAAGATGGTTTGACTTTGAGTGATGGGTGTGCAACATAATCAAATGTCAAAATAACCTGGAGATGTTTTCTCTGAACCTATGTACCCTGATTGATCAATGTCACCCCATTAAAATTAATTTAAAAATTTTTAAAAAAGAATGCAGAAATAAATGCACAATACACATTGTTTTCAACAAAGATGTCAAATAATTCATTAAGGAAATTGTAGGTTTTTTCAACAAATTATATGGGAACAATTAAATGTCAGTTTTAAAAAAGAATCTTAAACCTTACTTTATGCCATTCACAAAACTTAACTCTAAAAATATCATAAACTTAAACATAAGTGCTAAAATTATAACAGTGTCAGAAGAAAATATAGGAGAAAATCTCCACCACCTCAAGATTTCAAATATTTTTTAGTTAGGAAACAAAGGGCAAAAACCATTAAATAATGTTAAATTGCATTTCATCAAAATTAAAAACGGCTTTCTGAAAATACTGTTTAAAAAAGAAAATAAAAAATACATTTATAAGAAATCCTTTATAATTTAATATGGCAAACACTATAACAAATAAAGACAATATTGAACAGACACTACATAAAAAAAGATATTCAAGTGAGTAACAAGAGCATGATGAGATAGATATTCAACATCAGTAGCCACAGTGCAATTTCATGTAACACCCATAGAATGGCCAAATAAAAAAGAGAGATAGTAACAAGTGTTGTGATATATGGAGCAATGGGAGCCCTCATACATGTTGGTCAGACTGTAAATTGTTATTATCAACAGAAAACTATTTGACAGTTTCTTGCAAAGTTAAACATAGTCTCTACACAGCCAGCAATCCCATACTTAGTTATTTACCCAAGAGAAATGAAAATATTAATCTGTATAAGAACTTGTACATGAATGTTCATAGCAATTTTATTCCTAATATTTAAAAACTGGAAGGACTCTAATGTCCATCAACATATAAACAAAGAAGTTCTGACACCTCCATACAATTGAAAACTAGTTAGAAATAAAAAGGAGTAATACACACACTGATACACACAGATGAATCTGAAAAGCACTCTGAGTGAAAGCAGTAGCACAACAACACATGCTAAGTGAGTCCATTTAAAAAGAATGATTAAACAATCAATAGTGACAGGAAGCAGATCATTCATTGTCTGAGGAAGAGAGTTAAGGGAGACTGACTTCTGGAAGGAGCCCAAGGAACTTTTGGGGGGTGGTTATAATGACTGTAATGTGTATAACTTTACCAAAATTCATGAAAAAATATACATACAAGAGTGTTTTGTTCTATTTTGATTTCTAAAGAATCAGCTGCTTAATAAGTATTTCCCAACCTATTAGTCTGTCATCACTGGCCCCATTATCCTTGGGGGAATGTTGGGGGCTTTCTGCAAACAACTAGGCCTGAAAAGAGAGATCACAGGCTCATAAACTCAGCTGGCAATGAAGCAGAAGAGAGAAGCCAGTTCCATCATCCAGTTTCATTCAAGGAGGAGCAAGAGGGAAATTGTGTTGTGTGGAGAATGAGTGGTGCTATTGTCAACTCCATTTTCAACTCTGGGCTTTCCAATACCAGGATCACCCTTGGAGAGCTAACTGAACCAAAGCTGAAGCCTGACTCCACTGTAAGTCAGTAGTATTTGGGTGAACTTGTATTATTTTATTGCCTCCAACTATTAGTTTTCAGTCTACACATCACTTTGGGATGGTCCTCTTTCCCTTCTGCAGGCCTAGTTTACCCAGCTGCAGTCATATTGTCTAAAATCTCATCTCCTCAAGGACTACCATCCCCGCTCCAGACAGAAGGAATTCTGTCCAATCCCAAACCTCTTGTGAGTGGCAGAGGGGTGGGCTCACGCATTCTCAGCAACTTGCATCTGGAAGCAAGATGCCCTCCAAGCACAAAAAGAATTTGCTTTTGATGGCTGAGAATATTACTACACAGATGTCTCTGTACCATGGGTGCCTCTGTGGCAGTACCTAGTAATGGGGACTAAAATTGGGAAATTCAGACTGTTTCCTCATTGTTTTTGCCTCCACAAATCTCTCCCCTTTACCATGTGAGATGATCACCCCCTAGAGGTAAAATTTCTTTTCACAGCTATGAAAACATTGAGATATTTCATGCCAAGGCAAAATCTCTGGAGCTGAAAGGAAGTTGTTTGTTTACCACTCAACAGCATGTGGGAGGAGACAGAGCAACTTGGTAGCTACTGGACATATTCTTTAGATTCAAAGGAAGATATCTGAGTGAATACAGAAGTAGCCAGAGTGTTTTCCCTTTTCCTCCCTCTTCCCTACCCCCATTCCTGGTATCACTTTCAAATACATCTAGAAGAAATGAACTTTGTCATATCTTTACCCTCCATTGCAACCTGCCCATCCCATCCCTCAGCTCCTGGGTTTGAGCATCTCTTCCCTACCATTCTTTATTCCTCAGTAAATTCAATATGAGTACCACTTGTAAGTTTGAAGGTAGCTGAGAATAACTATAGCACCAGGTAAAAACGAACTCTAAATTCAGTTCTAGGCATCAGTGAATGAAAAACCCATGGTCCATTTAGCACCATATGGAGTTCTCTATTGGACTGTCCTTTTCATTACTCAGCTTCTCCCCTCTTTAAGAGCCTTCTCCTCCTGCTCCCATTTACAAATTCCTGTAATTTTTTTTCCTACCTAAGCTATGCTCAGGTGGCCTTGTTACCTTAAGATATTTCCCTCACTAACAGGTAATTATGCCTTCCTTCTAAACAGATATGTTCAAAATATTATCAGATTTTCCCCCTTTTTATTGAATTTATTGGGGTGACACAGGTTAATAAAATTATGCAGGTTTCAGGGACAGAATTTTACACTGTATCATCTGTACACTATATTGTGTGTTTTCACCATCTTAAGTCAAGTCTTTGTTGATCACCATTCATCTTCCTAAAGCCCTCCTCCACCACAGTTCCCTGCACAACCTCTGGAATCACCACACTGTTGTTATTATCCATGAGTTTTTTCTTTTTTCCCTTAGTTGCTAAATTGCTAAATACTTCTACCCCCTTCAACCAGCTGATTTCCCATGCCCGACAGCTGTTAGTCTGCTCTGTATCGGTGAGTCTTTCTTTATTTTTTTGTTAGTTGATTTTGTTAATTAGATTTCACATATGAGTGAAATCTTAAGGTACTTGTTTTTCTCTGACTGGTTTATTTCACTTAGCATAATGCTCTCCAGTGCATCCATGCTGTTGTAAAGCATAATATTCCCTACTTTCTTACCTCCAAATAGTATTCTATTATGCAAATAAACAAGACCTTTTTTTCTATCCATTGATCTACTGATGGACACTTGGGCTGCTTCTAAATCTTGCTACTGTAAATAATGCTGCAATAAACATAGGGGTGCTTTTTTTTTCAAATTAGTGTTTTGGGTTTCTTCAGATAAATGCCCAGCAGGGTCATAAGGCAGTTCTATTTTTAGGTTTTTGAGAAAACTCCATACTGCTTTCTACAGTGGCTACTCTAATCTGCATTTCCACCAGGTGTGCATGAATGTTCCCTTTTCTCCACATCACAGCCAACACTTGTTGTTTGTTGATTTATTAATAATAGCTATTCTGACAGGTGTAAGATATCTCATTGAGGTTTTAAGTTGCATTTCTCTGATAATAAGTGACATTGAGCATCTTTTCATATGCATGGTAGCCATCTGTATATCCTCTTTAGAGAACTGTGTATTCAGATCCTTTTGCCATTTTTAATTGGATTGTTTGGTGGGGGGGTTAGCATTAAATTTTATAAGTTTTTAAAATAAATTTTGTATATTAACACCCTCATTAAATGTATTATTGGCAAATACACTCTCCTATTTAGTAAGAGTTGTCTTTTCATTTTAATGATGGTTTCCTTTATTGTGCAAAAATTTTCCAATTTGATGTAGATCCATTTGTTTATTTTTTTCTTTGATTTGCCTTGCCTAAGGAGATATAAAAAATATATATATTGCTATAGTAATATCTGAGATTTTACTGCCTATGATTTTCTTCAAGGATTTTTATGATTTTTTAAATTTTTATTAATTTTAATGGGGTGACATCCATAAATCAGGCTACATATGTTCAAAGAAAACATGTTCAGGTTATCTTCTCATTCAATTTTGTTGCATAACCATCACCCAAAGTCACCCATCACCCAAACTTCTACCTAGTTTTCTTTGTGCCCCTTCCCCTCCTCCTCTCACCCCCACCCCCCATAACCACCACACTCTTGTCCATGTCTCCTAGTCTTGTTTTTATGTCCCACCTATGTATAGAATCATGTAGTTCTTGGTTTTTGCTGACTTACTTATTTCACTCCATATAATGTTATCAAGATCCCACCATTTTGTTGTAAATGATTCGATGTCATCATTTCTTATGGCTGAGTAGTATTCCATAGTATATATGCACCACATCTTCTTTATCCAGTCATCTATTGAAAGGCTTTTTGGTTATTTCCATGTTTTGGCCACTGTGAACAATGCTGCAATGAACATGGGACTCCATGTGTCTTTATGTATTAATGTCTCTGAGTTTGGGGGGTATATACCCAGTAGAGGGATTGCTGGGTCATAAGGTAGTTCCATTTTCAGTTTTTTGAGGAACTACCATACTTTCTTCCATAGTGGTTGTACTACTTTACATTCCCACCAACAGTGAATGAGGGTTCCTTTTTCTCCACAGCCTCTCCAACATTTGCTATTACCTGTCTTGTTGATAATAGCTAATCTAATAGGTGTGAGGTTGTACCTCATTGTAGTTTTGATTTGCATTTCTCTAATAACTAACGAAGATGAGCATTTTTTCATGTATCTGTTGTCCATTTGTATTTCTTCCTGGGAGAAGTGTCTGTTCATGTCCTCTTCCCATTTTTTTTATTGGATTGTTTGTTTGTTTGTTGAGTTTTATGAGTTCTTTCTATATTTTGGATATTAGGCCCTTATCTGAGGTGTTGTTTGAAAATATCATTTTTCTTTTAGTTGGATGTCTGTTTATTTGTTGTCAGTTTCTCTTGCTGAGCAAAAACTTCTTAGTCTGATGTAATTCCTTCACTTCTCTTGCTTTGGAGTCAAATTCATAAAATGCTCTTTAAAACCCAGGTCCATGAGTTTAGTACCTATGTCTTCTTCTATGTAATACTTTATTGTTTCAGGTCTTATATTTAGGTCTTTCATCCATTTTGAATTAATTTTCATATAAGGGAACAAGCTGTAGTCAAGTTTTATTCTTTTGCATATGGCTTTCCAGTTTTCCCAGCACCATTTGTTGAAGAGACTTTCTTTTCTCCACTGTGAATTGTTGGCCCCTTTATCAAAAATTACTTGACCATATATATGTGTTTTTATTTCTGGATTTTCTATTCTGTTCCATTGGTCTGAGTGTCTCTTTTTCTGCCAATACCATGCTGTTTTGATTGTCGTGGCCCTATAATATAGTTTGAAGTCAGGTGTTGTAATTTCCCTAGCTTCATTCTTTTTCCTTATGATTTCTTAGGCTATTTGGGTTTTTTTTATAGTTCCATATAAATCTGATGATATTTTGTTCCATTTCTTTAAAAAATTACATTGGAATTTTCATAGGAATTGATTTAAATTTGTATATTCCTTTGGGTAATATGGCCATTTTGATAATATTCATTCTTCCTATCCAAGAACAAGGAATTTTTTCCATCTCATTGTATATTTTTTTATTTCCTTAACAATGCTTTGTAGGTTTTTTTTGTTTGTTTTTTGGGTTTTTTTGTATTTTTCTGAAGCTGGAAACGGGGAGGCAATCAGACAGACTCCCGCATGCACCCAACCAGGATCAATCTGGCACACCCACCAGGGGGTGATGCTCTGCCTATCTGGGGCGTCACACTGTTGAGACCAGAGACACTCTAGCACCTGAGGCAGAGGCCATAAAGCCATCCCCAGTGCGCGGGCCATCTTTGCTCCAATGGAGCCTCAGCTGCAAAAAGGGGAAGAGAGAGACAGAAAGGAAGGAGAGAGGAAGGAGCAGAGAAGCAGATGGGCGCTTCTCCTGTGTGCACTGGCTGGGAATCGAACCCGGGACTTTCACACACCAGGCCGATGCTCTACCACTGAGCTATCCAGCCAGGGCTGCTTTGTAGTTTCGGTGTTTCCAAACGTGGGGCTCACGCCCCACAGGGGGGCAATTTGATAGTTAATGGGGGCAATTTGAAAATGGACTTGACACGACTTTAACTCTTTCACCCCGGGCCATTTAAATGCAATGCTAGATATTGGTGCCAAATTTAACAAAAAATGCAATTCTTAAATAATTGCAGTAAATAATTATTAAGTATAATTTCGTTTGACGAGACCAAAATATCAACTGGGTGATTGGTGTCGTCAAGTAAACTTCGTCCTGGGTTCACCGCGGAGCATGCCGTCTGCCATGGGGAACCCTGGACATTTTAAAAACTCGCTAAACAATGCAGTTATTCTCACCTAATTAGCCCGTCACAACTTCTGTAGTGTTTCACATCATTCAGTTGGTGTTAATTTGAAATAAGTGTCAGTCATAACTGTTGTAAAAGCTCGTTGATTTAATAAATATACATATATATTGTATAGATATAATTGGTAAATATTTGATTTTATTTTTATCAATATTAAACTCTTTATTAAGTACTTCTTGCATCGAGGCTAGAAAGCAATAATATTTTATAAATATTATTGGGGCTATAATAGTGCCTGCATGACAATTTTAATTTTAGAAGCATAACTTTCCAGAAAATTTTGTCAAGTGGAAAAAATATAGATATCTTTTGATTTGCGGTGGTAGTGCAGTAAATGTGTTATATACATTTAAATAAATATGAATTTTTAGTATACATTTACTCTATGTCACATTGAATATATTTTAACACATTTTAATATTAGTTTTTAATTGATCTTATTTTTATTTCTTATAGCCCACAGTAAAATGAGTGGTGCAAGCAAAAAAAAAAAACTCATCAATATTCAGAGGAATATTTAAAATTTGGGTTCATACCTGCTGTTCATGATGAGCGGATTCCTTTTTGTCTTTTATGCCAGCAATGCTTGACCAACGAATCAATGAAACGAGGTTGTCTTGAGATGCATTTGAAGGCGAAACATAGTGCTCATATTAATTCAGATTTGAGTTACGTTAAAACTTTAAAGAAAAATTTTGAAAAAAGAACAACATTAAAGTCTCTATTTACTGCTCATACTTCAATTAATAATCGTGTTCTTGAGGCTAGTTATCAAATTTCTTTATTCATCGCTAAAACTGGAGAAAATCACACTATAAAAGAGAATTTAATAAAACCGTCAATATCAGCATTTCTTAAAACGGTTCTTGAAAAAGATGACAAAGATGTAAAAGCTATGCCACTCAGTGACAATACTGTTAGCAGAAGAATAGGCGAAATGAGTGAGAATATTGAAAAACAACTTATTGAAAAGCTGAAAACAAGAAAATTCTCCTTGCAAATGGATGAATCAACTTTGAGAGACAGTGAGGCAGAATTGATAACTTACATAAGATATATTGATAAAGGACATTTTGCTGAAGAAATGTTGTTCTGTAAAAGATAAGAAAGCACTGCTACCTCCAAAGATATATATAATAAGCTAAAAAAACTACTTAGATGTCAATGATAGACCAATGAAAAATATAACATCTTGTGCTGCAGATGGTGCTCCCAATATGATGGGCAAGAAAAATGGCTGCTTAAAATTGATGAAAGGAGTGACATCACGGAAATGGCGCCGTGAGCAGTGCGTCCGACAGATCTCCCCAAAATCACAACAAATTCATCAACTAGAAACAGAAAAATTTATCCTCGGAGCATTCCGGAGTTCCACACAAACTGAAAGCAAAAGGACTGTTATCACTTGAATCTGAGAGACGAGGGTGTGGAGGAAGCTACTGCAGGGACATTCACTCAAGCCGCGGAGGGAGTGCGCCTGTGATGAGTCAGCCCACACTTGGGAGCGGCGAGCAGCTGCCGGTGCGCGCCCGGTCCGGTTGCAGAGCGAGCACCGCTAACGTGCCAAGCGGATCGCGCACTGCGAGTGAGAGTCCCCAGCCACCGGTGCCCGGAGAACCCCATTCGCACGCGTGCCCTGGGCATTCACACCCAGGATGCCCCATTATCCTGCGCCCGGTGCGCCCCAGCTGCCAGCAGCGGGACGAGTGGGAGAGGTACCAGGGCGGTCTTCCCTACTTGGGAGATTCTCTCCGTGGGCGGGGCACCTCACCCAGCCATTCAAGCTAACAATCAAGCATTGGGGAAGGGGCACGTAGGCAGCCTGAAATACCTTTGGGAGCACAGCTGCAAACCCAATCACTGAAATTAGCTTAACCCATGAAATCTGCGCACCCACGGGTTCTAATTGATAAAATCTCTCTCAGTTCAGTGATCCAAGACAAGAGGCGTGATATTTTTTAGTGCCTCTCGCTAAAGGGGCGGGGGCAACTTCTGATTGATAGAGCCTCCATATTCAGGGATAAACGCTAACAAGAGGGACTTGGCAGATAATAAGATCTATACTAAAGTAGTCGCAAGCAGAGACTAGTGACTCTTCTTCCCAGCAAAAACAGGATACAAAGTGTGGAAAGCCTGGGTTGAGTGGTCCAACTGAATGCTAGGAGCTGAACAGTCACCTTGACAACAATTGACTCCCACCCCCGCCTGATTACACTGGAGGCTCTGACTGCCAGAGCCTTTCCCAAAGCCTTGTGCTGCGTGGGGATAGAGTGGGGATTTCCCAGCTCTTTGAGCCTCTTACTCTCCAGGCAGAAGCAGTTGCAGCCTTATAGCTGGATCACCAGGCTGCTAATTCAGGAAGGGGGGACTAGGAGAGAGACTTCAGAAAAGCAAACTCTCTCATCGTTGGACCTTGCAAACGCCAACAAGCCTTGACTACCAGCAAGACTAAAGCCAATTATATGACATTGACATAGAATCCCATCAACTGCAAATCCCTACCTAAGTGTGACACATGGGCAGAGCCTGGGGTACAGAGTCACTGACCAGGAAAAGGGAGAGAAAAGAAAAAGGAAGAAGTTAACCTCTCAAAATCAAGAAAAATCCACAGACTTTACAACTTGTTCCACTAATTTTTTTTTGTTGTTTGTTTCTTCTATCTTATTGCCTTTATTATTATTATTTCTATTTCCTCCACCTCGGTCCTTCTATTCTCTGCCCATCTTATGCTTCCCTTTTCTTGAACTACACTACCCATGAGTGTTACATTTTATTTCTCTTCTTCATCCTCACCCTCCTTTAAGGTTATACTCCAAAACACTTAACTCTCACTCTCTCCTCTTTTGTTTTTTTTTGTTTTGCTTTATTTTGTTTTTTTCTCCCTTTTTTTTCTTCCTTCGTTTTTTTCTTTTTTTATTTTTTCCTTTCTAATCGTTTTTTCTTTTCTCGTTTTACTTTCCTCCCATTTAATCCTCAATCACGAAAAAATTAATTAATTTGGGACTCAAGGGTTTTTTTGGCTTTATTTTTCTTTTTCGCTTTTGTTTTTGTTTTTGTTTCTTTATTTTTGTGGCATGTTGGGTACTTTTTACGTTGCTTTTTAACTCACTAGCATTCCTACCAACCCAAGGTCTCCATGGTATTTAGACTTTGCTCCACTGAATACAACAGATTTTTACTTATTATTTTTATTTTTTTCTTTATTATTCTTTTTTTTCCCTACTTTTTTCGGGTTCCCTCTTATCCCTCTCATTATATCTCTTAGTCAACCATCACTTAGAAGCAAATCATCTCATGCTTGTCTAAGATTTTCTTCCTTTTTTATTTGCATTTAGTAGGTCCCTACTCCCTTTTTTTGCCCCTTGAACTCTTCACCCCAAATCAGGCCCTCCATTATAGGCAGTTTTTGTTCCATATAGCATAATATAATTCACAGGTCATAATGATATTTCCCTGAAAAGGGGAGAGGAGGGAAAGAGAAGAAAGAAAAAAGGGGGAAATAATAAATTATTACTGTTTTTTTTGTGGGGTATTTTACCTTTTTTTTTACTCTTTACTCTTTATTAATTCTAATTAGTGCTATCAACAAAACTACCCCCAGATACCAATAAGAAAGAAGAAATCTAATATTATGGATACAAAAGAAAGAGAGGTAACACAATTAGATGTGGAAAAATCTATGGAGAAAAGACTTAACATATTGGAAGCCTTGGAGCTAAATGACAGAGAATTTAAAATAGAAATCTTAAAAATACTCAGAGATATACAAGAAAACACAGAAAGGCAATTTAGGGAGATCAGAAAACAACTCAATGAACACAAAGAATATATTACCAAGGAAATTGAAACTATAAAAACAAATCAAACAGAAATGAAAATCTTAATTCACGAGCTGAAAAACGAGGTAACAAGCTTAGCTAACAGAACAGCCCAGATTGAAGATAGGATTAGTGAAATAGAAGACAAACAACTTGAGGCACAACAGAGAGAAGAAGAAAGAGACTCAAAAATAATAAAAAATGAGAAAGCCCTACAGGAATTGTCTGACTCCATCAGAAAGAATAACATAAGAATAATAAGTATATCAGAGGGAGAAGAGAAAGAAAATGGAATGGAGAATATACTCAAACAAATAATAGACGAGAACTTCCCAAGCCTGTGGAAAGAACTAAAGCCTCAAATTCAAAAAGCAAACAAAACACCGAGTTTTCATAACCCCAACAAACCCACTCCAAGGCACATCATAACAAAGATGACACAAACCAATGACAAAGAAAAAATTCTCAAGGCAGCCAGGGAAAAGAAGAGTACAACATATAAAGGAAGGCCTATTAGATTATCATCAGATTTCTCAGCAGAAACTCTACAAGCTAGAAGAGAGTGGACCCCAATATTTAAAGCCCTGAAACAGAGGAACTTTCAGCCAAGAATACTATACCCATCAAAGCTATCCTTCAAGTACGAAGGAGATATAAAAACATTCACAAATACAGAAAAGATGAGAGAATTTATCAGCAGAAAGCCCTCACTCCAGGAAATACTAAAGGGTGTTTTCCAACCAGATTCAAAGAACAAAAGAAAATAACACCACAAGTAACAGCTCCACCAAGAACACAATAAAACCAAACTTAAACTGTGACAACAAAGGAAAAAAAGGGGGGAGAAAATGGAGATTAACAGTAGCAAAGGACGATGAAGTGCAGAAATACTCATAAGATAGGGTACTACAATGAATATGGTAGGTACCATTTTCATTACTTAATGGTAATCACCCTTGAAAAAACCACCACAAAAACACTTGACTAAAAAAAAGGTAGCAACAGAGGAAAGAAATATGGAACAAAAACAAACAAAAACAAATGAGAGGAAAACAAAAGAGAAGAATCAAACAAGATACAATACTAACAGAAAGCAATTTATAAAATGGCAGTAGGGAACCCACAAGTGTCAATAATTACACTAAATGTAAATGGATTAAACTTACCAATAAAAAGACACAGAGTAGCAGAATGGATTAAAAAAGAAAATCCAACTATATGCTGCCTACAAGAAACACATCTAAGCAACAAGGATAGAAACAAATTCAAAGTGAAAGGCTGGAAAACAATACTCCAAGCAAACAACACACAAAAGAAGTTGGTGTAGCAATACTCATATCTAATAATGCTGACTACAAGACAGAAAAAGTACTCAGAGACAAAAATGGTCATTTCATAATGATTAAGGGGAAGTTGAATCAAGAAGACATAACAATCCTTAATATATATGCACCAAACCAAGGAGCACCAAAATATATAAGACAGCTACTTATTGACCTTAAAACAAAAACTAACAAAAATACAATCATACTTGGAGACCTCAATACACCGCTGACGGCTCTAAATCGGTCATCCAAACAGAGAATCAACAAAGATATAGTGGCCTTAAAGGAAATACTAGAACACCTGGATATGATAGACATCTACAGGACACTTCATCCCAAAGCGACAGAGTATACATTTTTCTCTACTGTACATGGAACATTCTCAGGAATTGACCATATGTTGGGCCACAAAGACAATATCAGCAAATTTAGAAAAATTGAAATTGTACCAAGCATATTTTCTGATCATAAAGCCTTGAAACTAGAATTCAACTGCAAAAAAGAGGGGGGAAAAATCCACAAAAATGTGGAAACTAAACAACATACTTCTAAAAAATGAATAGGTCAAAGAAGAAATAAGCGCAGAGATCAAAAGATATATACAGACAAATGAAAATGAAAATAGGACATATCAGAATCTATGGGTTGCAGCAAAAGCAGTAATAAGAGGAAAGTTCATATCACTTCAGGCCTATATGAACAAACAAGAGAGAGCCGAAGTAAACCACTTAACTTCACACTTTAAGGAACTAGAAAAAGAAGAACAAAGACAACCCAAAACCATCCGAAGAAAGGAGATAATGAAAATCAGAGCAGAAATAAATGAAATAGAGAACAGAAAAACTATAGAAAAAATCAGTAAAACAAGGAGCTGGTTCTTTGAAAAGATCAACAAAATTGACAAACCCTTGGCAAGACTCACCAAGGAAAAAAGGCACAGGACTCAAATCAATAAAATCCAAAATGAAAGAGGAGAGATCACCACAACATCATAGATATACAAAGAATTATTGTAGAATACTATGAAAAATTATATGCCACCAAATACAACAATCTAGAAGAAATGGATAAATTCCTAGAACAATACAACCTTCCTAGACTGAGTCATGTAGAAGCAGAAAGCCTAAGCAGACGAATCAGCACGGAGGAAATAGAAAAAACTATTAAAAACCTCCCCAAAAATAAAAGACCAGGCCCAGACGGTTATACTAGTGAATTCTATCAAACATTCAAAGAAGACTTGGTTCCTATTCTACTCAAAGTCTTCCAAAAAATTGAAGAAGAAGCAATACTTCCAAACACATTTTATGAGGCCAACATAACCCTCATACCAAAACCTGGCAAGGATGGCACAAAGAAAGAAAACTACAGACCAATATCTCTAATGAATACAGATGCTAAAATACGAAACAAAATACTGGCAAACCGAATACAACAACATATTAAAAAAATAATACAACATGATCAAGTGGGATTCATCCCAGAATCTCAAGGATGGTTTAACATACACAAAACGGTTAACGTAATACACCATATCAACAAAATAAAGAACAAAAACCACATGATCTTATCAATAGATGCAGAAAAGGCTTTTGATAAAATACAACACAATTTTATGTTTAAGACTCTCAACAAAATGGGTATAGAAGGAAAATATCTCAACATGATAAAGGCCATATATGATAAACCATCAGCCAACATCATATTAAATGGCATAAAACTGATGACTTTCTACCTTAAATCAGGAACAAGACAGGGTTGTCCACTCTTTCCACTCTTATTTAACGTGGTGCTAGAAGTTCTGGCCAGAGCAATCAGACAAGACAAAGAAATAAAAGGCATCCATATCGGAAAAGAAATAGTAAAGGTTTCACTTTTTGCTGATGATATGATCCTATACATCGAAAACCCGAAGGACTCCACAAAAAGATTATTAGAAACAATAAACCAATACAGTAAGGTCGCAGGATACAAAATTAACATAAAAAATTCCATAGCCTTTCTATAAGCCAACAATGAAATATTAGAAAACGAACTCAAAAAAATAATCCCCTTCACGATTGCAACCAAAAAAATAAAATACCTAGGAATAAACATAACAAAGTATGTAAAGGACCTATATAATGAAAATTACAAAGCATTGTTAAGGGAAATCGAAAAAGGTACAATGAGATGGAAAAATATTCCTTGTTCTTGGATAGGAAGAATAAATATAATCAAAATGGTCATATTACCCAAAGCAATATAGAAATTTAATGCAATTCCCATCAAAATTCCTATGACATTTTTTAAAGAAATGGAAAAAAAATCATCAGATTTATATGGAACTATAAAAAACCCCGAATAGCCAAAACAATCCTAAGGAAAAAGAATGAAGCTGGGGGCATTACAATACCTGACTTTAAACTATATTATAGGGCCACGATAATCAAAACAGCATGGTATTGGCAGAAAAATAGACACTCAGACCAATGGAACAGAATAGAAAGCCCAGAAATAAAACCACATATATATGGTCAAATAATCTTTGATAAAGGGGCCAACAACACACAATGGAGAAAAGAAAGCCTCTTCAACAAATGGTGTTGGGAAAACTGGAAAGCCACATGCAAAAGAATGAAACTCGACTACAGCCTGTCCCCGTGTACTAAAATTAATTCAAAATGGATCAAAGACATAAATATAAGACCTGAAACAATAAAGTACATAGAAGAAGACATAGGTACTAAAATCATGGACCTGGGTTTTAAAGAACATTTTATGAACTTGACTCCAATGGCAAGAGAAGTGAAGGCAAAGATAAATGAATGGGACTACATCAGAATAAAAAGTTTTTGCTCAGCAAGAGAAACTAATATCAAAATAAACAGACAGCCAACTATACGGGAACTGATATTTTCAAACGACAGCTCAGATAAGGGCCTAATATCCAAAATTTACAAAGAACTCATAAAACTCAACAACAAACAAACAAACAATCCAATAAAAAAATGGGAAGAGGACATGAACAGACACTTCTCCCAGGAAGAGATACAAATGGCCAACAGATATATGAAAAGATGCTCAGCTTCATTAGTTATTAGAGAAATGCAAATCAAAACAAACTACAATGAGATACCACCTGACCCCTGTTAGATTAGCTATTATCAACAAGACGGGTAATAGCAAATGTTGGAGAGGCTGTGGAGAAAAGGAACCCTCATTCACTGTTGGTGGGACTGTAAAGTAGTACAATCATTATGGAGGAAAGTATGGTGGTTCCTCAAAAAACTGCAAATAGGACTACCTTATGACCCAGCAATCCCTCTACTAGGTATATACCCCAAAACCTCAGAAACATTGATACGTGAAGACACATGTAGCCCCATGTTCATTGCAGCACTGTTCACAGTGGCCAAGACATGGAAACAACCAAAAAGCCCTTCAATAGAAGACTGGATAAAGAAGATGTGGCACATATACACTATGGAATACTACTCAGCCATAAGAAATGATGACATCAGATCATTTACAGCAAAATGGTGGGATCTTGATAACATTATATGGAGTGAAATAAGTAAATCAGAAAAAAACAAGAACTACATGATTCCATACATTGGTGCAACATAAAAACGAGACTAAGAGACATGGACAAGAGTGTGGTGGTTACCAGGGGTGGGGGCAGGGAAGACATGGGAAGGAGGGAGGGAGAGAGTTAGGGGAGGGGGAGGGGCACAGAGAACTAGATAGAGGGTGGCGGAGGACAATCTGACTTTGGGTGAGGGGTATGCAATATAATTTAATGACAAAATAACCTAGACATGTTTTCTTTGAATATATGTACCCTGATTTATTAATGTCATCCGATTACCATTAATAAAAATTTATTAAAAAAATTGATGAAAGATGCGATTCCAGAAATGATTTTTGTGCATTGTGTTATTCATAGGGAAAACTTGGTAGCTAAAAACATCTCGCCTGTTCTGAATGAAGTATTACTGACAGTAATAAAGTGTGTTAATGCTATTAAAGCTAGTGCCAAATGTGAGCGTCTTTTCAAGCTATTTTGTGAAGAACAAAATGAAGACCATGTGAGACTTTTACTTCATACTGAAGTAAGATGGCTATCTAAAGGAAACTGTTTGAAAAGATTTATGGAACTGTTTGATACTCTTAGTGATTTTTTAAGCGACAAACCTGAAATGAAGTATCTGTTAATAATAGATGGTAAAGCATTTGTGAGTTATTTAGCTGATATCTTTGAAAAATTAAATATATTAAATAAGCAACTTCAAGGAACAAATAAAACTCTTGTCGATGCAAAAGCAAAGATATTTGGTTTCATTACCAATATTGAGTTATGTCAGAAACATATTAACAACAAAAACTTTAAACAGTTTCATTGGCTCCAAAAACGTGAAGTAACTGATAGCACTTTACTTGTTATTGTCAATCATTTGAATATTCTATCGGCTGATTTAAAAGAGAGATTTTCTGATTTAAAACAAATTGATTTCCCAACATGGATGATGCAGCCAATGTTAGTGGATTCGTCTGATATATCAAATATGCAGTATCAAGAAGAACTCGCAGAATTGCAAAACGATGAGTCAGTTAAAGCTTTATTTAATATCAAAGGAGCAATGGCATGGCTTTGTGAGGAAACAGAAATCAAATACCCAAATTCAACCAAATGTGCAAGAAAACTATTGCTACCGTTTCCACCTTCATTTTTAGCTGAATGTGGATTTAGTGCTGTAAATATAAAATCTCTGTGCAGCAAGCATGAAGCGCAAGGATCTCACTAAATTAAAAAAATAAATTAATATAGAAAAATCTGTATTATTTGGAATTTAAATTTCTGTTTTTCATTATATGTTTTGAAATTTTACTTACTGTGTTTTGTTAACAATTTCATAGTGATTTCTTCCTAGAACTTATCATTTATGTTTATTAAATGAACAAATCAATTTTTTAATGTTAAAAATTATGTATGTTACATAGGGGAGAACATAGAAATTTTAGAAAGGTTAAGGTGGGGCATGGCACAAAAAAGGTTGGGAAACACTGAATAGGTCCTTTACATTCTTTGTTATATTTATTTCTAGAAATATTTTGTTGTTGCAATTGTAAAGGGGATTATTTTTTTGAGTTTGTTTTCTAATGTTTTATTGTTAGCATATAGAAAGGCTACAGAATTTTGTATATTAATTTTGTATCCTGCGACCTTACTGTTTTGGTTTATTTTTTCTAGTAAACTTTTTGTGGAGTCTTTGGGGTTTTCGGTGTATAGGATCATATCATCTGCAAAAAGTGATACCTTTACTTCTTCTTTTCCAATATGGATGACTTTTATTTCTTTATCTTGTATTATTGCTCTGCCTAAAACTTCTAGCACCATGTTAAATAAGAGTGGATAGAGTAGTTAACCCTGTCTCGTTCATGATTTAAGACTGAAAGCCTTCAGTTTTATGCCATTTAATATGATGTTAGCTGATGGTATATCATATATGGCCTTTATCATGTTGAGATATTTTCCTTCTATACCAATTTTGTTGAGTGTCTTAAACATAAAGTTGTTTTGTATTTTATTGAATTCATTTTCTGCATCTATTGATAAGATCATGTGGTTTTTGTTCTTTGTTTTGTTGATATAGTGTATTACGTTAACTGTTTTACATATGTTGAACCATTTATGAGATTCTGGGATGAATCCCACTTGATCATGATGTATTATTTTTTTAATATGTTGCTGTATTCTATTTGCTAGTATTTTGTGTAGTATTTTAGTATCTGTATTCATTAGAGATATTGGACTATAGTTTTGTTTGTTTGTGACATCCTTGCCAGGTTTTAGTATGAGGGTTATGTTGGCCTCATAAAATATGTTTGGAAGTATTGCTTCTTCTTCAATTATTTGGAAGACTTTGAGTAGAATAGGAGCCAAGTCTTCTGTGAATGTTTGGTAGAATTCACTAGTATAACCGTCTACGCCTGAACTTTTATTTTTGGGGAGGTTTTTAATGGTTTTTTCTATTTCTTCTCTACTAATAGGTCTGTTTAGGCTTTCTGCTTCTTCTTGACTCAGTCTAGGAAAGTTGTATTGTTCTAGGAATTTATCCATTTCTTCTAGATTGTTGAATTTAGTGGCATAAAGTTTTTCATAGTATTCTTCAATAATTCTTTGTATATCTATGGTGTCCGTGGTGATCTCTCCTCTTTCATTTTGGATTTTGTTTATATGAATTCTTTCTCTTTTTTCCTTGGTAAGTCTTGCCAAGGGTTTGTCAATTTTATTGATCTTTTCAAAAAACCAGCTCTTTGTTCTATTAATTTTTTCTATAGTTTTACTCTTCTCTATTTCATTTATTTCTGCTCTGATTTTTATTATCTCCTTTCTTCAGCTAGTTTTGGGTTGTTTTTGTTCTTTTTTTTTTTTTGGTTCCTTAAGGTGTGAAGTTAAGTGGTTCACTTGGGCTGTCTCTTGTTGTTCATATATGCCTGAAGTGATATGAACTTCCCGCTTATCACTGCTTTTGCTGCATTCCATAGATTCTGATATGTCGTATTGTCATTTTCATTTGTCTGTATATATCTTTTGATCTCTGCACTTATTTCTTCTTTGATCCATTTATTTTTTAAAAGTATGTTGTTTAGTTTCCACATTTTTGTAAGATTTTTTTCCTCCTTTTTGCAGTTGAATTCTAGTTTCAAGGCTTTATGATCAGAAAATATGCTTGGTACAACTTCGATTTTTTCTGAATTTGCTGATGTTGTTTTTGTGGCCCAACATATGGTCAATTCTTGAGAATGATCCATGTACACTGGAGAAAAATGTATACTCAGTCACTTTTGGATGAAATGTCCTGTAGATGTCTATCATAACCAGGTGCTCTAGTGTTTTGTTTAAGGCCACTATGTCTTTGTTGATTCTCTGTTTGGATGACCGATCTAGAGCAGTCAGCGGTGTATTGAGGTCTCCAAGTATGATTGTATTTTTGTCAGTTTTTGTTTTAAGGTCAATAAGTAGCTGTCTTATATATTTTGGTGCTCCTTGGTTTGGTGCATATATATTAAGAATTGTTATGTCTTCTTGACTCAGTGTCCCCTTAGCCATTAAGAAATGGCCATTTTTGTCTCTGAGTACTTTTGTTGTCTTGTAGTCAGCATTATCAGATATGAGTATTGCTACTCCCTGTTTTTTTTGGATGTTATTTGCTTGGAGTATTGTTTTCCAGCCTTTCACTTTGAGTTTGTTTTTATCCTTGTTACTTATATGAGTTTCCTGTAGGCAGCATACAGTTGGATTTTCTTTTTTAATCCATTCTGCTACTCTGTGCCTTTTTATTGGTAAGTTTAATCCATTTACATTTAGTGTAATTATTGACACTTGTGAGTTCCCTATTGCCATTTTATAGATTGCTTTCTGTTAGTTTTGTGTCTTGTTTGATCCTTCTCTTTCGTTTTTTTATTTTTTGTTTTTATTTGGTTGTATTCCATACATCTTTCCTCTGTTGCTATCTTTTTTATCTCATGTGCTTCTGTGGTGGTTTTTTCAATGGTGGTTACCTTTAGGTAATGAAAAGGGTTCCTACCCTGTTCATTGTAGCGAACTATTTTGTGAGTACTTTTGCACTCCATTATCCTTTGCTACTGTTAATCTCCATCCTCTCCCCCCTTTCTTTTTGTTGTTGTCACAGTTTATATTTGGTTTTATTGTGTTCTTCTTGGAGCTTTTACTTGTGGCTTTATTTTTTTTTTGTTCTTTGTATCTGATTGGAGAACCCCCTTTAGTAATTCCTGGAGTGGGGGTTTTCTGATGATAAATTCCCTCATCTTTTCTGTATCTGTGAATGTTTTTATTTCTCCTTCATATTTAAAGGATAGCTTTGATGGGTATAGTATTCATGGCTGAAAGTTCCTCTTTTTCAGGACTTTAAATATTGGGGTCCACTCTCTTCTAGCTTGTAGGGTTTCTGCTGAGAAATCTGATGATAATCTAATGGGCCTTCCTTTATATGTTGTATTCTTCTTTTCCCTGGCTGCCTTGAGAATTTTTTTTTTTTGCCATTGGTTTGTGCCAATTTCATTATGATATGCCTTGGAGTAGGTTTGTTGGGGTTAACAAAACTCAGAGTTCTGTTTGCTTCATGAATTTGAGGCTTTAGTTCTTTCCACAGGCTTGGGAAGTTCTCATCTATTATTTGTTTGAGTATGTTCTCCATTCCATTTTCTCTCTCTTCTTCCTCTTATATACCTATTATTCTTATGTTATTCTTTCTGATGGAGTCAGATAATTCTTGTAGGGCTATCTCATTTTTTAAAATTTTTGAGTCTCTTTCTTCTTCTCTCTGTTGTGCCTCAAGTTGCTTGTCTTCTATTTCACTAATCCTCTCTTCTATCTGGCCTGTTCTATTAGCCAAGCTTGTTACCTCGTTTTTCAGCTCATGAATTGAGTTTTTCATCTGTTTGATTAGTTTTTATAGTTTCAATTTCCTTGGACATATATTCTTTGAGTTCATTGAGTTGTTTTCTGAGCTCCCTAAATTGCCTTTCTGTGTGTTCTTGTATATCTCTGAGTATTTTTAGGTTTTCTATCTTGAATTCTCTGTCATTTATCTCCAAGGTTTCCAATATATTAAATTTTTTCTCCATAGATTTTTCCTCTTCTATCTGTGTTACCTCTCTTTCTATTGTATCCATGATATTTTATTTTCTCTTCCTTAATGGCATCCGAGGGTGGTTTTGTTGATAGTATTAATGAGATTTAATAAAAAATAAAAAGTTAAAAAAATAAAAAAATGAAAAAAGTAGTTTTTTTTAAATTAATAATGAAATAAAGAAAAATAAAATAAAAATTTTTAAAAAGAAAATTATTCCCCCCCTTCTTTTTTCTCTCCTCTCCTCTCCCCTCTTTCTTGAGAAAATCTTGTGGTGAACTGTGAATTATATTGTATTTAATAGAACAAACAATGCCTGTAATGGAGGGCCTTAATTGGGGAAAAGTAATAATGGCGCAAGAAAAAATAATAAATAAAAAAAGGGGTGGTGGTATGGACCCACAAAAAGCAAATAATGAAAAAATTGGGATCAAGAATAAAATTATTTGCGTTTAGGTGTTGGTTGACTAAGAGTTATGATGAGAGGAGTATGAGGGAAACAGGAAAATGGGGGGACAAATTAAAAAATTACTATTGTATTTAGTGGAACAAGAGCTTGATAAAATGGAGAGCCAGGGATGGGAGCACTGCTAGTGAGTTAAAAAGGTGAAGTAAAAACCCCCCAAAATGCCACAAACATGTTTGAGTCCCAGATAAAATAATTTGTTTGTTATTGAGGTTTGAATGAGAGGAAATGTAAAGGGAAAAGGAAGAAACTAATATAAAGAAAGAAAAGAAGAGAGAGAGAGAAAAAAAAGAGGGAACCACTAAAAGAAGAAAAAAGAAAAAAGAGGAGAGAGAGATAGAGAGAGTTAAGGGTTTTGGAGTGCAACCCTCATAGAGAGAAATGAAGAGGAAAGAAAAGATGATGGGAGATGTAACACTTATGGGTAGTGTAGTTCAAGGAGAGGAGAGAGTAAGACCGGTAGGGAGTTAAACGACCAAATTGGAGGAGGAAAAAAAAAAGAAAAAAGAAGAAAAAAAATCAAGGATGAAGATAAGAGAAACAAACAAACAAATATAATAAAATGGGATAGGTTATAAAGTCTGCGGATTATTCTGATTTTGAGAGGTTATCTTCTTGCGTTTTCTTTTCTCTCCCTCTTCCTGGTCGGCAACTCTGTACCCCGGGTTCTGCCCCTTTGGCACGCTCAGGTAGAGGTTAGCAGTTGATAAGTCTCTATGGCGATGTCATGTATTGTGCTTCAGTCTCGTTTGCAGTCGAGGCTCATTAGCGTTTATAGGCTCCGACAGTGAGAGAGTCCGTGTTCCAGGAGCCTCTCTCCTAGTCTTTCCTTCCTCAACCAGCAGCCTGAGAATCCAACTATGGGGTTGCTGCTGCCTCTGCCTGGATAGTAAGAGGCTCAAAGAGCGGTCAACTCCCCACTCTTATTTCCACTCAGCACAGGGCTCTGGGTAAGGCTCAGTCAGTCAGAGCTGCTAGCATAATCAGCCGGGGCTTTCGCCTACTCAAAGACCTCTGGCTCTGTCACTCTGTCCGGTAACACGGGCGGGTCTGTGCGCAGACCAGGATGTTAGACCAGAAGTCTCGCCCTCTGAGTGAAACCCCCCGCCCGCACTGAAAAGTTCCAATGTTGGAATTGGCTCTCGCTCGTCCCCGTGTGCCGCTATTTCAAGGTGCTGGGGCCGCCCGTGACTCTGCCCTCGGCCCACACAAAGGCCCCCGACTCTGCCCCTCCATGGGACAACATGGGCTCCCACTCTGGAGGTGCTGGGAGGAGTCTCCTTCCCACTCTCCGTGCGCGCAGACCAGGATGTGAGGTTGGAGTCTCGCCCTCTGAGTGAAACCTCCCGCCCGCACAGAAAAGTTCCAGTGTTGGAATTAGCTCTCGCTTCCTCCCCGTGTGCGGCTCTCCCTGGGTGCTGGGGCGGCCCGGAGGCTTTCAGCCCACACAAAGGCCTCTGACTCTGCCTCTCTGTGGAGTAACACGGGTGCACCCTCTGGGGGCTTTGGAAGGAATCTCTTGCCCACTATGCGACTACCAGGGGATCAGGTAAAATGGCTGCCCCGCTTGTCTTTCTTTGTTTGGGTTTGGCGCGAGTGTTAGCTGTATTGCCCAGGTTGTCACAGAATCAGATTTTCCTTGGCTTGGATCTCTGTGCCACAGCCTGGTTCGGCCGTTTGTGCCTCGACCTGGATCTATTCACCCCCTTTGCCCACCTCAGTTTCTATATTCACAGTTACCAGAGAAAGCCGCCCTGTTTAGGTTAGTGAGGAAGGAGGAGCATTTCTTACTCCCTATTTCCTTCGGGGTTTGGTTATATATTTAGCCAATTTTTCACTCGATCATACCTTTGGGTGTATTGCGAAACATCTGGAGGCTCCAAGGATAGGTTTTTCTGTTTCTGGTTGAAGATCTTGTTGAGGTTTGGGGGAGATTTATCGGTATCGCTTCCTACTCTGCCATTACTCTGACGTCATCCTCCCCACTTTATTCTTAATTTTCAAGATTGCTGAGGCTATTCATATTCCAAAAAAGAATAAAAAATTTTTAAATATGTGTTTTATATCTGTGAAGTATGTTATTGGTATTTTAGTTGGTATTGCATTGAATTTATAAATTGCTTTGGGTAATATAGACATTTTAATGATGTTTATTCTTCCTAACCATGAGCATGGTATATGCTTCCACTTGTTTGTGTCTACCTTGATTTATTTTATCAAAGTTTTATAATTTTCTGAGTACAAGTCTTTAACCTCCTTGTTTAATTTTACTCCCATTACTTTGTTTTTTTGTTGTTGCAATAGTGAAGGGGATTTTTTTTCATATTTTCTCTTTCTGATAAATCATTTTTCATGTATAAAAATGTCTCTAATTTCTGAGTATTAATTTCATATCCTGCCACCTTGCTGAATTTCTTTATTAGGTCCAGCAGTTTTTCTACTGAGACTTTAGTGTCTTCTATATACTGGATCATATCATCTGCAAATAATGATAGTTTTACTTCTTCTTTTCCAATTTGGATGCCTTTTATTTTTTTTCATGCCTGATTGCTATGGCTAGGACTTCAAGTACTATGTTGAATAAGAGTGCTGAAAGGGGGCACCCATGCCTTGTTCTTGATTTTAGGAAAATTGCTTTTAATTTTGTCCATTAATTATAATGTTGGCTGTGGGTTTGTCATAGATGGCCTTTATCATGTTGAGGTATGTTCTCTGTATTCCCACTTTGCTAAGAGTTTTGATCATAAATGGGTGCTGGATTTTATCAAATGCTTTTTCTGTATCTATTGAAATTATCATGTGATTTTTCTCCTTTCTTTTGTTTATATATTGAATCACATTAATTGATTTATGAATGTCATACCACCCTTGCCTCCCCAGAATAAATCCCACTTGATCAAGATGTATGATTTTTTTTACGTATTGCTGAATTCAGTTTGCAATATTTTGTTGAGGATTTTAGCATCTAAATTCATCAGGGATATTGGCCTATAATTTTCTTTCTTTGTGTTGTCTTTGTCTGGTTTTGAAATCAGAATTATGATTGCCTCATAAAAGAAACTTGAAAGTGTTCCTTCCTCTTAAATTTTTTGAAATAGCTTGAGAAGAATAGGAGTTTGTTTTTCTTTGAATATTTGGTAGAATTCACCAGTGAAGCCATCAGGCCCAGGGGCTTTGTTTTTTTGGGAGCTTTTTGATAATTGTTTTGATCTCTTTTGTTGTAATCAGTCTGTTTAGGTTTTCTGATTCTTCCAGATTGATTTTTGGAAGATTATATGTTTCAAGGAATTTGTCCATTTCACCTAGGTTGTTTAATTTTTTGGCATACAGTTCCTCATAGTATTTTCTTACAATATTTTGTATTTCTATTGTGTCGGTTGTCATTTCTCTAATTTTATTTATTTGAGTCCTCTCTCTTCTTTTCTTGGTGAGTCTTGTTAAAGGTTCATCGATCTTGTTTACCCTTTCAAAGAACCAGCTCTTGGTTTCATTGATCCTCCGTATTGTTTCTTTAGCTTCTATGTCATTTATTTTTGCTCTGATCTTTATGATTTCCTTCCTTCTACTACCTCTGGGCCTTACTTGCTGTTCTTTTTCTAGTTCGTTTAGATGAAGGGTTAAGTTGTTTATTTGAGCTTTTTCAAGCTTCTTAAGGAATGCTGTGGTGCTATGAACTTCCCTCTCCAGACTGCTTTTGCTGTGTCCCATAAAATTTGAGTTGTTTTTTGCTCATTATTATTTTTTTCTAGAAATTTTTTTTATTTCTTCTTTGATTTCATTGTTAACCCATTCGTTATTTAACAAAATGCTATTTAGTTTGCAGGTGTTTGAATATTTTTTAGTGTTTCAGTTGTGGTTGATTTCTAGTTTCATGCCATAGTGATCAGAAAAAATGCTTGATACGATTTCAATCTTTTTAAATTTGTTGAGACTGCTTTTGTGTCCTAACATGTGGTCTTTCCTAGAGAATGTACCATGAGCACTTGAAAAGAATGTATATTCTGCTACCTTAGGGTGAAAGGTTTTAAAGATATCTATTAAATTGAGTTGATCTAGTGTGTCCTTTAAGTCTGCTGTTTCTTTGTTAATTTTCTTTCTTGAGGATATCTAGTGATGTTAGTGGTGTATTGAAATCTCCTACTATGATAGTATTGCTGTTGATCTTGCCCTTTATATCCATCAAAGTCTGCTTTATATATTTAGGTGCTCCTATATTAGGTGTTTAGATATTTCTGATGGTTATATCTTCCTGTAGGATTGCTCAATTTATCATTATGTAGTGACCTTCTTTATCTCTTACTATAGTCTTTGTTTTAAAGTCCATTTTGTCTGATATAAGTATTGCTACCCCAGCTTTTTTTTCATTTCCATTTGCATGAAATATTTTTTCCATACTTTTACCTTCAGTCTATGTGCATCTTTGTTTTAAGGTGTGTCTCTTGTAGACAGCATATTTACAGGTCCTGTTTTCTTATCCAAGCAGCTACCCTATGACTGATGATTGGATCATTTAATCCATTTACATTTAAGGTTATTGATGTGTAGTTGTGTAGTGCCATTTTATTCTTTAAAGTTGTATTCTTCTATTGCTATATTCTTTTCCCACTTTGATCTGTTTACACCATGCCCCTTTATATTTCCTGCAGCATTGGTTTGGTTGTAATGAATTTCTTGAGTTTTTTTTTTCTTTTTGTCTGGGAAGCTTTTTATTTCTCCTTCAATTTTAAACAATAGCCTTACTGGATAAAGTAGTCTTGGTTGTAGGCTCTTGTTCTGCATTACTTTGAGTATTTCTTTCCATTCCCTTCTGGCCTCAAGTGTTTCTGTTGAGAATGTGGCTGTAATCCTTATGGGGGCTCCTTTGTAGGTGATAGCCTTCTTTTCTCTAGCAGCTTTTAATATTTTCTCTTTATTGCTTAGCTTTGGTATTTTAGTTATAATGTGTCTTGGTGTAGGTCTCTTAGGGTTTCTCTTTAATGGAGTTCTCTTTGCTTCTTGAACTCATGAAATTCTTCCTTGCATCAATTTAGGGAAGTTTTTAGTTATTATATTTGATTGAGTAAAGTTTCTATCCATTGTTCTTTCTCTTCTTCTTCAGGAACCCCTATGATGTGGATGTTATTTCTTTTCATGATGTAACAGAGCTCTCTCAGAGTTTCCTCAGACTTTTTGAGTCTCTTATCTTTTTTCTTCTCTGCTTCCTTGCCTTTGTTTATCTTGTCCTCCAACTTGCTGATTCAATCCTCAGCTTCATCCATCCTGCTTTTAATTCCTTCCATTGTGGTCTTCACTTCTGATATTGTATTTGTCACCTTCAACTGATTCTTTTTTAATATTTCAATGTCCATTTTTATACCATTTGCTATGACTTGCTATCTCTTTATTTAGGTGTTTGTAATGACTATCCATTGCTGTTCTAAGATCCCTAAGCATCCTAACAATCATTATTCTAAACTCTGCATCCGGCAGTTTGGTTATTTCCATATCACTCAGTTCCTTTTCTGGAGATTTCTCTTGTGGTTTCATTTGGATTGCAATTCTCTGTCTTCTCATTTTGTCTCAGTTTGGATGTGTTGTTTTTAGGGCTGGTTGAGTCTATGTTTGGTGTTGTCTCTCTCCCCATGTTTTCAATTAGCAATAATCATGCCTCGGATAAACCACATTGGCTACGATACTGCCAAGGCTCAAAACTGTCTCCCCATATTTTAATTGGATTGTTTTCTTGTTTGTTGCTGTGCTTTATAAAATTTTTATATAGTTTGAATATTAACCCCTGATCACATCTTTTGTATGTCAATATCAACTCCCATTTGGTTGGCTGCCTTGTTGTCAGTTTCTTTTGCTGTGAAGAAGCTTTTTAGTTTGATTTAATCTCATTCATTTATTTTTACCTTTACTTTCCTTGTCTTTGGTGTCAAATTCATAAATTGTTTTCTACTGTCTAGGTTTATAAGTTTAGTACCTATGTTTTCTTTTATGTAACTTATTGTTTCAGATCTTATATTTAGGTCTTTGATTGATCTTGAATTAATTTTTGTGAAGGGGGACAAACTATAGTCAAGTTTTATATTTTGCATGTGACTTTCCAATTTTCTCAGCACAATTTATTGAAAAGATTTTCTTTTCTCTATTGTGTGTTTTTGGCTTCTTTGTCAAAGATTATTTGTGTATATATGGTTTTATTTCTGGGCTCTGATTGTTTTCTTTTGGTATGTAGTCTATTTTTCTGCCAATACCATTTTGTTTTGATGATCAATAATATAATTTGAAGTCGGGTAGTATACCTTCAGCTCCATTGTTTTTCTAGGGATTGCTTTGGATATTTGAGATCTTTTAGCATTTTATACAAATCTGATAATTTTTTGTTTTACTTCTTTAAAAATGACATTGGGATTTCAGTTATTGTGTTTTTCACTTTTGCTTGTTTTATTTTATGATTTCTTTGTCCTTTTTTATGTTGTTCACGTTCTCACTAAGTTCCTTGAGCACCTTTATACCATTGTTTTGAAGTCTAACTGTTAGGCTGCTTGTCCACTGAACTTGACATTTATTCTTCAAGAGAATTTTTTTAAAAAAATCAATGTGGGCCCAGGTTGGTAAGCAAAGATAGATCTTCAGTTCACACAGGAGTTGTAAAAGGCAGGGTGGGTCTAGTGTAGCTTATTAGCTTCTCTATTTAGGTATTTACTTCTAACTTACCTTTCAGATTACCGATTCAGTCCTCTAATTTATCTAATATACTGTTGATTCTTTCTACTTATTCTTTATTGATATTGTAGTCTTCAGTTCTGTCTGGTCCTTTTGATTTTTTTTGCATCATATTATATATTACTTACTTCTTTTAAGATATTCTCACTAAGATCATTTATTCTTCTCCTAAGTTCTGAGCATCTTTATAACCAGTGCTATGAACTCTGAATTTGGTAGTTTGCTTGCCTTTCTTTTGTTTGATTCTCTTTTCTGGAGTTTTCTTTTGTTCTTTCATTTGGAACAAGTATCTTTATGTCCTCATTTTAGTTGCTTTTTGTGCTTCTTCCTATATTGTGTAGATCTGTTATTTTTTTATATTGGCAAAGTACTCTTACATAGCAGGTATCCAGTGGTACTCACTGGAGAAGTCTCTCTGTTCACATGAGCTGCATGTTCCAGGGTTGCCATTTCTGTGGGTTATGTGTGTACTCTTGTTGTTGAACCTTGCTTGATATTGGCTTATCAGTGGATTGGACTGACCAACAGGCTGACTGTTTGTAAGGGATGGCTTTGACTACAGAAACCAAGCTGCTCTTCAGGGGCTGACCTTAAAGAGCAAGATTCACTTTAGCAGGGCTCTTGTGTTTGACAAATCCATTCTTTGGTTATATTATTTGTGGAACTAATTAGTTCATTTTTGTTCCAGTCTAAAGGCCATCATCAGGTCTGCTGTTCTTATTATTCCTTTGTATTGTTCTAATAGAGCATTTTGTAAACTGTGTTCTGTGGTATACAGATTTCTTTCAGGTATTGTCCTCAAAGAAGCATATCTGTGTTTGAACAGGTTGAGAAACACTACATATTAAAACTTTAATTTTAAATTTTTTATAATGAACATTAGTAGATTAAGTGTTCTAATGAGCTGATACAAATATTGATTTTACTTTTTTTGTTGTTTTTCTATACTTATTTGACTACCATGCATGTGACATGTGGGGTTTATCTGTATATGTACTATATGCAGTGTGTACAGATGTGTGTGTGTGTGTATGTGTGTGTGTATGCAGGCTGTGTTTGCATCATGTGGCAACTATTAATATTCTGCAGAATGAGTGCTCTACAGAATTCACTCTGAGAAATGCTTGTTGAACAAGACTGATGATAAAAATCTTTCTCAGAAAGTCAGGGCAGAGACAGAGGGGGTAATTAAGTGATATTCAGAAGTAGTGGGAGGAATTATTCTTGTTGAATTAGTTCAGAGAAACTTTCATTAAGACTTTTCAAGAAGGGCTGGTGAGGTCAGCTTAGCATAAGATGTTCATAGATTTAAGTGACAGGTAGAAGATGTGTCCCCTGGAAGAAACCTCTAAGGATTCTTTAGGCAGCCAGAGCCAGCTTTGGTCCCTGAACATGGCAGAGAAGAACAGGCTATTGGAGCCAAAGAGACGGTGTGTGGAGATGGCTCCAGTAGAATTTCAGGGACCCTTAGAAAAGCAGTTAAAAGTGACAGTACTTCTAGACCACTTTAATTAAGGAAATGACCTGAACTTGTGGACATTAAGCAGCAAAGTTTTTATTTGTTATATTTTATTTATTGAGGAGAGAGAGAGAGAGAGAGAGAGAGAGAGAGAGAGAGAGAGAGAATGGAGACACAAGGGGTTAGGAGCAGGAAGTATCAACTCCCATATGTCCCTTGACTGGGTAAGCCTAGGGTTTTGAACCTGCAACCTCAGCTTTCCAGGTTGATGTTTCATCTACTGCACCACCACAGGTCAGGCTAACCAGAAAATTTAAAGGTAGCACTCAGGAACTGTAACTGTTTAGTAAGGAGGAAATATTACCTCCAGGACAGGAAAATTAAATGGCTCCATTGCTTTACTAATCTTTGTTGCAGCAAGCATGGTATACTAACAACACAATTCAGGCCTTCAAGGAAGATATTTAGATTATCTAAGAGAATAAAATTCTTATATTCTGTTTATAAATTGTTCTTATTTTTCAAGATGCTGAGAATACAGGGTGAAAGTGGAGTTGGCTCATCAAAAAATACCTAGATTTGTCTTGTGGCAAGCTTCTTCCACAAAGCTGTTTCTTCTTTTATAATATCTGGTACAAAAAGCCACTGCTCTCTGAAGATTTGACTTCATATATTTACCCCCTTTGTAAAGCCATTCTTGTGCCTACTTTTTACCTAAGGAGAGTGGTATTTTAGTATTTTTCTGAAGATGTTTATTCCAACATTCTATCTCTCTAATGGCCTAGTTATATTACTTTTTTTCTATTCTTGATGACTTTTAATAATATTTAGAGAGGGAGTGAACAGTTTTCCTTTCTCGGTTCAATGCAGATGGTATTTAGCTAAGTTTTTAAATGGCTAAGCTCCTTTGGGGCTGCCCTTGCCTGGAAGTATGCGACTCTGTGCCTGTGCCTGAGATAGCCTAGTAGCTGAAGATATGGGCCTTACTCATGGTCCACTGGGGTGAGAATGCAGGAAGTTACTAGTGAAGGAGTATTTGGATTTTAGCAAGAATATAATGAAGCTAGAAATACCTTTAATATATAAAGGAACATATTTTCTGATGGTAAAATTTTATGTTTGCAGGCCCTGGCTGGTTGGCTCAGTGGTAGAGCATCGGCCTGGTGTGCAGAGGTCCCGGGTTTGATTCCCAGCCAGGGCACACAGGAAAGGGACCCATCTGCTTCTCCAGCCCTCCCCCTCTCCTTCCTCTCTGTCTCTCTCTTCCCCTCCCGCAGCCAAGGCTCCATTGAAGCAAAGATGGCCCGGGCGCTGGGGATGGCTCCTTGGACTCTGCCCCAGGTACTGGAGTGGCTCTGGTCGCAACAGAGCGATGCCCTGGAGGGGAAGAACATCGCCCCCTGGTGGGCAAAGCATCGCCCCTGTTGGGCATGCCGGGTGAATCCCGGTCGGGCGCATGCGGGAGTCTGTCTGACTGTCTCTCCCCATTTCCAGCTTCAGAAAAATACAAAAAAAAATTGTTTGCTTTCCTAAGATGATCATCAAACTCCCTAGATGTGGCCATCTGAGTTGCTGATCTTGCAGGCCAGAGTAGAAGAAAATGCTAGAAGCCAAATTTCAGAGCTAAATTGTATTTCTTATCTAAAAGCAGCAATGAAAAATGAGCAGCCTGCACATTAGTCAAGGCCCATAATAGCTACAAACACAACAGGATGATCAATAATCTTGAACAAAGAACACAGGATGGTGTCGTTCTGGCTGCATCAGAATTCCAGCTTGAATACCAAGACAATCTTCCTGCTGTTGATGAGCTTTATGACTATGATGCCATTGAATACTGTTGACAAGAGAGCTGTTATACTGCAAATGAAAAGGCCTTAAAACTAACTAAGGGACACTATTATGCCAAGACTAAAGCTTGTCATAAAAATTATCAACCATAAATGTCTCTAAGCTTCTGGAAATGCCTTGAGGGAAAAGAATTGTGGTGACTGGTTTAATTCATTTGTTTTGATCTGAACTCTTTCATGAGTAGAAATAATTAAATTGACCTTGTATTTCAAAGATATCAAATCATTCAAATAAGATAATTTAGCCTATTGTCAACAATTTCTTTCTTCCTCTTCAATACCAGGGTAATAAATTGAAGCTCTGCTTAACTATATTTTCATAGAGTTTAGAGAATTATAATAGTTGCATTGTTTCTCTGGTGATACCCCCAAAATGCAGTACATTTTTTTAAACTTAAGTTGTTCTTACCCTTAACATGTTGAAAATAAGTGTTGACTTAGCACTCTATTACAAAATCCGAGGGGAAGAACAAAGCCCTTTCTTTCTGTCTTCATTTCTTCAACTGAGAGATATTCACTGAAGACCAATTATGTGCCAGGCAATTGCACTGGGTATTGGAAATGTAATAGAACCCTTGAAAGAAGTGTCATTACTATCCTCATAAAATTTTAAATTGCTGGTAAAAATATGCTTTTCTAAATTAAAAAAATATTCATTTTAGAAAGGAAAGAGAGAGAAAGAGAATAAGAGAGAGAATGGGGGGGAGAAGCAGGAAGCATTGACTCTCATATGTGCCTTGAACAGGCAAGCCCAGGGTTTCAAACCAAAGGCCTCAGCATTTTAGGTTGATGTTATATCCACTGTGACACCACAGATCAGGTGGAAATATGCTTTTTAATTTCCTTACCTCCAAATTAAATCTCTTTTCATAATGCCTAGCTATTTGATAGCAGAGATTAACTGCCAAAATGATTAGCAAAAAATAGAAATCGGCCTTGAATTAAGAAAAATTTTTTATAGAATTCTACATAATAATTTAAATAAATGCACAAACATGCAAAACAATATTTTTGGTATAATATATATATATATATCAAAGGGATATGATGAACACCAAGACATACATTATGCTGTCTTCTGTGTGTGTGGGAGAGACTAAAAAGTGATACAGATGGTTTCAAAGTTTTAAAATATTTTTAGCAGAATGATGTCAGAGTATGGCAGTGTGATAGTTACTCCTGATCTCTGTCTTTGAAATTTTACAAATTGAACAACTATAATTCAATTAAGGAACTCCACCTGGGTTCACAGGCACATCTGAAAGATCCATGCACCAAATTAACTAAAAGTGAGATGAGTTTAAAAAGAGGATGGAAGATAAAATACATTCATAGTGGGTTCTGGAGAGTAGACACACTGGTGTGACTGGGTGTGATTTTTCTCTACTGAACTACAGGAAGGAGGGAAGCTCAGGCAGTTTTATTTTGTCTGAGGCATACAAGGAGGGAAACTTGAAATGACTGGATCTCCCTCTTATTGGGAGGAGCAATAAGATGGAGGAGCAAAGGGGAGAAACTAAACCAAAGTGACTAGAGTACAGGGTCATGACCAGTGTTCCCATGGTATGCCTGCAGCTTGCACTATACAGAGACAGGGCAAACTAAAGTGTGGTCCCTAGCTTCCCAGATCCCACCTCCCTTACCTTGCAGTATGGAGAATAGCAGAGACAAACTCCACAGCTAGCTCTCCAGGTCCATTCTATACTTCAAAGAACAGACATGGTCTGTGTCTGGAATCACAGTCTGTTGAGAGTAGGGAGGAGCACTGGGACAGCCAAGGAATTTCACAGAGCTAAAATGTGTAATACTATGACACCCTACTGGAAAAACCTCTCAAAATTAAATCTCATTTTTTTCTTTTTTTTCCCTTTTTTCTTATTAATTTTGCTTTTGGTTTTATTTTCTTTAATTTTTATATGTTTTGTTCTTATTTTTGTGGGTTTTGTTTGTTTTTGATTTTTGTTTTCCATGGATTTTACTTGCCATAATTTTTAATATTTTTATTGTATTTTTAAATTTTTAAATTTTGTTACAATTAAAAGATTACTCTCAAATTCCATTAAGGGAGATTAAATTGAATATCATGGCTACATAAGACTGAGATGTAGTTCAGAAAGAAAATTAAAAATCTCCAGTAAAGACTCACAATTACATGGGAACCTTGGAGTTAAGTAATAGAGAATTCAAAATTGAAGCTCTGAATATATTTAACAGGATGTGAGAAAACACCAATAGAGGATTTAATGAGTTCATCAAGGAGATTGAGACTTTAAAAACAGAGATGAAAAACTGAATACATGAAATGAAGACTGAGGTAGCAAGTATAGCTAATCGAACAAGCCAGATAGAGTAAAAACTCAGTGACATCAAAGAACAAGAAACTAGAAATGCTACAGAGAGAAGAGAAGAGAGACTCATAAAATAGAAAACCAAAACAAAACAGAGATGTCTACAAGAATTGTCTGAATCCATCAAAAGAACAATGTAAAAATAATGGGTATATCATAATAAGAAGAGAAGAATAAAAGAATGAAGAGCTTAATCAAAGAAATAATGGTTGAGAATTCCTCAAGGATGTAGAAAGAGTTGCAGCCTTGAATCTAAAAAGCAAACAGAAGAATTACTTCAATCCAAACTACTCTGAGTCACATTGTAATAAAATTGTCAAATATCAATGACAATGAAAGAATTCTCAAGGCAGCTAGTGAAAAGAATAACATAACATATAAAGGAAAGCCCATTATATTATCATCAGATTTCTCAGTAGAAACTCTGCAAGCCAGAAGAGAGTGGACCCAAACATTCGAAGTACTGAAAAAGAGGAATTACCAGGCAAGAATACTATATTCATCAAAGTTATCCTTCAAATATAAAAGGAAAATAAAAACTTTTACAGACATACAGAAGCTGAGGAAATATACCATCATAAAATCCCCACTGCAGAAATTACTCAAAGGGATTTTATTTGACCAGACACAAAGAACAAAACAAATTGAAACTAAATTTGAAGCTCCAACAAGGTCACAATAAAAATAAGAATAATTTGTGACAACAATAACATAAAAGAGGAGAGAATAAAGATCTGCAGGAGCAAAGAGGGATGGAGTATAGAAGTTCTCATAAGACACAGCTTAAAAACAAACAGCTTTAAAAAAGAAGAATTGGGGGAAAGAAGTGTGGAATCACATCAAATAAAAACTGACAGAAACACAAAAGAAAAACAGAACAAGGCAGTGAGCTACCAGAAAACAAAACATAAAATGGCTATAGAAAATTCTCAAGTGTCAATAAGTACCCTAATTGTAAATGGACTGAACTCACCAATATTGAGGAACAGAGTAGCAGATTGGACCAAAAAGCAAAACCCAACCATATGCTGCCTTCAAGAGATACATGTAAGCCGCAAGTACAAAAGTAGATTCAAAGTGAAAGGTTGAAAAATGATTCTCCAAGCAACTAATAAACAAAGAAAAGCTGGTGTAGCCACACTCATATCTGACAAAAATGACATCAAGACAACAAAGATAACCAGAGCAAAGATGGACATTTCATAATGATAAAGGGAACACTGTATCAAGAAGATATAACACTTCTTAACATATATGCACTGAACCAAGGAGCACCAAAATATATAAGAGAGTTACTCATCATTGACCTCAAAATAGAAGCAGAGAGAATCACAATCATACTTGAAATTTTCAACACAACTTTGATGGCTTTTGATAAATCATTCAAAAAAAATCAATAAGGAAATGTCAGCTTTAAAAGACACACTGGACCAAATAGACATACTAGACATTTACAGGACATTTTATCCCAAAACATCCTATACATTCTCCTTCAGTATGCACAAAACATTTTCAAGGATATACCATATGTTGGGCCACTAAACTACCATCAACAAATTCAGAAAGATTGAAGTTATAACAAGCATATTTTCTGACCTTAAGGCTTTGAAATTAGAATTCAACTGCAAAAAGGAAGTAAAGAAACCCAGAAAAATGTGTAAATTAAACAAATTTCTAAAAAATGACTGGATCAAAGAGAAATAAAAGCAGAAATCAAAAATATATACAGACATATGAAAACTAAAACACAACATGTCAAAATATCTGGGAAGCAGCCAAAGCAGTGATAAGAGGGAAGTTTATATCATTACAGCCTTATATCAAGAAACAAGAAAGACTCCAAGTGAACAACCTCACAACACATCTTAAGGAACTAGAAAAGAACAAAGGTATCCCCAAATCAGCAGAATAAAGAATATAGTAAAAATTAGAGCAGAACTAAATGAAATAAAGAACAAAAAAAAACTATAGAAAAAAATCATACATCACAGGGCTAGTTCTTTGAAAACATCAATAAAATCGACAAAACACTTGCAAGACTCACTAAAGAAAAAAGAAGAAAACTTGTGTAAACAAAATTTGAAATGAAGGGGAAGAAATTACCACAGACATCACAGATATAGAAAGGATTGTATTAGAATACTATGAAAGATTGTATGCCACCAAGTTCAACAACCTAGAGGAAATGAATAAATTCCTAAATGATACAATCTTCCTAGACTGAGTCACAAATACATGAAAACCTAATTAGACCTATAAGCAGGAAAGAAATAGAAACAACCATCAAAAACCTCCCTAAAAATAAAAGTCCAGGACCAGATGGCTACACTGGTGAATTCTACCAAACATTAAAAAAAGATTTAGTACACATCCTTCTCAAAGTCTTTCAAAAAATAGAAGAAGAAGCAATACTCCTTAACACATTTTATCAGGCCAACATAACCCTGATGCCAAAACCTGGCAAGGACAACACAAAAAAGAAAACTACAGACCAGTATCTCTAACAAAAAATCCTACACAAAATAGTAGCAAATCAAATACAAGATCACATTAAAAAAAAACAATACATTGGGCGCTGGAGTAGGCGAACGTACCAGCATCTACCTCCCAGAACCAATGTGGATTACAAACTAATTTTATGAACTATCAACTGGAAAAACCAACTTTGGACTAAACTAAAAGGACTCTTCAACCCAGGAACGCTGAAGAAGCCACCCAGAGACTGGTAGGAAAAGCGGAAACGCGGAGAGGGCTGCCCAGCTTCTCGGAGCAAACGGCAGCAGGGAGAGACTCGCGTGGCGGGAAGTGAGTTTAGCAGAGGGGAAAGGGCCCTGAGCCCCAGGAACAAAGCCACAGCCTGCAGCCCCAGAGCCCAGAAGAAGCATAAGGACAGTATTTAGCTGGAAACAAGTCAGGATACTGTTTGTGAGAGAGTCTGATTTCTCAGACCCAGGATCCTTCTTAAAGGGACCACGCAGAACATCTCTCTCACAAACACTCACCCGGGGCTCCTGGAGATGGAGGGAGAGGGGAGAGAACCACAGTAACAGGAAGAGAGTGCAATCTAGGAGGCATAGGGAGAAACATTTTTGGGAGATAGCCACTCTAACCCCTGGGACGAGTCACTCCCCAAAGCTGAAGTGAATATTTCCCCCGGAAACAGCAATACCAGCAAAGGGAAGCAGGAGAGCAGCCAAACAAGCTCCCCCGCGGCATTCAGAGCAGAGTCGCATAGAAGGAGGGAGCATTCGGGTCTACGGTAGTGAGTCTTAGGGTCCGAGCTGCAACGCCCCCACCCACACGGCTGAGGGCGCACCGGAGAGCGGGCGGCAGCGGGAGACAAAAGCGCTGTTCTGCTGGCAGGGGCGGAAGCTGGCTGGCCACCAGTGGGCTCAGGTGTGAGCTCAATCTTGCCCGGCTAGGGAGAAGGGGGCGTGCAAAAGCAGCTAAGCTCAGCTGCCGGCAGCCTGTAATCCAGCCTCCGGGAGAAGGGCGGGAAACCCAGAAAGGGTAGAAACCAGCCCCGGAGCAAGGGCAGAGGAGCACATCCCTGCCCCGCCTGTGCAACCCAGGCTTGCGGTCTGACTTGGTAGCAGGCTCCTCCCGCGGGGGTGGAGCCAAAAGCCCAGAAGAGGCGGAGTTCTGCTACGAAGCTGAGCTTGGGCACGCAGCCTTACCTGGTGGTAGAACCAAGGCTAGCAGCTGTTCCTTGAGTGGGATCATCCTGCAAAGGCAGGGCGAAAGCTCGGAAACAGGCAGAGACCCGCAGCTGAGCAAAGGTGCTCGCCAGTGCCCTCAGGACCGAGCATAACATCACACACGGGGGCGGGGCAAAGGCCAAGGCCACCAACCCTTGTGCACCCGAGCACGTGATCACAGCCACTCTCGTGAAGAGAAAATGCGGAGGCAGAGAAATACAGCACAAATAAACCAAGAGAAATCCCCAGAAAAGGACCTAAGTGAATCAGATATAACCAAATTACCAGATGCAGAGTTTAAAATAACGATTGTTAGGATGCTCAAAGATATTAGAACCACCATAGATGGCCATTACGAAAACCTAAATAAAGAGATAACAAATATAAAAAAGGACATTGAAATAATAAAAAAGAATCAGACAGAAATGACAAATACAATATCTGAAATAAAGAATACAATGGAAGGAATTGAAAGCAGGATGGATGAAGCAGAGAATCGAATCAGTGAGTTAGAGGACACAATAAATAAAGGCATGGAAGCAGAGCAGAAAAAAGAAAAGAGACTCAAAAAGTCTGAGGAAACTCTAAGAGAGCTCTGTGACAACATGAAGAGAAATAACATCCGCATCATAGGGGTTCCTGAAGAAGAAGAGAAAGAACAAGGGATAGAGACTTTGTTCAAACATATTATAGCGGAAAACTTCCCCCAATTAAGGCAGGAAAATATTTCACATGTTCAGGAAGCACAGAGAACTCCATTAAAGAGAAATCCAAAGAAACCAACACCAAGACACATCATAATTAAATTACCAAAGCTAAATGATAAAGAGAAAATATTAAAAGCTGCTAGAGAAAAAAAGACAATCACCTACAAAGGAGCCCCCATAAGGATGACTTATGACTTCTCAACAGAAACACTTGAGGCCAGAAGGGAATGGCAAGAAATATTCAAAGTAATGCAGAACAAGAACCTACAACCAAGACTACTTTATCCAGCAAGGCTATCATTTAAAATTGAAGGAGAAATAAAAAGCTTTACAGACAAAAAAAAAACTAAAGGATTTCACTACAACCAAACCAAGGCTGCAAGAAATGCTAAGGGACCTGTTGTAAACAGATCAAAGGAAAAAAAGAATATAGCAAAAGAGAAAAACAGTTTTAAAGAAAAAAAATGGCAATAAACAATTACATATCAGTAATAACCTTAAATGTTAATGGATTAAATGATCCGATCAAGAGACATAGGGTAGCTGCGTGGATAAGAAAACAGGACCCATACATATGCTGTCTACAAGAGACACACCTTAAATCAAAAGATGCGCACAGACTGAAGATAAAAGGATGGAAAAAAATATTTCACGCAAATGGAAATGAAAAAAAAGCTGGGGTAGCAATATTTATATCAGACAAAATGGACTTTAGAACAAAGACCATAGTTAGAGATAAAGAAGGCCACTACATAATGATAAAGGGAGCAATACAAAAGGAAGATATAACCATTATAAATATCTACGCACTTAATATAGGAGCACCTAAATATATAAAGCAGACTTTGATAGACTTAAAGGGCGAGATCAACAGCAATACTATAATAGTAGGAGATTTCAATACCCCATTAACATCATTAGATAGGTCCTAAAGAAAGAAAATTAACAAAGAAACAGCAGACTTAAAGGACATATTAGATGAACTCGATTTAATAGATATCTTCAGAACCTTTCACCCTAAAAGAGCAGAATATACATTCTTTTCAAGCGCTCATGGGACATTCTCTAGAATAGACCACATGTTAGGGCACAAAAGCGGGCTCAACAAATTTAAGAAGATTGAAATCATATCGAACACTTTCTCTGATCACAATGGCATCAAACTAGAAATCAACCACAATAGAAAAATTGAAAAACATTCAAACACTTGGAAAGTAAATAGCAGGTTATTAAACAATGAATGGGTTAACATTGAGATCAAAGAAGAAATTAAAAAATTCCTAGAAACAAACGATAATGAGCATACATCAACTCAAAATTTATGGGACACAGCAAAAGCAGTCCTGAGAGGGAAGTTTATAGCATTACAGGCATACCTCAAGAAGCTAGAAAAAGTTCAAATTAACAACTTAACCCTGCATCTAAAAGAACTAGAAAAAGAACAGCAAGTAAAGCCCAGAGCTAGTAGAAGGAAGGAAATAATAAAGATCAGAGCAGAAATAAGTGACATAGAGGCTAAAGAAACAATACAGAGGATCAATGAAACCAGGAGCTGGTTCTTTGAAAAGGTAAACAAGATCGATGAACCTTTAACAAGACTCACCAAGAAAAAAAGAGAGAGGACTCAAATAAATAAAATTAGAAACGAGAGTGGAGAAATAACAACTGACACAACAGAAATACAAAATATTGTAAGAAAATACTATGAAGAACTGTACGCCAAAAAACTAGACAACCTAGATGAAATGGACAAATTCCTTGAATCATATAATCTTCCAAAAATCAATCTGGAAGAATCAGAAAACCTAAACAGACCAATTACAACAAATGAGATTGAAACAGCTATCAAAAAACTCCCAAAAAAGAAAAGTCCTGGGCCTGATGGCTTCACAAGTGAATTCTACCAAATATTCAAAGAAGAACTAACTCCTATCCTTCTCAAGCTATTTCAAAAAATTCAAGAGGAAGGAAGACTTCCAAACTCCTTTTATGAGGCAAGCATAATTCTGATTCCAAAACCAGGCAAAGACAACACAAAAAGAGAAAATTATAGGCCAATATCCCTGATGAACTTAGATGCAAAAATCCTCAATAAAATATTAGCAAACCGGATCCAGCAATATATGGAAAAAATCATACACCATGATCAAGTAGGATTTATTCTTGGGAGGCAAGGCTGGTACAATATTCGCAAATCAATCAATGTGATTCATCACATAAACAAAAGAAAGGAGAAAAACCACATGATAATTTCAATAGATGCAGAAAAAGCATTTGATAAAGTCCAGCACCCATTCATGATCAAAACTCTCAGCAAAGTGGGAATACAGGGAACATACCTCAACATGATAAAGGCCATCTATGACAAACCCATAGCCAACATAATACTCAATGGGCAAAAATTAAAAGCTATCCCCTTAAGATCAGGAACAAGGCAGGGTTGCCCCCTTTCACCACTCTTATTCAACATAGTTCTGGAAGTCCTCGCCATAGCAATCAGACAAGAAAAAGAAATAAAAGGCATCCAAATTGGAAAAGAAGAAGTAAAACTATCATTATTTGCAGATAACATGATATTGTATATAGAAAACCCTAAAGTTTCAGTCAAAAAACTACTAGACCTGATAAAAGAATTTGGCAAGGTGGCAGGATATAAAATCAATACTCAGAAATCAGAGGCATTTTTATACACTAATAATGAACTGTCAGAAAGAGAAATCAGGGAATCAATCCCCTTTACCATTGCAACCAAAAAAATAAAGTACCTAGGAATAAATCTAACCAAGGAGATTAAAGACTTGTACTCAGAAAATTATAAAACATTGATAAAAGAAATCAGGGAAGATACTAATAAGTGGAGGCATATACCGTGCTCATGGTTAGGAAGAATAAACATCATTAAAATGTCTATATTACCCAAAGCAATTTATAAATTCAATGCAATACCAATGAAAATACCAATGACTTACTTCAAAGACATAGAACACATATTCCAAAAATTTATATGGAACCAAAAAAGAACACGAATAGCCTCAGCAATCCTGAAAAGGAAGAAAAAAGCGGGAGGTATCACACTTCCAGATATCAAGTTATATTATAAGGCCATTGTACTCAAAACAGCATGGTACTGGCATAAGAACAGGCACATAGATCAATGGAACAGAACAGAGAACTCAGAAAGAAACCCACAGCTCTATGGACAACTGATATTTGACAAAGGAGGTAATACAATACAATGGAGTAAAGATAGCCTCTTCAACAAATGGTGTTGGGAAAACTGGACAGCTACCTGCAAAAAAATGAAACTAGACCACCAACTTACACCACTCACAAAAATAAACTCAAAATGGATAAAAGACTTGAATGTAAGCCATGAAACCATAAGCATTTTAGACGAAAACATAGGCAGTAAGCTCTCTGACATCTCTCGCAGCAATATATTTGCTGATTTGTCTCCACAGGCAAGTGAAATAAAAGACAGGATAAACAAATGGGACTTTATCAAACTAAAAAGCTTCTGCACAGCTAAAGACAATAAGAACAGAATAAAAAGACAAACTACACAATGGGAGAATATATTTGACATAGCGTCTGATAAGGGGTTAATAACCAAAATTTATAAAGAACTTGTAAAACTTAATACCAGGAAGACAAACAATCCAATCCAAAAATGGGCAAAAGAAATGAATAGACATTTCTCCAAAGAGGACACACAGATGGCCAATAGACATATGAAAAAATGTTCAACATCATTAATGATTAGAGAAATGCAAATTAAAACCACAATGAGATTTCACCTCACACCAGTTAGAATGGCGCTCATCAATAAAACAACACAGAATAAGTGCTGGCGAGGATGTGGAGAAAAGGGAACCCTCCTACACTGCTGGTAGGAATGCAGACTGGTGCAGCTACTGTGGAAAACAGTATGGAGATACCTCAAGAAATTAAAAATCGAACTGCCTTTTGACCCAGCTATACCACTGTTAGGAATATACCCCAAGAACACCATAGCACTGTTTGAAAAGAAGAAATGCACCCCCATGTTTATGGCAGCATTGTTCACAATAGCAAAGATTTGGAAACAGCCCAAGTGTCCATCAGAGGATGAGTGGATTAAAAAGCTTTGGTATATATATACTATGGAATACTACTCAGCCATAAGAAATGATGACATAGGATCTTTTACAACAACATGGATGGGCCTTGATAACATTATACTGAGTGAAAGAAGTAAATCAGAAAAAACTAAGAACTATATGTTTCCACACATAGGTGGGACATAAAGATGAGACTCAGAGACATGAACAACAGTGTTGGGGTTACAGGGTGGGGGGAGGAGAGGGAGGGGGTTGGGGGAGGGGAGGGGCACAAAGATCATGGCTTTTCAGCATTGGCCATATTCCCCCCTTAATTTATAGACAGACAGCAAATATTTACGTATGGTGTTCCCACTATAAAGACTGCTGTCTTAGGGACAAATGCTGACAAACTATTTCAGCAGTTCCTCCTTCTTCAAAGACTTATATGTAAACATAGAGCTCCATGTTTCATAGGACATACTCAAGCTCACTCCATGCTTCCTGGTGCTTTAGCACAAGGGAATGCCCCCCCCCCATTTTTTTTTTTTGTATTTTTTTTTGTATTTTTTCTTTTATTTATTTATTTTTTGTATATTTCTGAGGATGGGGATGGGGAGGCAAGCAGACAGACTCCTGCATGCGCCTGACTGGGATCCACCTGGCATGCCTACCGGGGGGAATGCTCTGCCCATCTGGGATGTTGCTCTGTTACAACCGGAGTCATTCTAGCAACTAGGGCGGAGGCCATGGGGCCATCCTTAGTGCCCAGGGTGGATTTGCTCCGGTGGAGCCTTGGCTGTGGGCGGGAGGAGAGGGACCGGGAGGGGGGAGAGGGGGAGGGGTGGAGAGGTAGATGGGCGCTTCTCCTGTGTGCTCTGGCCGGGAATCGAATCCGGGAATCCTGCACACCAGGCCAATGACTCCGACGGGTCTACCATATCATGCTTTTTACTTAAAAAAAAAATTTACATTTCTTTTGAAAGCTGATGAACAGGAGACACCAAATCTACCTTCTTTATTAGATCTAGCTAATAACACTGTTCTGTCTTTTTTCCAAATAGCTCCAGATATATGGAAAAGATTTATATAGGCGGATGGGGATCCTCAAACCCCTCAGCGAGGTCTTCTGAGAATGGCTTTTAAGATACCTAGAGGCAGGAAAAGCCCAATAGAGATCAGGGGGAACTACCAGCTTTTAGGATACACCCTTAAAGGCTCCAGCACCCCAAAGGGGTCTCATAGGATGCCATCTGGGTCCTGCTTCAATAGTGGAAAGGAAGGTCATTGAGCTAAAGCCTGCCAGGCTTACACACCTCTGCTGTGAGGAAACAGGGACACTGGAAGGTGGGCTTCCCCCTCGCTCTTCTAAGGGAGGGTTCAGTCTCTTCCAGGCCTGCTCCAGCCACCTATGACCTAACCTTGCCCAGAATGCTGGGGTTTGCCACTGAAGGCTGAAGGTGCCCAGTGCCGTCGACCCCATCTACGACACTGGACGAGCCTAGGGTATTTCTTCCAAGAAGCAGGTAAACTGATCTCATTTGCACAAGGGCCACTTAACTATGTTTTGCCTGAATAGTCAGGTTCTTTATTCTTCCCTCAAAGATCTCTGTTGTGGGTGTTGATAGTCCTATTTTCTGCTGCTTTGCTTAATATATAGTGTTTCCTTTATTCTTCCTACCTCAATGCCCCACTCATATTTCAGGCTGGGACCTACTCTTAATTTAGAGCTCTCTTTCCTCCTTTTGCCAACTTGTATTATGAATTTACCTTTGCCACCCAGCTTAGTGTATCCCAAGGTTCTCTTTTTTTTTTTTTTTTTGGAGGGGGGGTGGAGAAGCAAATGGGCGCTTCTCCTATGTACCCTGGCCGGGAATTGAACCCAGGTCCCCCGCACGCCAGGCCAATGCTCTAACGCTGAGCCAACCGGCCAGGGCCCCAAGGTTCTCTTTACCAGGCCACAGTCACAGAGCTCCAGGGAAAAGCAACCTGGTCTCAACTCTCCAGGCAGAGGAGAACAGAAGCTCCATATCCACGCATGCTGCAAATGGCTTTTTCCAGTCTACCTGAATCATTACCAGCTAGAAGCAGTGGTCATTGGGACTTGGACATGAGCTGCAAAGTATAGAATGGTGACAACAATTCCAGTGCCATACGGACTTTTCCTGTGGGGAACTTTCCTGGACTCCTGCTCCCTGTTACAGCTCCTAACAGACTGAACTGTGGTTGGGTTGCATTTTTCAGGGATTTGGCATGGTGAGGGGGCCAACTTGGACTTTGGGAACATGTTAAGGACACTACTCATTTATGGATTCTTGCTGTATTGGCCAAGACTTTGCTTAAAGGCTTTTAATCACTGTAAAAATATAGAGGACTAGATGAAGAAGATGGGGCACATATACACCATGGTATATTATTCAGCTAGGAGAAATGGTGACATTGGATCACTTATAGCGGAATGGTGGAGTCTTGGTAGCATTGTGCGGAGTGAAATAAGCGAATCAGAAAAAAACAGGAACTGCAGGATTCCATACATTAGTGGGACATAAAAGCGAGACTGAGAGGCATGAACAGGAGTGTGGTGGCTATGGGGGGTGGGGGGAGGGAAGGAGGGAGAGGGGGAGGGGAGGGGGAGGGGTACAGAGAGAACTGGATGGAGGGTGGCAGAGGACGATCTCTCTTTGGGTGATGGGTATGCAACATAACTAAATGACAAGATAACCTGGAAATGTTTTCTTTGAATGTATGTACCCTGATTTATTGATGTCACCCCATTAAAATAAAAATTTATTTATATATAAAAAGAAATAAAAATAAAATAAATAAATAAATAAATAAAAACAAACAAACAAACAAAAAACAATACATCATGACCAAGTGGGATTTATTCCAGTATCACAAGATGGTTCCACATATGAAAATTGATCAACAGAATACACCACACCAACAAAAGAAATAACAAAAATTGTATCAATAGATGCAGAAATAGCATTCAATAAGATACAACATTTCTTTATGTTTAAAAAACTCACTCAATAAAATCAGAATAGGAAGAAAGTAGCTCAACATAATAAAGCCCATATATGACAATCCATCAATTAGTATTCTAAATGGTGAAAAAATGAAGGCTTTTTCTCTAAAATCAGGAGCAAGACAAGGCTGTTCACTCTCTCCACTCTTATTCAACATATTTCTGGAAGTTTTAGCCAGAAAAATCAGGCAAGGGAAAGAAATAAAAGCCATTAACATCAGGAAAGAAGTAAAGGTATCACTTTTTGCAGATGACATGATCCTGTATATACAAAACCCAAAGACTCTACCAAAAAACTTTTAGATACAGTAAAGTTGCTGGATAAAAAATCAATATACAAAACTCTATTGCTTTCTGATACACCAAAAATAAAAACTTCAGAAAATAAACTCATAAAAACAATTGCTCTCACAATTGCAAAAATATAAATAATAAAATACTTAGGAATAAACCTAACAAGGAATGTGAAGGACCTATATACTGAAAACTATGAAGCATTATTGTAAGAAATGGAAAAAGACACAATAAAATGAAAAGATAATCCATGTTCATGGATTGAAAGAATCAACATAGTTAAAATGGCAATATCACCCGAAGCAATATACAAATTTAATGCAATTCCCATAAAAATCTTAATACCATTTTAGAAGAAATAAAAAATTATCAGATTTGTATAAAACCATAAATAACCTTAAATAGCCAAAGCAATCCAGAGGGGGAAAATATGAAGCTGGAGGTATCACACTTACTGACTTCTAATTATACAATAGAGCCACAATAATCAAAACAGCATAGTATTGGCAGAAAAGGGACATACAGACCAATGGAACAGAATTGAAAGCCCAGAAATAAAACCACATATATACAGACAAATAATCTTGACAAAGGAGCCAAAAACACACAATAGAGAAAAGAAAGCCTCTTCAATAAATGATGCTGGGAAAATTGAAAAGCCGTATGCAAAAGAGTGAAAGTTTACTACTGTTTTTCCTCTGCACAAAAATTAATTCAAAATGGATTAAAGACCTACATATAAGATTTGAAACAATAAAATACATAGAAGAAAACATAGATAATTAACTCATGTACCTTGCCATAGAGAACAATTTATGAATGTGACCCCAAAGGCAAGAAAAGTAAAGGCAAAAATAATTGAATAGGACTATGTTAAACTAAAAAGCTTCTGCACAGCGAAAGAAACTGACAACAAAACAAATAGCCAACTAAATGAGAGATATGTACAAACAACAGCTCCAATAAGGGATTAATACATACACACTGCTCCCAAAAATTAGGGGATCAGGTGCAGAGACCAGCTCGACAACGGGTGTGCACAAAAGGAAGACACTGCAGGACTTAAGAAAAAACATACAGAGATACAACATAAAGAAAAGATGGGTACAGGGGACTCCCAGCCTCTAGGACTGAGAGCTCAGATCTCTGCAACCTCATTGTGTTTATTTGTTTCTTTAATCTGCAAGCAAGTTAGCAGAGCATAGGCTCAGAATCAGAGAAGAATGATTAACTTTTCAGGTATGCAGGAAATGACTATAGGGTTCAGAAGTTTCCATTAAACAATTTTATCAGTGCTTGCCGGGTTAGCATTCTATCCCTGCAGAACTTGGTGTTCCAAGGTCCACATATAAGACTTGTTTCAGGGTGACATTTCAATCTCCGATCATTTTCCTACAATCAGGGAACATGCAGATACTCCAGTTATTTCAGCCTTTTGTATATAGTGCATTTTCACCAATGAAATAAAAGTTGGTTTTGTATCTCATTTGCATAACTGAACAACTTCTTTTGACTTGTTTGCTTTTCTAATGTTCTTGTTTAATAAAAACATCAAATGTTTCTTTTTTATCACTTCATATTTATTTTGAAATATTTCCTAATTTTTGTGAGCAGTATATAAAGAATTTACAAAGCTTAGCAAAAAACAAGCAAATAAGCCAATTAAAAATTGGGAAGAGGACCTGAACAGACACTTCTCCCAAGAGAACATACAAATGGCCAACAGATATATGAAAAGATGCTCATCTTCATTAGATATTTGAGAAAGGTAAATCTAAACTATAATGAGATACCACCTCACACCTGTTAGATTAGCTATTATCAACAAGACCAGTAATAACAAGGGTCAGAGAGGCTGTGGAAAAAAACCCCATTCACTGCTGGTGGGAATTTAAACTGGTACAGTCCTTATGGAAGAAAGTAAGTGATTCCTCAAAAATCTAAGAATAGAACTACCATATGACCCCGCAATCCCTCTACTGGATATCTACCCTCAAATCTGGAAAACACTAGTGTGGGAAGACACATGGACCCCCATGTTCATCACAGCATTATTCACAGTGACCAAGTCATGGAAACAACCAAAGTGTTTTTTGATAGAAGATTGGATAAAGAAGATGTGGTACATATAAACAATGAAATTCTACTTAGCCATAAGAAATGATGACATAGTGCCATTTATGACATGGGTGGACCTTGAGAACATTATACTGAATAAAATAAGTAAATCAGAAAAAGGTAAGAACTGTATGATTTCACACATAGGTGGGATATAAAACTGAGACTTATGGAGATAGATAAAAATGAAGTGATTATGAGGGGGATGGGGAAAGTGAGGGGCATATGTGGATGAGGTCAGGGGTGGGGAGAAAGTGTTTAAAGAGGGACTAATGTAAGGTGACAGAAAATAATTTTATTGGGTGATGGGTATAAACATAACCAACAGTTCAGATGCTCTAAAAGTGTTTACCTGAAACCTATATACTCTTACTGATCAATGTCATCCACTCTGTTAAATTTATGTTTCTAAATTAAATTTTTTTAAAAATTAGCTTTTGCCATGGCCAGTTGGCTCAGTGGTAGAGCATCGGCCTGGCATGTGGAAGTCCTGTGTTCGATTCCCAGTCAGGGCGCACAGAAGAAGCACCCATCTGCTTTTCCACCCTTCCCCCTCTCTTTTCTTTCTGTCTCTCTCTTCCCCTCCCACAGCCAAGGCTCCATTAAAGCAAAAAAGTTGGCCCGGGCACTGAGGATGGCTCCATGGCCTCTGCCCCAGGAGCTAGAATGGCTCCAGTTGCAACAGAGCAATGCCCCAGATGTGTCGAGTATCACTCCCTGATGGGTATGCCAGGTGGATTCCGGTCAGGAGCATGTGGGAGTCTGTCTGTCTACCTCCCCCTGCTTCTCACTTTGGAAAAAATACAAATACAAAAAAAAAGTTAGCTTTCATTAACTGAATAATAAAATGAACAGATGTTGTTATTAGATTCTTATATGTAATTTTCTTATGTCTTTCTACTTAGAATATAAGCTTCTAGAAGACAGGAATTACCTTATATTTCATGTGTATATTCTTTGGTCTTTAACACAGTTTTGGATGGTGGGCCCTGAGTGAACATTTGTTAGAGATTATATCTAATTGGGAACACTCTATAAGCTAATAACAGGAATGTTGGAAGTGGCAATAATCACAGAAGAAACTTGCCCAATTTTGCTTGAAGACTCAAGAAAATAACTGTGTAGACAGAACTTTATCTTTGGTATTTACGACAACATGGGCTCTAATTCAACTCTGCTAGTTATCAGCTGTGTAATCTTGAGTATGTTATTTAATTTTTCTGTTTTGATTGTCTAATGCATAAAACCAGATCCATGATCCATTCCACATTTAATGAGACTTAAATAAGGCAAGGCATGGGCCATATAGCAAATACTTAAATATTGCTAATTTCCCTTCCCCAACTCTTCAGAATGTGTTGTTTTCTATGTGGAATATCACTTAGAATTTTTGCTCATTTATAAAAATGAACACTAACTGTAGCTCAAGCTATTTTATGTACAATGTATTTGAGTACTGAACTTTCATTGCCTTGTTTTATATCAGCTATACTTAAAAGACATCTTGGTTATTTGTTATTCTCCTGAGATCACATTTATAAAACAGAATGAGGTAGTTTTGGTCAAGATGGAAAAGTAGAAAAACACCATGCTTTCTTCCTCCATGACAACATCAAAATTACAACTAAATTATAGAACAGTCAACCTGGGAAACCATTGAAGACCAGCTGAACAGGAGTCTTAAAATTGAGGATATACAGAAGAAGGCATGTTGAGACTGGTAGAAGAGATGGTGATTTAAAATGGGCTGGCCCCATACCTACCTGCAACAGTTGAGAGTCAGTAAGGCTACCTCAGCAGCAGAATGACCCCCTGAGGAGTGATGGGTCCCAGGCCCATGTTGGACTTCCCAGCTGGAAGCATCAGTGCCTGGATTTTTCACAATATCTGACTGTGAAAATCAGCAGGGATTCCATAAGTCAGGTGTGATGGTAAGCTGTTGGAAATCTAGGCATCCTTTTAAAAGACCTACACATAGACTTACTCACTTTCAGGCACTTCCACTTAGCTCTGGTAGAGGGAAAGTGGCTCAAGGGGTGCTGGAGACATACAGGAAGAAGCTGCAAGATGAAGACTGAAGAAGCAACTGCCACTATCTCTGTATTGCACCCTGCTCTCATATAGTGTACAGGCAAGTGCCATCCTTTTTATTGAACTCTTACCCCAACACAACGAAATCTGAATCAGTATTGACCTGTTGAACACCACTCACCCCATCTTGGTAACTTTTGAGATCCCCCCTCCTCACCCAACTTGTGTACTGTCCAGGGTTTTTTTGGTGACAGCTGGCAGGTAGTGGCAGACCTTGGGGTTCCCTTTTGCTGAGTGGTCTGGCCCAGTGCTGGTGGCATCTGGCCTTGGTTGGCAGAATAGTTTCTCTCCCACATGTATCCAAGACCAACACTGCTAGCTGTCAACCAAAGAGGGATTTGTAGTTCCCACTAGGTAGTGCTAGGAAGTCATAGGCAGCACCTGACATTGACCTGCATTGAAGTCACTCTCAGGAGGCCTCAGAGCCAACACACCCAGTGTATGGCTTCAGATCACCAAAGAGAACATCCAGATTGATTCCACATGCAAAAAACTCAGAGTGATTTGGCACCAACATCACTAGAGCCAGCTAGGAAAAATTCTGCTCTGTGGGGTCAGCCACTGCAGAGTAGCTCATACACTGTGATCATGGCCAATACTCACAGCCAGTCAGCCTATGGGTCAACCCCACCTACTGAGATGCCAACAGCAGTTGAGGCTCAACTAGAGTGGGGGGACACACACAGCCTACATAGGGGACACTTTTAGAGTGCCAGGCTCTGGTGATAAGGGAGGCTGTGCTGTACCCCACAGAACACTTAGTCCATGGGGTCACCTGCCAGGACTGGTCAATGTGGTAGGTCTACCTAACTCATAAAATGAATATGGGGCATTCAAAATGGGGATACAGAAAGGCATGTCCCAGGTGGGAGAATAGGAGAAGATTCTAGAGAAATGTTGAAGCTGGCAATCTGTTACATGTAGAGTTCAGAACACTTGTTACGGGGGTACTTGGGGAACTAGTGAACATGGAAAGGGAAACAGAGATCATGAAAGGGACCTGGATCGGAAATGAAGAGCACAGTAACTGAAATGAAGAGTGCAGTGGAAAGATTCATTGACAGACTGGATGGAGCAGAGAGTAGAATTGATGATTTTGAGTAAGGAGTGATAAAGGGTATCCAGTCAGAGCAGCAAAAAGAAATAGAAATCAAGAGAAATGGGAATGTTTTGAGGGATCTCTGGGACAGTATCAAGAGTGGCAGCATTACATCATAGAAGTGCCAGAGAGAGATGAGAGAAAGTAAATGATTGGAAAAATTTTTGAAAAACTAGGGCCCTGGTTGTTTGGCTTAGTGGTAGAGTGTTGGCCTGGGATGTGGATGTCCTGGGTTCAATTCCCAGTCAGGGCACACAGAAGAAGTGATTATCTGCTTCTCAACCCCTCCTCTTCTCTCTCTTTCTCTCTTCCTCTCCTGCAGCCGTAGCTCCATTGGTTTGAACAAGTTGGCCCCAGGCACTGAGGATGGCCCAATGACCTTGCCTCAGGCACTAAAATAGCTTGGTTGCTGAGCAAAGGAGCAATGGCTCCAGATGGCCAGAGTATTGCCTGGTAGGGCACTTGCTGAGTAGATCTTGGTTGGGGCGCATACGGGAGTCTGCCTCTCTGCCTCCCTGCCTCTTATTTAATAATAAAAACAAAGAAAAAAGAAAAACTAGCAACTGAAATATTCTCTAACTTGGCAAAGAAAATGGATATGTAGGTCCAAGAGTCACTGGAAGTCCTAAATAGGGTGTATTCAAAGGCCCACACCAAGACACATTATAATTAGAACAGTGTTGTTTAAAGGCAGGGACAAGATCTCAAAGGCAGCAGGAGGGAGGTTGTTGGTTGTCTTCAGGGGAGTTCTCATGGGACTGTTGGCTGAATTTTTAGCAGAGACTTTGCAGTCTAGAGGGGATTGGCATGAAATATTTAGAGCAGTTAAAGATGGGGACCTGTGCCTAGGACTACATTATACAGAAAGGCTACCATTTAGAATTAAAGAGAGAATAAAGAGTTTTCCAGTCTATAAGGAGCTTGGGTAGCTCACTATCACCAAACTAGGATTATGAAAATGTTAGAGAGACTTCTTCAGGAATAAAAGGGAAAAAATAAAAATAAAAAGGAAGAACATGAATGTGAGTAATAGCATGGCAATAGCTGCATACCTGTCACTAATCACTGTGAAAGTAAATAAATTGAATGCTTCAATGAAGAATGCAGGGTGGCTGAATGGATGGGAGAACAGGACTATCTGCAGGATGCCCACTTCTGATCAGGAAACACAAAGATTAATGTAAAGGGATAAAAGAGAACATGTTATGCAGATGGAAGCAAAAGAATGGGTGTTGATGCTTACATAGAAACTATTAGACTTTGGAGCAAAGGTTGTAGATGGAATGAGACTTTTTGTGGTGGCAGTGGTGGGGAATCAATCCAAAAAGAGAATGTAGCTCTTTGGGGCATTTGTATAGCCAACATAGTAGCACCTAGATGTTTAGGGGAGTTATTGGTGGACATGGGCAGAAGATTTAAAAGTAGTGAAGTCAAGTGAGGGCTTTGACACCCACTATCACCAATGGGTGGTTCTTCCAGACAAGTTTAGAAGGAAAATTTTGGCTTTGGACTAGTTGGATTTGATTGATGTTTTTGTAGTGTTGCATTCCAAGGCAAAGTGTACATTCTTTTTGGGTGCATGCAGAGCATTTTCAGGGAAAAATCACATGTTGGGCCACAAGGAAAGTCTTGGTAAATTTAGAAAAAATTGGATTGTGTTGTGTGTCTTCTCTGACCTGGTAGTTTGGGGATAGAGATTGATTGCAGGAAGGAACCAGGGAGCACAGAAACACATGATATGCTTCTGAGGGGTGGGTGGGTAGGCAATTAAATAGGGAGTGGGTCAGGAGATGCCTTGGGAAAGATGGGGGTGGGGGACACAGTGACTCAAGGTCTGTGGTGTGCAGTAGAGGGAGTACTAAGAGGGAAACTTATAGCAATTCAAGCCTACCTTAAAAAAAGAAAAGAAAAATCTCAAATAATCAACATTATACCTAAAGAAACTAAGAAAAAGAAAAACAATAAACAAAGCCCAAAGTGATAAAAATGTAAATAATAAATATCAGAGTAGAAATAAATGAAATAGAGTATAAAATCAGAATAAAGATCAATGAAACTAAGAGCTAGTTCCTTAAGAAGATAATCAATATTGATAAACCTTTAACCAGATACCTCAAGAAAAAGAGAGAGGACTGATATAAATATTATTAGAAATGAAAGAGAAGAAAAATCTGGCACTTCAGATATACAAAAGATTATAAAAAATTCTATGAACAATTATACGTTAACAAATTGGACAATTTAAAATAAATACATAAATTTCTAGAAAAATACAGATTTCTATGACTAAATCAAGAAGAAACAGAAAATCTGAACAGACATTACAACCAAAATAGTCAAAGTAGTAATAAAAAAATTCTTGTCACTTCTTCCCAACTCAGGCCTTCTGTTATAGGTAGTTTTTGTTTCATTTACCACAATATAATTCTCAGATTTCATGGAATTTTCTCAAAGAAAAAAAAAGGAAGAAAGAAAAATAATTTTATTTTTTATTGTCTATTTTTAAAATTCTTATTATTTATTAATTCTCATTAATGTTATTAACAAAACCACCCTCAGATGCCATTAAAGAAAAGGAAATCAAATATCAAGGATACAAAAGATAGAGATGTAGCATAGATAAATGAGGAAAAAATCTATAAAAAATTTTAATAGATTGAAAACCTTGAAATTAAATGACAGAGACTTTAAAATAGAAATCCTAAAAATACTCAGAGATATACAAGAAAACACAGAAAGGCAATTTAGGGAGTTCAAAAAACAACTCAAAGAACAGAAACAATATATTACCAAGGAAATTGAAACTATGAAAATGAATCAAAAAGAGATGAAAAACTGAATTCATGAACTGAAAAACGAGATAACAAGCTTAGCTAATAGAACAGGCCAGATAGCAGAGATGAGTAGTGACATAGAAGACAGGCAATTTGAGGCACAACAGAGAGAAGAGGAGAAAGACTCACAAATTTTAAAAAATGAGAAAGCCCTACAGGAATTGTCTGACTCCATCAAAGAGAGTAACATAAGAATAATAGGTATATCACAGGGAGAAGACAGAGAAAATGGAATGGAGAATATATTAAAACAAATAATAAATGAGAACTTCCCAAGCCTGTGGAATGAACTAAAGCCTCAAATTCAAGAAGCAAACAGAACACTGAGTTATCTTAACTCCAACAACCTACTCCAAGGCACATCATAATGAAATTGGCACAAACCAACGGCAAAGAAAAAATTTACAAGGCAGCCATGGAAAAAAAGAATACAACATATAGAGGAAGGCCTATTAGATTATCATCAGATTTCTCAACAGAAACTCTACAAGCTAGAAGAGAGTGGACCCCAATATTTAAGCTATGAAAAAGAAACTTCCAGCCAAGAATACTATACTCATCAAAACTATCCTTCAAATATGAATGAGAAATAAAAACATTCACAGATAGAGAAAAGATGAAGGAATTTATCATCAGAAAACCCCCACTCCAGGAAACACTAAAGGGCATTTTCCAACCAGATACAAAGAACAAAATAAAAACAAAACCACAAGTAAAAGCTCCAACAAGATCACAATAAAACCAAATTTAAACTGTGACAACAGAAACAAAAAAAAGGGGGAGGGAGAGGACAGAGATTAACAGTAGCAAAGAACGATGGAGTGCAGAATCACTCATAAGATAGTATACTACAATGAACATAGTAGGTACCCTTTTCATTACTTAATGGTAACCACACTTGAAAAAACCACTAAAGAAGCACATGACTTAAAAAAAGATAGCAACAGAGGAAAGAAGTATGGAATACAACCAAACAAAAACAAATGATAGAAAAACAAAAGAGAAGAATCAAACAAGATACAAAACTAACAGAAAGCAATTTATAAAATGGCAATAGGGAACCCACAAGTGTCAATAATTACACTAAATATAAATGGATTAAACTCATCAATAAAAAGACACAGAGTAGCAGAATGGATTAAAAAAATCCAACTGTATGCTGCCTACAAGAAACTCATCTAAGCAACAAGGATAAAAAATTCAAAGTGAAAAGCTGAAAAACAATACTCCACACAAATAACATAAAAAAGCAGGTGTAGCAATATTCATATTTAACAATGCTGACTACAAGACAGCAAAAGTTACCAGAGACAGAAATGGTCATTTCATAATAATTAAGGGGACACTGAATCAAGAAGACATAACACATCTTAATATATATGCACCACATTAAGCAGCACCAAAATATAAAAGACAGCTACTGAGTGACCTAAATGAAAAACTGATGAAAATATAATCATACATGGAGACCTCAATACACTGCTGATGGCTCTACATCATTCATAAAAGCAGAAAATCAATAAAGAAATATTGGCCTAAATGAAACACTAGAACAATTGGATATGACAGACACCTACAGGTCATTTCATCCCAAAGGGACAGAGTACACATTTTCCTCTAGTGTACAAGGAACATTCTCAAAAATTGACCATATGTTGGGCCACAAAAATAACATCAGCTAATTCAGAAAAATTGAAATAGTACCAAGCATATTTTCTGATCATAAAGCCTTGAAACTAGAATTCAACTGCAAAAAGTAGTGAAGAAACCCACAAAAATGTGGAAACTAAACAACATACTTTTAAAAAATGAGTGGGTTGGACCTAAAGATGGCAGCAGAGTAGGTAGACACACAGACTCCCAGCTCACACCACTGAACTGGATTATAAAGTAATTTATGAAAAGTCAGCATGAAAAACCAAATCTGGACTAAAAAAACAGCTCTCAAAAACCAAAGAGCAAAGAAAAAGCCACAACAAACCTGGTAGGGAGAGCCTGAATCTCCCCTACTTACAGGAACGGGGGGGGGGGGGGGTGAGGTTGGCCTCTCATTCCAAAGAAAAGAGCAGTAAATACTGCTCACAACAACTTGTCTGGTGACCAGGGAATGAGGTGTGTTGAAAGGGTTCGCTTGTCTTCTAAAAAGAAAAAAAAGAGAGAGAGAGATGGATGGTGAGGGGGAGAGAAATGCAGGTGATGACCTAAAAAGCTGACTCATTCAGTGCTGGAGGTGGCCATAGCTGGGGAGAGGCTGATCCTTCCACAAAGCAAAATACAAAAGTACTTCCAGGTCACAGAGATACAGACATCTCTCCAGCTCCAATCAGCACAACAAGACACAGTTGAAAACAAGAAGTGGGGAGGAGGGGCAGTAACTCAGGTCTCCGTGGAGATCTGAGATATACCTCCCCCTCCTGAAGCTGAGAAAGCAACTCACCCCCAGAGAGATTAAGTGGCAGAAGAGGACTTTAGAGCCTCAGTTCACATTGACCACATTCCTACATACAGTTTCAAATAAGCCCCCTGCTGAGATAAGCAAACAAGACAATCACCTGTTAAGAAAACAAAAAAGCCAAGACTTCAAAGCTACCCAAATCCAAAAGGGGATTACAAATAATAGCTGATGCCAACCACAAGAAAACCTAGAAATTACACAATTGAAAACTGGAGGCAGACAACACCAAGCATGGACTCAACTAGCTCTGCAAACAAAACACCCAATACACAGATGAAATGAGAAGACAAAGAAGTGCTATCTAAATAAAACCACAAGAGAAACATCCAGGAAATGAACTTAGTGATACAAAAATAACCAAACTGCTGAATGCGGAGTTCAAAATAATGATTGTAAGGATGCTTAGGGATCGTAGAACAACAATAGATGGTAATTACATACACCTAAATAAAGAAATAGCAAGTATAAAAAAGGATATTGAAATATTTTTAAAAATCAGTCAGAGATGAAAAATACAATAACAGAAATGAAGACAACAATGGAAGAAATTAAAAACAGGATAGATAAAGCTGAGGTTCAAATCAGTGAGATGGAGGAAAACTAAAACAAAAGGTTGAAAGCAGAGAAGAAAAGAGACTCAAAAAGCCTGAGGAAACTCTTAGAGCTCTGTGAAAACAAAAAGAAAAATAATATTTGCATCATAGGGGTTCCTGAAGAAAAAGAGAAAGAACAAGGGATAGAGACTTTGTTCAATCATATCATAGCTGAAAACTTCCCTAAATTAATGCAGGAGAAACTCTCACAAGTTCAAGAAGCACAGAGAACTCCATTAAAGAGAAACCCAAAGAAACCTACACCAAGACACATCATAATTAAAATACCAAAGCTAAGTGATAAAGAGAAAATATTAAAAGCTGCTAGAGAATAAAAGGCTATCACCTACAAAGAAGCCCCCATAAGGATTACAGCCACATTCTTGACAGAAACACTTGAGGCCAGAAGGGAATGGCAAGAAATATTCAAAGTAACACAGAATAAGAACCTATAACCAAGACTAATTTATCCAGCAAGGTTATCATTTAAAATTGAAGGAGAAATAAAAAGTTTCCCAGAAAAAAAACCCTCAAGGAATTCATTACAACCAAACCAATGCTGCAGGAGATGTTAAGGGGCATGGTGTAAACAGATCAAAGTGGGAAAAGAATATAGGAATAGAGGAATACAGCTTTAAAGAATAAAATGGCGGAGATGACGTCAGAGTAATGGTGGGGTAGGAAGCGATATCGATAAATCTCCCCCAACTCTAAACAAGATCTTCAACCAGAAACAGAAAAACCTATCCTTGGAGCCTCCAGATGTTTCACAATACACCCGAAGGTATGGTCGAGCGAAAAATTGGCTAAATATATAACCAAACCCCGAAGGAAATAGGGAGTAAGAAATGCTCCGCCTTCCTCACTAACATAAACAGGGCAGCTTTCTCTGGGATCTGTGAATATAGAAACTGAGGCGGGCAAAGGAGGTGAATAGATCCAGGCCGCGGCACAAACGGCTGAACCAGGCTGTGGCACGGAAATCCAAGCCGAGGAAAAACTGTTCCTGAGGCAACCCAGGCAATACAAGCTAAGACTCGTGCCAAATCCAGACAAAGAAAGACAAGTGGGGCAGCCATTTTCCCCAGTATCCTGGTCGGCGTGCGCAGATAGTGGGCAAGAGATTCCTTCCAAAGCCCCAGGAGTGGGCGCCCATGTTGTCCCACAGAGAGGCAGAGTCAGAGGCCTTTGTGTGGGCCAAAAGCAGAATCTCTGGGCAGCCCCAGTGCCCTGGGAAAGCCACGCATGGGAGGGAGCGAGAACTAATTCCAACGGTGGAACTTTTCTGTACTGGTGGGGGTTTCACTCAGAGCGAAACATGGCCAACCTGATATCCTGGTCTGTGCATGCAATTAGTGAGCGAGAGATTACTCCGAGTGCCTCAGCAGTGTGCGCCTGTGTTATCGCAGAGAGAGGCAGAGTCAAGGGCCTTTGTGTGGGCCAAAGCGGAATCTTGGGCCGCCCAAGCACCTTGCAAAAGCCACACACAGGGACGGAGCGAGAGCCAATTCCAATGCTGGAACTTTTCCATGCTGTTGGGGGTTTCACTGAAAGCATGAGACTGCCGGCCTGATATCCTGGTCTGCGCGTGCAGATAGTGAACGAGAGTTTCCTCCAAGCGCCCCAGGAGTGGGCACCCGCCTGTGTTATCTGACAGAGTAGCAGAGCCAGAGGTCTTTGAGTGGGCAGAAGCCCCAACTGATTATGCTAGCAGCTCTGACTGACTGAGCCTTACCCAGAGCCCTGTGCTGAGTGGAAATAGAGTGGGGAGTTGCCAGCTCTTTGAGCCTCTTACTATCCAGGCAGAGGCAGCAACAACACCATAGCTGGATTATCAGGCTACTAATTGAGGAAGGAAAGACTAGGAGAAAGGCTCCAGGAACACGGACTCTCTCACTGGCGGAGCCTATAAATGCTAATGAGCCTTGACTGCCAATGAGACTAAAGCACAATACATGACATCGCCATAGAGACTTATCAACTGCAAGCCTCTACCTGAGCATGCCAAAGGGGCAGAACCCGGGGTACAGAGTCACCGACCAGGAAGAGGGAGAGAAAAGAAAAAGCAAGAAGATTACCTCTCAAAATCAAGAATAATCTGCAGACTTTATACCCTATCCCATTTTATTATATTTGTTCGTTTGTTTCTCTTATCTTCATTCTTTTTTTTTTTTTTTTATAAATTTTTATTAATGGTAATGGGATGACATTAATAAATCAGGGTACATATATTCAAAGAAAACATGTCTAGGTTATTTTGTCATAA